>NC_021163.2:4936119-4955819 GCF_000331145.2 Cicer arietinum
CCCCGAAGAAAAAAATAAAAAGTTATATGTTAATAATTATTATACACAAATTTAACCTCCATACACATTTTGCATTTAAATGACATTACCTTTCCTCCCAAAGGTATGAAATCAATGTTAATGGAGAGAGAGTCGGTTGAATTGGCCATGACTACTTTGTAAACAGAGTTAACAAACAAACATGCACCCCACCAATATAGCGCACAGTTTTTTTTTCTTCTTTCTTTCTTGCTTCTTAGTTCTTACTCTTCTTGTCCCTATTTTTTTTTTTTTGCTAATTGGTATAAAATTACCGGCACAATTTGAAGGGAACAAAACAAAAAAACACGAGTGAGTGAACAGTAAACAGAA
This sequence comes from Cicer arietinum, assembly GCF_000331145.2. Taxonomy (NCBI): domain Eukaryota; kingdom Viridiplantae; phylum Streptophyta; class Magnoliopsida; order Fabales; family Fabaceae; genus Cicer; species Cicer arietinum. The sequence goes on from NC_021163.2 coordinate 4,936,471, forward strand.
ACAAACATTTTACAGTGTTTGTCGTATGTGCTGCTGAGTCAGTGACCGTTGGAAAGAGTTAAAACGCCATTTAAATTTACATTTTATTTTATATTATACTATATAAAGTATTTGGTAAAAAAAAGTTCTAGTAAGTAGTAATAATAACATTACTCTAGTTTACGTTATTTCTTTTTATAATTTTCTATTGGTTTAAAAAATACTAGTGCTCTTAAAAAAAATATTGATGTAGATTGCAACTTTTATTTATTATTTATATATATAAAAAGATAACGTGACAAAATAGTAATATTATTTTTATTGAATTTATTTATGGTTGAGGGTTTTGTTGGCGTTGAGCTGGGATGGCATGGGTTGAAAGACATGACAGCGATTACATTAGCGGCGCACATGACATGTGATCGTAATTTAATTTCTGAGAGGCATAGCATAAAAAAATAATGAAATGTAAAACGATGGGTTATCTTGTAATTTTGGAGTGGCATCATTATCCAGCTGTAGGCCACCTGGAATTTATTATTAGAGAAATGCCCTCCACTAATAAAGTATGATCATCACACGCCAGCTCTTCACTTCCATCTCCCGGTCCCAACAAAAAATAGGCATGTAGGATGGCATGATTATTTTATTTTTTTTGTATTTAGGATTTTTAATTTTAATTAGACTAAAATATATATGTGATATTTAAGTTTAATACAATTTTTGTTCAAGTTTTTCATCTTAAATTTTAAATTGTTAAAAAATTGAATTTCAAATAGATGAAAGATTGATGAAGAAGAAAATAAAGAGATTACTTTATTGTTTTGGATAACATTGTTAATAGATCATAACTTGAACAGTTAAAGATTAACAAATCGAACAAAATATAACATAAAAAACAATTTGAAAAAATAAAAACTTAAATGATCAATTGAAAAAAAAGGCTCAAATTTAAAATACCCCAAATGATTTAATTTTTCTAAATAAGAAGAATATGATATTTTTTTTTTATTTTTTACTTTTAATAAAAAATTCATCAAAAAATATATTTTTTATTTATATAAGTTATTCTCTTAGTATCATTATACGTACATCAATATTATAAAAGTGGTGTATCTTCTTTTAACGAAATATAATAGAAATAATATAACATTACAAACATAATATAATTTTAGAGGTCAAACTAAAAAGAAAGAAAAAAAAATTAAACGAAAATCAAACTAAATTTAAAACAGGACATATATATTTTTATATTTTAGATAATTAAATTGGTTGAACCTTTTAATTTATTTATAATTTGTAACAAACATTCTCCTAATTACAATTCTTTCTAACAAGCACATCTAGGTCTCCCATTTGTAAACACGTGGAATGATTTAATTAATAGTCTTAGGTTTTCTTCCCTTTGATTTTGTAAAAGAAAAAGTTTTCCCTTGAATGAAATTCACTCAGTAATTGCCGTTAGTAAACCAACAGCATGCATGGTGATTGATTGGTCTGTTCCCCTGAAAGGAACTGGACTTGCTCTTTCTTTACCCGCTGATCGCGGCCTCGTCATTACATCGATACCATAACCTTAACCAACCTAAGGAAATGTGGTGAATTTCATATGGTGTGGTGTGTGCTATCTTCAGTGTGGGGACAATTTTTTAAAACAGAAGTTACATGGGTCTCATGAATTGGTGGATTTTTGAGTGAGAATTTCTTTTTTAATTCAATATTTTTAAATACAAAAAATACATAATGGATTCTACCTTGTGGTCTAAATCTGTAATCCCTTCCATTTCGTCGTGAAAATAAAATTTTGTTATTTATAAAACCTTCACTTTTTTTAACTTCTCATTTTTTCAACATCTCTTTTTAAAATATTCTAAAATTTTTAAAATTTCGAAATGACAATTTCTAGAATTTTCGAACAATTCGAATCTTTCGAAATAGAAAATTTCAAAATTTTCAAAACTTTCAAACAATTCAAAATAGGAAAATTTCAAAACTTTCCATATTTGAAAACTTTCTAAATTTAGAAACTTTCAAAATTTTCTAAATGTAATTCTTATTTTGAAAATTTACAGGCTAGAAAACTTTCGAAACTTTCTAGATTTGGAAACTTTCGAAAATTTGATAATTTCGAAAGTTTCAAAAATTTAAAACTTCTAAAACTATCGGTTTTAAAACTTATTATAAATGGTTAAAATGATAAAATTGTATTTTCACGTGTCATGAGGGGTGACAGATTTAGGTGTGGGGGTGTATGATATAATCCAACTTAAAAGACACATCTAGATTAATTAAACATAAAATTTAGGATTTTTGAGAAAACATGAGATGTGACGATAGAGTTACGGCGAAGTATACATGCATAAAAGATTAACAAAGTAAAAAAAAAAAACTATTAAAGATGGTAAGAGTTTATCCTAGTATTAATAGAGTTATGCATAAAAGATTAACAAAGTAAAAAAAAAAAACTATTAGAGATGGTAAGAGTTTATCCTAGTATTAATAGAGTTATACATGAGTGTTAGAAGATCTAGAATGGTTATATTCTTATTTGAATTTCTAAGTTGATTTCATAGTTAACTTTTTTTTACTGAATTCACAATTAATATTAGTATTTAATAAAAAAATAAAAAAAAGTATTAAATGTGTCTCATCAATAACTTTTTGTCATTATATTTTAAGAATATTAAATTATTTTAATACATTTTATATATAATTGTAATTTTGATATCTCTATTATTATCATTTTATGAAGTTGATCATTTTATTTTAAAAATCGACAGTTTCAGTTTCCCCTTTAGATTTTTTAACTAAAGAAAATGACGATTTGGATATTTTAAATGGCGTGATATACAATTATATGATATAGAATCATCTAGATGCATTAATTATTCACATGTTATTAATTAAATTAAAAATATGAAGAAAAAGATTCAAAGTTAAAATCGAAGTTTTAACGGCGTTTTATTCTAATTTCATAGTTGTTAATAATTCTAAATTATCATATCATATGTTATGTTATTTTAAATATCTCACATCATTATTTTTTAGTAAAAAAATCAAAAAAAATAAATTAAAACTATCAACTATTAAAACAGGAGCAGGTGAATGAGTCTAAATAAAGAAAGGAAAACTAAATTAAGTCCAGAGATCCGATTAAAGTGAGGAGAGAGAAAATTTGTATAACTGCTTAATACACCCATATTTTGTCATCTCCAAGATTGGTTAATAAGTAGTGGTACTTCATAAGAAAAAATAGATAAAACACTCTCATCGATGATCTTGCAACTTATATTGCACACACTTGACAACTGTAAAAGCAAGGCAAATCCGGGAATTGCATTTATTTCACCTAATAAACAAATACATAAAATTCTGAATTTCATCAAACGTTACCTGCAGCTGAAGACAGAATGATTAAGCAAAACTCCAAGAGCATATTATTAATAAATATCACATTAACTTTGACAGAGTCTCCAAAGTGCAACAATATAATTTATCAAATTCACAAAGCGAGATATGTAAAAAATTAAAGGAGGAGGAGCAAGGGTAGCCATAAGCAACTATGACTTGGGAGCTGGCAGACATTTTTTCTTACACTTTCTTACACTTCTTCCCACATTAGCAATTACAATCATGTTAGAAGATCAATAGAAGGGCATCTTGGCAGGGTCCAATCTAGAGTTGGATCGGATCCAAAATGATTTATTGTAAGCAATATTTTAAAAATTCGAACAAGACAATTCAATGGGTTGTACCAATTGGGTTTGATTTCGGTTGTACCTTAGTAGAACCAAATTGAACAGCAGTTGGTTCAATGAGTTTTTATTATGTGCATTACTTTTTTTTTTACTAATAAAAAACTTTCTATTTATTCATTATTTGGTTCAACCATTGTTGAACCAATTAAACCATGATTTGGGGGTTTCGTCAATTTGATTTAGATTCAATGTTTTTAAAACATTGAATGTAAGCAATACTATGGCAGCGAGTCCAACCGTTGTGTCAAGACTCCCTTTCATTTTAGAAGATCAATACTATGGAACCTTTTCTTAAGGATCTGAGCTGAAAGAAGATACTTTTAACATATTGCTATCTTCAAATGCTATTATTTAATTACAAAGATGCTATGAAAAGGATGATAGAACATAAATAAATAATTCAATGACAGCAGTACAGTTTGTTGTTGAGTTTGGATCTTCCAAGATTTTCTTAGCTCTTACATAGGAGATTACCATCTGAATTTGCAGCTGTAACCATTGTCAGCAATGATGACCTGTAGCATGATTTGTATGACAGAATCATAAAAAAAGACAGGCTGCAGGATTGAAAGACAAACTATTAGATTTGGCTGTGAAAGAGAATGAAAGATCTACAAGTAACGCAATAGAGCAGCATGGCATTATTTGGGGGAGTCATGAACCAGATGACATAATTAGCAGACAATATCTCATTAGTTTAGTTAGCAGACCAAGACATCAAAAGCCATGTCACTAATCATATGGTAACCAAAATGATATTGCACATCTTAGCACCAAAAAATAAAAAAATAAACAAATTGATCCTCTACAACTACTGTATATTGCGTTAATAGTAGGGATCATTAGTTTTGTTTATTTAAAAATCCCTACAAGGCTACAACCGATACACCGTATAACAACTATAGAGGATCTGAGTTCACCAGAATCTCATACCAAGGTGATTTCACAAGTATTGAAGATTGATCCCTCAGCCTGGTGATAGTTTCACTATTTTAGGTCCCTAAAACAGAGAAAAAGTTCCAATAATTTTTAAAATGCCAAGGAAAGCAAAGATATATTCATTGATCTCTTTTGCTCTCACAATTACCTTCCTCTTTAATCACAGCGCCATCGTGATTTTGATATTTTGATTTTTTGGTATCATAATGGATTTTGTCAGAATCACGATGACTCACCGTGGTTCTAGTATATCCACCGTGATACCAAACATGTACTAAATGTATCTTTTCTGTGTTATTCGACATTACTAGTTTGCACTTTGCAGTACTTCCTCACATATTTAATAAGTTGAATTTCAATACAAAATGATTAAAATATATGACAATATGAAACTTAAGAGTTAAGATAAAGGGTACTATGTATGTTAATGACAAAAAAGATCCAAAGAATGAAAAAGCAGCACTTGAAAAACACATAAACAAAAGTTGAACATCTAGTTTTTGTACTATGAATCATAAAATTAACACTTAAAGATAAATATACAGCCAATTGGAGGAGAAAAAATTCTAAGATCTATTAAAATTCACAGATAAATTTGAGGGTATGAATATAAAAGAGGAAACAATACAAACAAAAGTTCTGTTAGTATTCCACCAACTACGACGAATTTTCCACAACTCTACTCGTTCTTCCAAGCATACAAAACATGAGAAAAACCAACACCTTGTTGCAATTTGGTTTCAGAAAACCTCTGAGAGAAAGACCACTGCAACACATTGGCATCAGAAATTGGTTGAGAAGCCCAAATTTTATCTTGAGATGAACATGTTCTAAACATAAACACAGCATTTCCAAAAGATGTACCAAAAAGCCAATTATAAACATCCCAATAAACCTCAACTGGAATTCCATCCACAAGTATGGTATAATTTCCTCTAAACTTCCACTTCAACCTCTTTACCTGCATCACAATCTTGCTATCGACCCGAATTATAAGACACGGATCGCTTGCGTTAGAAGTATCACACTCAATAACAAGATCATGAATTTGACCATTGTCACAAAACACAACCTTGTTACCAAAAAACTTCTTACCAAAAACATGTTCTTTCTTAGCAACAAAAACGGCATTAGAGGGTAATAATGGAACAGCATTTGATTTCTTAAAAGCTTCTTTCCGCAAATCACCAAGAAGAAGAACCATTTGTTTATCAACAACTATTCCTACAAAAAAACCCTCTATAGGTTCAGGTCCAACACCAAATCTAGCTGAAGAAAGATCCCAAAAAACATCAATCTTACAACAATAAGCTTGTAAAGTCTTACCCCCCTTTCTCTTTGAAAACACCCCCCAAGGTTTTACATCAACTTTACATAAACACTGATTTGAAGAATCATCAATCCCAACACTAAACCCTTGACCCATTAAACTCTTACTCCATGTTATGGTAATTAAACAAGATCTACCTTGAATTGAGCATTGGTAAACGCAAATAACGAGATTCTGTGCAGTTTTGTTGGAATTTGAAGATGAAGAATCTGATACTTGAACTGCATTCTCACCAAAACAAGATGGGAAATCCTTCATATTTAGTTTTGAAAGAGTAGGTTGAAGAGAATTGAATTTTGGAAGGAGAATAAAGAGTAGAGAACAAAAGCAGTAACTGAGAAGAAGCCAAAATTTAGCAGAGAGGTGAAAGACAGAGTTTTAGCTAAAGTGAAGGGAAGAGAGTACAATAGAAAGCATCTGAGAAAGTGTTGAATCGAGAGAGAGAGAGAAGAAGAGGAGCGTGCATGTTAAAGACAGATTTGGAAGAATGTAGAGAGAGAGAGAGAGAGAGAGAGAGTAAAACAAGGTTACAGAGAAGCAGACAAAAAACTATAGTACTTGTTTCACTGTCAATGACTTTGTTCTTTTGTTTCAAACAAATCTGTAATAATAATAATATATTTATTTATTAATAATTATAATTATAATTAAAATTATGAAGGAGAAGGAGAAGGAGAAGGAGAAGGAGTAGGAGAGGTGAAATGAGATGGTGACAGCGAAAGAGAAAGGAGAGAATATGGAGAAAAATGGGAACTGGGTATGTTGCTGTAAGGCTGAATTGTGAGGGTTACGCTACACTGATTAAAGGTAAGGTAAGGTAAGGGGAGAACAAATAAATTAAACCATCTTTTTATATTTCTATGCTATTGCCTATTGCTACGTCATAATTTCACACGGATAGCTGCACTACGCACCTCACTCAATTACAATTAATTAATACCTAAAATTTATGTATAGATTAACAATTTTACTATTTTAATATTATTTTACTAGAAATGCATGTATTAGAAGAAAAATAATTAAATGTGAATAACTCAATATCATATAACTTAATTTTAATTCAATTGTTAAAACTATCAAATAGAATTTTACCATCAAAATCACAAGAATTATCTTACTTGGGCAAATTTTAAGATGTTTACAACAATAAAATAGTAAATATAAGGGATGAATAATTGGAAAAATAATAAAAGGAGTTTATGATATTTGGTTAAAAAACTCTAGATTAGTTTTTTTGTCCAAAAAAAATTGTGCGTTATTAATCTACAACTCCATAAAAAAAGATAGTGTAAATTTAAAATCATAACCGGTGTTTTTAGGACATTGTTAAATAAGTCAAGTAAGTTTTTATTCGAAGTTGTGCCTTCGAATAAATCAAATGATTAATGTTGGCTGGAAATCGCTGGATGAGAATTTTGTCAAGGTTAATGTTGATGGCTTAGTTCATCGTACTTCTATGCATGTCTGAGTTTGTGAGGAATCTTGGGCATGCTTCTGTGCTAGGTGCAGAGTTGTGGGTTTTTGTCTGGAGATTGTCTAGCTTGTCTCTGAAGGGTGTGTGAACTCTCACCTCTGTTGGCATTGCTATAGGAACAACTGAAACGTGTGTGTGCTTCATATTTTTAAAGTTAATCTTTGATCAGTGGACTAACATGCACATTATGTTCATAATCAACCGTTGGAGCTTCAAACATATTACAATACCCACATTTGGATTGCTACTCTTAAACATTATGGTCCTATGTACTTATATTTGGAGATTTTAGGCCGTTATGTTATTATCAATGTAACCCTTAAACATTGCAGTCCTACGTATTTTATGTTTGAAGGATTGTAAGTTCTAACGGACTTTATGTTTGAAGGATTGTGGACCATCACGTTATCATGATCCTTTTAGACATATTAGTCCATCATATCTATTTGTAGGTCTTATGTGTCTCGTGGTGTCACGGCTCAAATCCGGGATGTTGTATGGACGTCAAATGACCTAATTTAATACTTAGTTGATTGAACTTTTAGACATACTTAACAGGAGACATATCATTCATTACACATGCAAATGCAAATACCTGATACCTATATCACATTACATCGTCTGTTAGTCCTACACAATTGTTTCAACTAAAACATATATATTTGACTTTTCAATAGATAATTTCTTTGTTCAAAAACTTTAAACTATTTTTAAGACGTTAATTTGCAAAACAACAATGCTATTTAGTATGATGGTAATTTTGTTGTTGCAAAATCTTAAATAAATTTATATCATTTGGAACATTGAAAGGTCAATAAATGTATATATTCTCAAATTCCCTTACTTTTCCTGTATATAAATCGAAGGAGTGGAGGCTCATAAACGGTTCCTAAGAACTAAGAAGTCAAACCCACAAAGTCGTGTAACGAAAAATGCAAGCACGTTCTCACATCTCATGGCTACATACACTTAAAAGACCAAAAATCTATCATTTAACACAAAAATATAAAACTTAAATATCATTATAATAATAAAAATAAAAATAAAATTATTTGCTAATTAAAAAGACTTTTAAAATAGTTTTGATTTGTCGTAATCTAAACTATATATAGACTCTTGTTAGACTTATTTCCTCACTTACTCATAGGTCACGGTAACAATGCCATGCTAATTTAGATCGTGTAGTAAACCGTCGTTTTGTACTTGAAAGTGTATGAATGAAATTCCATTGATTTAGAAGTCGATTTCACATCATTCAAAATTTATCACTCTATAACTACATGTGTTATTATACTAGTTCATGAAATGATTCTTTGTTCTTTCAATATGTTTGTTAGTTCATGATTCAATATTTTTGCATATAGATATATAATTTCTAGAACACGCATCAATTCCTGAAAACTTGTATCAAGTTTTCTGATATGTATGTGTACACCAATTCAAAAAACTTAGGCTCAAATTTTCCATATTTTAAATGAAATTATTTATTTATGTAAGTGGGTGTAGGTTGGATATGTCGACATGAATAAATTATATGTGTCGTACAAAGCTTTTACATCATTTTCTTGTAGAGAGAGTCCTCTCCTAATGTTAGAACAAACTCCACCGACAACCAACAAGATGAAAAGGTTATACAACAATCAAAAGAGAGTGTGTGTAGTTTCTTGGAGGATGGTATGATACATCTATGGTTAAGTGATATGATATATATGAGCACCATATCGTTCGTATAGTATGGTACGAAGAGGTAAGTCAATTGTTTTGATTTATAATTTTTTTTTAATATATATTGAATACACACACGTACAAATTTGTTAAAAATTAACTCAATATAAAATAAGTTCAACAACTTGATTGAATCTAGATGCGCTTAATACATATCTATTATAACATTCAAGTCTTCTCATTTTTTATTTCAACACACATATTTTCATCTTCTACTAATTTGAATAAATATTACATTTATGTTCTACACCTCTCACCTCTTATCGATCTCAATGAGAGTCGCATATGTCTCAGTTCAACTTGATACTTTATCAAATTGTTGATATGTTTTCACAATTCTTTTGTTAAATATCTCACAAATGCATGTTCTTCTATGATATCATGAAACTTGTGGTTGTAAAGTCCACAAATTATCATAACTATTCATCTCAAAGCATCTTTTAATAGTAATGATCTAATTTTTAATCCACAACAATATTTTTTAGTTGCACTTCGCATTAAACTACCGACTAACTTATATTTTCCACCCTTGTCATAACTCACGATTAATATTGTCATATATTTTCCACCCTTATCATAACTCAAGATTAATATTGTTTTCCTTCCTCTCTATCATATATTTGATCTGATGATGATAATAGTTGCTTTAATTTTAATAACAACCTCCCTAGCTCATGGCACTATAAATAATATAAAATAATGTATTAAATTAAAGTTTTATAACAGTACATTACAATTACACAATAATATTATCCATTAAAATTAGTCTTTGCTGATTAATTGTAAATGCGTTAGTTGTATCTACACATATGGTATATTATATAATAGTGGTATATCCATATTTATTCCTAAAAAAGAAAAACTAATAGATAATTAAAAAAAAAAAAAAGTAGTGTTCCAGAGAACTTGTGTTGAGTTTTATGGAAAGTTTTACATAACACATACATCTCAAAAAAGTTTTAGGTATCGAAAAATTTGGTTGAAATAAAAACGTGATTAGTCCGTAAAATTTGAAATGAGAGTAAAAAATAAAATGGTAAAATAGTAAAAGATAAAAAGGGGTAAAATTGACATTTTTGAGAGATTGTAGTGTAGAACTATAATTGTTGGCATATGGGATAAAACTTTCTTCATTCAGCCCTACCCATTAAAAAAAGCCTGCCCTCAGACCAAGCATAAAGTGAAAAAAGTAATATTTCAATGTATTTTTTATTACTATTTTCACCGATTCAAAGATTTTTTTCTCTATTTTGGAAATAAAGGACTAAGTTTGTGAACGAATAAAACTAAAAAGTCAAAATTACAATTAAACTAAAAATAAAAATAAAAATAAAAAGTGCTTAAAATAAAGTTTAAAAATAATACATTTATAATTCAATATTTCACATCATATTATACCATTTTGAAATTAAAGACAAGACAAGTTATTAGTAGTTTTCACGTTGAAGAGACATCTCTAGTAAATCCTAAAACCAATTGAAAATTTATGGCGTTGTTCCAAATTGTACTTCTTTATTAAGCCATTGCCACACACACAAAAATGGACGTTGTATCTTGATTATTAAGCCATTGCCACAAAAGTTGCGATCATGTAAACTCATTTGCAATGCCTCAGTGCAAGAAGGGAAAACAAAGTCCAAAAGGAATTAATTAGTACTTGACAATCTGGATTTGTCCACATATACATTGATGACAAAGGAATATAGATGACTGAACGACCACGTATGTTTTCTTTTCCATTTTGTCTTGCTTCTTTTTATAAATTAAGGAACAAATATCTTCACTACCAATACCTTTCATCATAAAATACATATATCTGTTTGAAAATTGAATTAATTGAATTAAATATATGGAATGGACTTAGGTAAAAGTTAGAGATTACTATCACTTGCGATTATAAAATTATCAAATGTTTTTGTTTTTACTGAATTCACGTGATCTTTACCTAGTAGAAGACAAAAGGCTGTAGCATGTTGGACAAAGCGGGAGGAGATTTCAATTATAAAGGTCCACATTGTTATAATTTCTTGTTTGTTTTTAGGTTTTGTAATTTAGTAATATTTTACATAATCCAATAACTTATAAAATAAATAAAAACTAAATATTATTTACAAATTAGTCACAACTCAGATTCATGTAAGTAGTTAATTTGATTTTCACTAACAGGCTTAGCAGAAAATAAATTACTAATTTATATATGTTGTTTTGAAAGGAATACTAACTACTAATTACTAATTTGATTAAATTACAATTATAGATTTATTAATATTATTATAAAATAAAGTTCATTGGTCGCAGAGTGCAACACCAACGTCCCACTCATGTGTGTTAGTACTTTGTTTAGCCAAAGTACCAAGTCCCACGTCGGGAAGATTGATAAAAATAAAGATTTAAATTCATTATAAATATGAAGTGTGTAAAAAAACGTTTGTTGTTTTTGTCTCATCGGCAAATGCTAACCCTTACAAACTATGTAAAAATGGTATAGTTACTAAACCTCAACCGTTTACAACTATGTACTGCTTTTTTGAAATAATCTATGGTTATTAAAACCTGAACTAGAAAAATGGATTGGATTCTATGATCTATGCACAATTCTATAGAAAAGTTATGATATATTTAAGGTTAAATTACATTTTAGTTCTTTAATTTATGTTCTTGTTTTATTTTAATTATTTAGTTTTTTTTTAGTTATATTTTGATATTTTAATTATATTTCCTTTAATCAAGTTGGTTATTTCTATTAAAAATATTAAATTTTGTTATCTTATTCATTTTTAAACTCATAAGTTTATAATTTTTTTTATCTCATTTAATTTAAAAATCTAGGAAATTTATTAAACTTATCATCTTCAAATCCATAAACTATCAAATCTATTATTTATAAATTCAAATTTTTAAGATTTCAAACTTAGAAAAATGAAAAATACCTCCATAAATTCTTCTTCTTTAGAATTCTCATGTAAATCAATGATTCTATTCTTTAATTTTTTTTACAAAAAATTTAAATAAAAATTAATAAATTTATTATCTCCATCGTCCAAACCCAAATATTCATCACCCACTTAATCCGAAAAATCAGAAAAATTCATCAACTCCATAATTTTCGAACTCAACCTCAAATTGAGAAGAAAAAACACTCATCAAACTCATCAAAGCTTTCAAATTCAAAATAGGCATATATGATGTCAAATAAATGCTAGCATGAAATTCAAATACGGTCTTAAAACTCAAACACACACGCATAAAAACACAGATCTAAAACACGACCTTATGTGATAACTGCAACACACGCATAAAAACACAAATCTACCTAAAGCCAAACATCACTAAAAAAACTAAAATTGAAAATTCAAACAACTTGAATCCGTAAAATTGAAAGAAAATCTCAAAACAATGTTAAAGCGATATGCATCAAGTAATTAAAAAACTTATCAATCTTGAAGAACATTAAGTCTTATTTATTTAGATTCTCTTGTGAATTAACAACAAAAAATCATTTTTATGAGTTTAAAATGTGATAAATATGACTTTGAGTTAAAGATTTAAAATGTTATGTTTGAACGTCATAAGTTTGATGAATTTTTTAAGTTTTTTGATAAAAAAATATTTCAGATTTCTAAGTTTATAGATTTGAAGATAAAAAAATGACAAAAGTTAACATTTTTTGTTTGTAAAAATTAACGAAAATGATCAAATTAACTAACAGAAATATAATTAAGAGAAAAAAAGTTAAATAACTAAAATGAAATAAATAAATAAAAAAGTTAAAGGATTAATACTATATTTAAATATCGTTGAATTAACTTCTCACTTAATTTAATAAATCTCATATATTTAGCGAATTTTTCAAACATAAGCTCATGCCTATTTTACCTTTAATCAGAAAAACAGATGGACCCACAAATCTTCAGGAACGTTATAATCAACTGGTAAATCATTTTCTGTATACTAAAATTCACCTCCTCTTTTTATGCAGATCAATGCATGCAGAATGCTTCCAAATCTAAGCAAAATAGTAAATTATTTGAATATGGACTATTCACATACCTCGGGGCATGTTCTCTTATGTGTCACGTGTACAATGTAAGAAATGTTAATAGCATAACTAGATAAATAGTCTTAAACATTGTTGCATCTGTTAGAAAAGTTTCAAACAACCATTGAAAAGAATAAATTGTTTTGTCATATTGAACGATGCATCAAAAACAATTGCTCACTTATGATTATTGAATCCAACAAATACTCCCAATGACTGATAATTTTTATTTGTCTTGTATTTGATATCACAAATAATATTTCTATTTGTTTTTTTAACATTCATTTGAAAGTTATAAAAAAATTAAAGAGAAAAAATACTTTATTAGAGTCAATAATGCACCCACTTCATAATACCTTGGTTCAAAGGTAATTCTTATGGTATTGCTTTATATAAAAAATTATGTCTACCTTGTCATCTTGCTTGGACACATATTCGGAAAAATATTATGGCTTTAATCAATATTCATCGGCCAATTCAAATTTTGATGAGAGGGATACATACAAATTAGAATAAAAAAACCTATAGACCTCGGTGTCAAATAGAGTTCAACCACTATCTAAATAGATATAAATAGGGTCCGCCCACATGTATCTTACACATTACTCATTATACTAGTATTTTCTTATTTTCTTATATGTTTTCTTACTTTGTATACTAGTATTTCATAAAGTATTTGGAGATTGTAGCGTAGTAGAAGTGGGGGTTCAAATCAAGATATCATGTCAACACCGGTGATCTAATAATAATAATAATAATGTGGTAGGTTAACCCTTGATTCAATTGAAGAAAATGTATGAAGTTTTAGCACACTTATATAAAAAAATAAGTATTAATGGCTCATTTTTATTTTGATGCACCAATGTGCCAACGATTGGTCAACATTGCATGATTCATATGCTCATTGGGGAAGATATATAAAATCACATAGTAATAGTGCATATTATAAATTAATTTATAAAAAAAAAAAAAGTAATAGCAATAGTGCAATGGTCTAGAATAAAGGCTAGTCAACAGTTGGAAAGTCGGAAACGTGAATGTTGGGCAACCGTTACTTTTATAAATATATTAATAAAACAACACATGCATGTCCTCCAACCGCAATAATCATATTCTAACGTAAATTCATTTCTTACTACATTCTATTCATTCCAAATGAATATAGCAGTTGTCAACAGCGCCACCGTGACGGATTTCGTCGACGACGCAACAAATTTCGATAGTTTCGTGAACGAATGGTTTGCAATGATAGACACCAATGGCGACGGTAACCTTTCGCGTGATGAAATCCGTGATGGATTTGGGATGTTTATGCCTTTAGGTGCTCATTCACAGCCAAAACAAGAGATGGAAAGTGTATTAGAATTAATATTCACAAGATTTGATGAAGATAAAAATGATTTACTCGATCTAAACGAGTTTAAATCATTAATGACCGAGATTATGTATGCTGTCGCTCGTGGCATTGGTGGTTCTCCTGTCATTGTTGCTCTTGAAAATGGAAGTTTGCTTATGAAGGCTGTTCAACGTGAATCGGCTACACAATCATATCCTTCATGAATTTATTATATACTTTCTTTTGATGTCTTCATTTTTGTCATGTAAGACATATTCTTTAAGCATATATATGTTGTACTTGGTTCGATCTAATTAATTTGTGTCTATGAAAAATGTCTTCTCTTGAGAGAGAGAGAGAGAGATAGAGAAAAAGTCCACTTCAATGATTTTTTACTATTCAAAAATATTCTGCAAACTCTCCTAGTTATGCTTATAGGAAAAATAAATCAGAAAAATAGATAGGCTCATAAGCACAATTGCACTATCATTAGTAACTATATTGAGTAAAAATCAGAAAAATACTATGTGTGTTTGATTTCACTATGGATTTGACAAAGTCACAGTGTAGTCATTTTGTAAAAGCTACACTACATTGTTTTTGCAAAATTCACTCTGTAACCAAACATGCCTTATATAAATTAATAATCACATGAAAACATGTTAATTTAATTTACAAAGTGACCTCCTCATTAGCAAGTGCGCAGCGAAGAGTGAAGTGTGAATGCAAAACTTCATGACATTCAACTAACCGGTTTTTCGAACTTAAAAGTGAAAATCTGCAAAATTGCTTCAAGAGCAGAAACATTCCAACTCTCGACGTGCCGAATGATCTGTCAAAGAAAAAATGTTGTAACTTCTAGTTAATATGGATCTCAAATCACTTTAATGGGTGGAAAGGTATTAGGCGAAAAGATTGAGATTGATGCATTTTGATTCTGACTTTGAAATCTTCATTCAATTCATAGCAAGTGCTTCCATCAATAGCAATCAGAGGCTTCCAAGGAAGCTTTAAGTTGGTCCTGCATAGGAAAAAAAAATGCAGAAATTGATAATTTTAATAGGGATGTGTAATGTTAAAGGAATTGACAATGCTAAAGTGAGGTGAAATAACACATTGAAACGTTAATGATAAAATCAACCACTTTTATTCTAACAGGTGATTTACTATGGGCATGCAATATTAGCTATTGATTTACTCATTAATAATTGATATTACTTGTAAGCACTGTTTCCTGATTATCTATACAGTAAAGCAACCTCTTGAGGGATCCTTTTGGTGCTAAACTATTTCTTCTTGTTAAAGGAAAAAGGCTGTCAAATATAGATTATTAAATTCAGGGATGTCGTTGTATCATTTCTATAATGGAATAACACTACATGGCCAACTGGTAGTTGATATGAATATGAGATGCATATTTGGAAAAATGACTTCTATAGTTATTTTTCAAAACATGCTGAGATTGAGAGATTAATACAAGTGTTTGAAAAAAAAAATTCAGATGTTACATTAACATGCTTAATGAGCAGGGTAAGTACCTCAATTTCCAATATGCACGTAGGAAATTTGTTCCCGACTCAACATCCTGCATTATGAATTTATATATCATGAGTGAAGCACTGTTTAATTCTTTGAAGTAAAAAAGTTTAGTTCAAGATGTTAATGTCCTTTATTGACAATACGAAAAAAAATGGTAGACCTTCCCACTCTTTAAATAGTCCTATATAATGTCATAATTTTCATTTTACAAGGGCAAGACATAATATGAACTTAACAAAGAGGACCTTCAAACTTGATGTAATACAACTCTTTTACATCTCTAAAAGTTAATCATTTTTCCACATATCTATGGGACCGTCCAAAGTCAAAACACTAAAAACGAGCATCACATAGAAATGATCATATATGCTAAGTCCAATGTTTCTTTTGCCCTCAATTTGTACATTCCTCCAGCCTCAACCACAAAGGAAAATAGAATATATTCAGAACATGAATTAATTCTGTTCCACTTAATGTGAACCTTCTTTAACTATCTTCTATGCATTAACTAAACAGGTCCCGTGAATATAAATGGTTTTAATGAGAAACATCACACCCTTAAATTGATTAGTCTATCAATATGGAATAGCTGTCTCGTGTTGACAATTTCTGGTTTTACAGCTAGTATAAAATGTTAATGTTCGAAGAATATCTACCTTTTCGATCTTTAGTAATCGAATCGATGCACATTCAAAGAAGGGAACAAGCAATTTCAAGTTGCGCGCATATAAATCCCTACCTGTACATAACCAGACATCATAGCTTCAGCTAATTGACACATTTTCAACTCATGGTTCTTTTTTTTTCTCCTTGTAGCTTTTATAGTTTGTTAAACATTTGAAAACAGGAAGAGAGCAGCAGCACTGTGCAGGTTGCTGGTGAAGATGTCCACTCTTCATCAGAAAGACTAGCATAATAGTAGTTATTGGTAAAGTAAAAGCCATGATTCTTACCACTAAATTTAATAGTTGGATCTTCAAAGATACAGTTTTCTGCATAAATTGAAGAAGTGAAGTTCCCTAAATGTCAAACAAATTGAGACAATTTTAAGCACAACCTGATTTCAACATGCATAAAAAAATTGGGAGACAGATAATAACATACCAGAAAAGAAGCTGATGTTGAATTAAATGAGGCTAAATTAGGGAGTAAGAACAATTTTGTGACAAAATATTTGTTAAGAGGGAAATTGATGGAGGAAAAAAGTACCTGTGACAAAATAAGCATTGTCATAATCAGACTTGATGGTGTTTAGAACATCATCTACACTTGAAACTGGGAATTCACTGTTCTGTTTCTCAATATCACTGCTCAAAATGTTGCACATTAATAAGTAGGGTCTAGGGAGTAGGATTCACTCAACAATTAATAAATATATATGTTTATGAATTAGTGAAAAAGAATGCGGATTGCCTTAGATATCATTTGCAACATGCACAAACACGTAGCCGCTGATAACAATTTAATAAAATTAAAGTGATTGAATAAAACTACGTGTGTCACACAAGTATCAATCACCAGACACACCAGTGTCCGTGCTTCATAAACGGTATAATACCATGTTTGTTGGAAAGGAGTGAAAAGCCTGAGGAGCTCAGTGACTCCGCTGACAGCAATCTTCAATAGTTGAGATGTTTCATTTTTTTCTGTTTTCATGTTATGAATTGCACAAGTCTTTCTACTATTGGGTGTGTTACTCTTTGAGCAGTGTTGTTTCCGTAACTGTATGGGTAGTGCAGGGGATGTTCCTTTGAAGCAGCATATTTTTGCCATTTCATACAACTTCTTTATCATTCATTCATTCATATGATTACTTAGATATTTTCTCGGTTTAGTTTGTGGGTTTCAGTTCAGTTCACCATACGTTTGACAATAATCCATCTTCTGACATGAACTAACGAATTGAAAGGAAATTGATATCACAAACACTAGCTCAACTAATTATGTGTGTGGCCAAGGCTCCATCTCCTAGTCACTTTATAGATTAACGACAATGTCATAAAGTCATCAATCAATCCTTTACGTTAGCCCATTTTTATTGGGACGATTAGGCCCAATAAAAATATTTGTACAACTGATTATGGCACCATAGAAGTGGGTATATGGTGTTTCGATGAAAAGCTACGGTAGGAGATCCAAGTTCACATTTTGTAAAAATAAATGTTTGATTATTATTAAGCAAAGATTTTACACTGTAAACATTGAGTTGGCTAGAAAGTGACAATAATTTGTTAATTGAAAAAATTAGACAGAACTTTATACCAATTTTACTTTAAAAAAAAAATTCCAAACATAAACATCCAAACTTTATTCCATTTGAGTTATTTAAGTTGGAGTTGTATTACAATAGAAAGAAAAAAAAGATATTAAAGTAAATAAGCCAGACCTGATGACTCAGTAACTAGTCAAGAACAAATTCCTTTTGAGTTACCTAGCCCAATTTGGGCATATGTATACAACATACGCACATTATTTTCTATTACTTAAAATGTTCAAATTCATTGAGTAAAAAACGTTTAAATTCATTTTATCCCTTAATTTCTATTACTTAAAATGTTCAAATTCATTGAGTAAAAAACGTTTAAATTCATTTTATCCCTTAATTGAAGTTTTGGAACCTTCATCGATCAACTTTTTCAAGTATACTCTACATGTAAAAGTTTGACAGTGATATCATTGTTATAATTTTTATTGGTTTGAGGGGTCAAAGTAGGAGAGTGAATATAAGTTTATAGAGACAGAATTTATGATTTACTCTAAATAAATCCGCTTATACAGTGATCAGATCCTTGAGCATTACCTCATTATTATCTTAATGCCAAATTTCAGTCCAAACACAGCATTAAGAATGTCAACCACCGGATACAAATCACAATTTATAGACACCATAGTTCACTAGTATAAACACAACACTACTTGCTGCAATGCAAACAATTTTGTAATTGTTTTTTGATTAAATATACAACATAAAATGTTACATGCTTAAAAAACAAGCTTACATTGTATAAATAACATGACTACCTTATCTGTAAATTCCTCTCATACTAGACTCAATTCATCTTTAGTATTTGTAAATTTAATGTCGTCTTTAAGCTGTGCAACAAGCTCCTTCCGCAATGCCACCAATTCTTCCCCGGCATCACAGATATAGGCCGAAGTTTGCCGGCCGGATAAGGTTGCACCTTCCATGCTGTCTATGTAATCCTGAACAGATCAAATATTTCAGCAGG
>NC_021163.2:4955830-4964328 GCF_000331145.2 Cicer arietinum
CAGCAGGAAACTAGATAAAATCAATAAAAGTCAGCAATATCAGTGAAAGAGCTCCTCAAAATGTTGGCATCAACTGGAAAGTAAAGTTGGTGGATAAAAAGGTTGAACACAAAGTCAATAGGACAGGTTAAAACCATTTGATAAATTTGAAAAAGCTCTATCCACAGAAGTGGAATATTAGTGGAGTTTGTTTTAGGATGAAGACAAGCATTGTAAAAACAGTGCCTACTGGCTACTAATACAAACTCTTATGACAGAAAGGTGCATACTATATTTATTTTATCCTTATATATTTTTCCAAATGCCAGTAAATTGACTCCTCTATAGGATCTCATATATTTCAGCCCCAAAAAAATTGGCTGCTGCAAATTTGCAGTTACAGATAAGACAAGCAGGAGTTAAAATGTTAGTCAAGAGTGTGCATGGTATTTTGAACTTACCTGCTTTGTGTAAGAGCCAGAAAGAAAGAAATTCTTCACTGGTGTCTTTTGGTCAGGTCTAAATGGATCTTTACCAGGTCCCTCACGGTACAGAGATTGTCCAATTTTAACGACAGATGACCAAGTCACTTCTAAACCTTGAGATGATGGGAACAGTGATATAACCTGGCAACAATTTTTTATATCAATTTAGGATGCACATGAAAAGAATAACAGGTACCAAACATTTTTTAACTTACCTGTTTTGCTACCCTTGAAATAATTTCTTCATTTGGCAAGGGCATGTATGGATCTCCTGGCGTCAGAACACATCTGACAGATGAAAAGAAATTACATACTTAGAAGGTCAACAAAAATTAAATATTATATGAACATATGTTGGACTTGAAATGGGGGGAGAAACAGTAAAGCTGGTGCATTCACATATGCTGGACTGACAATGCAACCATTGCTTAACATGGTCACCTATGATTTATGTATTAATTGTTGAAAATGATAACGGTAGTTATTAAAATTTATAGCTTTGGTAAATTGTATGTAACAATAGTAACTTATGAAGTATGAGGAACATTAGAATATATAGTCCCATTGAAACTATTAGGTTCCTAACTTACAAAAATGCCCTTATAATTTGTACATGCTCATGGAGAAGTTGAGGTGCATAAGCTAATTAACTTATGCAAGAAGTTATAACTTAGAAGATTCATAGCCATTGCAAAATCATTACAATTTTCCTTTTCCTATAAGTGCTTTTGGAAACGGTTTCCAAACTAGCAGCACATTAACTACAAGTTGCATGATAAAATGATGGTGAAGTTTCATCCATTGCATAACATACTTTTTTTTGGACAAGCATTGCATAACATACTTTAGTCATGGGTGATATGCATAAAATGTTGGAAATGAAAACAGTAGATAACATAGCTTTGGAAACAATAGTAGTTTGTGAAGCATGGTGAACATAATGATTGTAGAAAATAGTCCAATCATCGTAAATATAAGTAAGTTCTATTGATTATCCCATGTATATAAATATCAGTATACTGAGTGATAAACACCCAAGAAACTCACAAAAGTCTCTCATGGAATTAATTCTCAAACAAATCAACATAAACGACACTTACTGGAGCAATGATCCTTGCCCCTCAATGTAATAATCTTCAGGCGATGCAAGTGCAAGGTCTGCAAAGCAAGAAAAATCTGCATCGGGAGTATAGAGAAGGTTATCTAACCCAGTAGCTTTCCTCAGTTGCCTGTCATCCAGAATGTAAGGGTTCGTAAAGAAATTAAACAATAATGATCAAAGAAAAATATATCTTACCTTGTCTTTGAAACAAAGTATCTAATTTTATCATTTCTATATGAAGCCTAAATATTTTAGAATTACCTTGACATTTCTATATTCTGCAATTCTGTAACCCAACCATTGTATCTGAGTTGCACTGTGACGACAGGAACTCCAACCAGTTCGTATATGTTATTGAAAAACTCCTTTTCCCTCCACTCTGATGGGATTAATCTTTTGATTCCAGGGACATCACAGGCTGATATCAAGTCAATGCTAGGTTAAGGCATTGTAGATTGTTGCAGTAATATGAGATCAATACAAAAACCAAGGCAAGTAAACTACTAACCAGCAACATAAGCATCAGCTTCCACAATTTTCTTGGCAGTAGCCTAAGAAAATAAATAGCAAGAATTTGGGATGTTAATTGAAATCTAACCAAGCATGTAAATATTTTAAATAGAACAGATAAAGCATATCACCTTTGACATGGAAAGTCCGGTAACATAAGTGCTCCCATCAGCAGATTTATCATAAAGTACTTCTCTGCATCCCCACCTAAGATGGAACCTGTTCCAGCAATGAATGAGAATCTATATAGGTAGAAATTTGGAAAGTTATGATGATGGTAATATTCTTGCGTCCGGATTATACCTTCCCCCTCTATCTGTGATGTACTTCTGGATAGGGCCACTCAAATAAATGTCTGGTGAACCCTTCAGCATCCGCAAAAGGGAAGCCTCGGTCTTCGTGGCAAACAGTGCAAATATGGTTAGCATGCAACGGGCACTGATATTATCACAGTCAATAAACCCAAGGGCATAGGCAACTGGATCCCACATTTTTTGAATACTTGTCCGCGTGCCACCTTTGGACATAAACCAGTCTGAAAAGCTAATCTGCAAGAAATGCATTTAATAGTTAAAAGACGGAAGATTTGGTATACGGTACAAAGTGAAACAACAGGCTTAGATTTGGCATACAGCCAAGGCCGAAAAAGATCCATTTCTACTTGCTGCATTGTATGTGAGTGCATGTGCATGGGCATATGTGGGTGCACATGTGCAATGGGAAAATGTAGTAGTCGAAATATAAAGCTAGAGGGACAAATAATCAGGAAAAATCATTTGGAAAGGGACCAGAAATAACAAGAAAATAACATCCTCTTACACTATCCAAATTCCTTATCTCCCTCAGTGCACCATCCGGATCAACAAGAGCTCTGACAACTGGACTCAGTGCGAGAGCCACAGCATTTCTAGCCTTATCATAAGTCTGATACATAAAAAATATGTAAAGTTAGGTGCAATGATAGCCCCATGGAGGCAGAAACGCGTACACGCAACTATAGTTTTTATTCTGATGCAATAACCTTAAGCTGATTTGTGGTCAAAAATGCTCTTATCCCATGTAATGGTGCCCCAACCGGAAAGCGAAAATCTAGTTCTGCACTGTAAAGCTAAGTTAAGAACAATGCATTATGCAACTATTATCTATTCATACAAATAGTGCTCTCATGAATAGGAAAAATCAACAAGAAAATAATGAACAAATTGAAGCAAGTTATTGCAATTTGCAGCTCATAACATACCTCCAATTTGACCCCCTTTGTTTACAAAAGTGTGAGTGTGATCCTTCACAAGCAGATTGTTATCTGCACCCACCTAGCCCCAGCATGATGAAGAAAAAGTAATCCAATTATAAATTGATATGATAAAAATGGACAGAGCAAGAAAGTCAATAGTACAGGTTTGCCCAAAAATAGGGAGGAAGAATACAACTGAAAAGTGACTTGCATTTGGGCTGCAAGTAAAAATTCTTTACCTTTTTCATTAATCGGAAAAGATTGTTGTAGCAACCAAAGAAAACGTGTAATCCCATTTCAATATGATTTCCACGTTTATCAACAAAAGAACCAACTTTGCCACCAATAAAAGATCTTGACTCATATATATCCACCTGAATAGGAGAATATTGAAAAAGAAAAGATAATGAAATACAATCAATTATCCGGATATCCCGACACATTCAACACCATGATTCCAAAAGAAAACGCAACAAAGATTCACTTCAGTTTTCTTCAAAAGGTAACTTCATTATATGCATCATAAAAACACCCAATTTCAAAATATTATGATATGAGCAAGCCATTAAGATAAAGACAGACAGAGAAGGAGCAAAACCTCGTGCCCTTGATCCAAGAGTTCCACTGCAGTTGACATGCCTGCAAGCCCAGCTCCAATGATAGCAACTTTCAGCTTCGGTCCTCGATAATGTTCGGGCTCTGGAGGAAACAGTCCCTTTGGTGCTGGCAGGTAAAAGTGAAACATTTCGTCAGTCAGACTTTCAGCTTAAGAAATGTTACATAGACTTGGTAAATGTTAATATCTACAATCAGATACATAATCCCACAGCAGAAACCAATTCTCATACAGCAACATCCACAAACAACCACTAACAATTCATGTCAAAATTAAACATTGCACAAGAATACACCTTAAGCTTGACACAATTCTTTGTGTAGGTATATAGAATATCACTATTTGGATAAACAACTTAATTAAGTGTTTATATCATAAACATTTATCATTTAAGTGTTTATATCATAAACGTTTATCATATAAGTGCTTATTTAGAATATCAACGGTTAGTCAAATTAAGTTGTTTTCAAAAACTATCATGACAAGCTTATCGAAATAACTAAAAAACAGCTAACAGACGTGTTATTTCCACAAGCTCTCCCAAAGAGTCTCACAAGTAGTAGATAAGTTCAAATAACTAAGTGCAAACATGCCCTAGATAAAAATGCAACCAAAACTTGTGATGCTGAGAAATTGGCTAACTTTTCATGCTATTCTTTTAATCATCTAATTCGTGCAACACACCCAAAATTACAAATAAATATAAAGAAAAAGAAAGACAGTTTGAAGGGAAAAGTAGCATCTGAAAATTGAATTTGAAATCCAGATAATTTAGGGGAATTTTCCATTCCAGCATAAGTATAATCAATATAAAGAATAGAATTAGAAACAAGTAGTAAAAGCGAGTACTAACCGTTGATACTCATATCAGAAACATTAGAATCCAAAGAAGAACGAACTCGAGCCTTGTGGCTATGGGTTTTGGTGAAACGGGTAGTACGGGTGGGAATAAAGAAGCCAGAGGAGTCTCCTCCTCGAGTTGCGGAGAAGGAAGTTGTAGGACAATGAATCAGAGAAGCCATCATCAGAGAAAGGGAAATGAAAAATGAAAAATGAAAAATGAAAAATGAAAAACGAGTTTAATTTGTTGTTAAAGGAAACAGAAATAATGGTATTAAGTGTATGTAGGAAAGAAAGAGCGTGAACCGAATGAATTGAAGAGTATCTTGGTAGGAGATGCTGGGATTGCCCAATTTGTCTGGTAGTTAGTTAGAGACGATTGGAACTTGTGACTGCATGAGTGGTAATAAACAAACCCACATCAATTATTTATTTTTAAGGGGAAATTGGATACACACTATTTTGTTTTCAAAAAATAATTATCTAATTATATTAAAATAAATAAATCAATTGAGTATTACTATGTTGCCTGATGGGTTAATTTATTAATGGAGATGCCACTGCCTCTCTCTCTCTCTCTCTCTCTCTCCCATTAGCGATAGATAATGGAACAACAAACAACATATAAAATACTTCCTTCATCGTTTTTGCGGGTTGCTAGTGGACAGCGGAGATATCCACTTCCACACATACTAACGTGTCCCTATAATTCTACTTTCTGGGGGAAAATTACTCTCAATTCAAAATACTCAACTTAATTTCATCTTACTTTTCTAACATTTTTTCATTAAATTTCAAGTAAACCAAATCTATGAAAGAACAACTATGCTTGGTGTATATTTTTTTGTTTTTTTTTAAAGGGTGAAAAAGAAAAAACATCATTAATTTTATTTTTATTTTTTAAAAGAATTAGAGTTTTGACACAAAAATAAAAAACTAAAATAATTAAAGAAACAAAGAGAGTATTATAGAATCAGTTGTATGTCTCTTTTGTTGGTGTGTCCTCCTTTGATACGATGGATTAGGTCAAATTTTGAACGATCAATTACATTTTTCAATAGATGAACATCCTTGTGATAATGGCATATTAATACTCATTAATAATGTATGTATTTTTAATTGTTTAGCAAGGATTTTAACACCATTTATATGAAATTGCATAATTAATGTAAAAGCAGCAGAAAAATATGTGAATTACAACAAATTGATTTATTAACTTATAAAATACAATTTATCATTAGTTTGTAAAGAATGTCATAGTAAAATACAATTTATTAACTTATAAAATGCAATTTATCATTTGTAAAGTGTCCGCTCATAGTAAAAAAATTGCTAAATGTCAAGCTATATTCTTTTGAGCTATTGGTAGCAAACTATTTTAAAAAAATATTGCTAAATGTAACCGAAAAAATATATTAATGAATGATTGACGAGTTTTATTTATATTTTTTTTAACTTTTACCTACATTATATCTACACTATATGATCATGTGTGCAGTGTGCTCTTGATTGAACTAGTTATTTTTAGAGATTTTTATAAAACACTCTCTCATATAGAGACATTTATGAGCACAAGTCAATTTACAAATTAAGTCACATAAATAAATACAACTCTAATTTTAACTTAACTAATTGAAGTTTAGGTTCAACTAAATTATTTCATTTAAACTTAAAAGTATTTGCTTCGCATTGCAAATTTGACATTTTAAACTCATAAATTAAACTTGTTAACATGATTTATATATTTTATTATTAATTTTATTGCTGATATATAGTTATAATTTAACTGTTAGATTTGATTTAAGAATTTATTGTTAATTTTATTGTTTTATGTGTTTTTGTTTGTTTGTTGATGTATTTTATATATTAAATTATATGTTTTGAATAAATTTTATAATTTGATAGAATTTAGACGTTAAAGTATTAAAATTTAATTATATTTTGTATAATAAAAAAACACAATTCAATCCAACTCGTTATTAATCGAATTAGTTTAATTTATATTTGAAATATAAATTACAAGTTGAGAATATCAATTCAAATAAAATTGATGGATTTAGTTATTGAATTTGATAAAAAACTAACCTAAATCTACTAATTCATTTTTTTTTATCCACGCGCATCTAAATAAAAACGAGGCAATTGTAGGATGTGTATACGGGCTCCAAGGTTAGGCCCACTATAACGACTATTGGTGATTCAAAGGACCAAGACCTTTGCTCGTAGCAATAGCAAGACAACAAGTATGGCCTCCCAAAAACAAAAGAGACTCGTTATTGCTCTCAAAATGAAGACTTATCTCCAATTATAAGAAAGTACTGGTTCACCTCAATTATAAGCAAAATTCAATTAATGACATTGTTTTGAAAATATAATTGCATTAATTTTTTAGTGTTGTGGGAGATAAATATAATTAATTAGGGATAAGTTAGTGATTATATTTATTTAATTTTTACATATAATCAAGAAAATCAAATGCATTTAACTATTGTCTCTAATAAGTGTGCAAGTGTGTATTTACTTTGTAAATATTGTGGTAATGAGTATTAAGAAACGTCTATAAAGAGAAAATAATTATTTTATTTAATTACATTTATTAAGCATTAATTTAATCTATATATATTACATTGATAATTGATAAATTAAATAATTATTTATTTTGGAACAATATTTTTGTTTATTCATTTGCGGTGAGACGAAAAATACTCTTAAATTAATGTCTTAATGTTGTGAGGATATGACAATTAGAATACATCAATATAATACAAATTCAAATTTGCTAAAATCAAAAAAGACAAGTCTACAAACAAATTCACATAATTCATGTTAATAGCACAAAATGATAACATGTCTATAAATATGACAAAATTCAAGAAAACGAAATAAATAAAAAATAACTTACATTGAATTTGACTCATCAAAAGTAATAAATTGGTAAAGTAGGTGAATCAATAGTTGATATTATAATCACTCATGATTAGTTATGTACACAAAATAATAATCATTCAGATTAATGGTTGATATTACTCACTATTTTTATTGTGTGTTGTTCACTTTAGATGAATTAAATCCATTTACATTGATAATTGCATTTGTTTTCTTCGTAAAATCAATAAATTTAAATATTAATATCATTTGTTTATATTTAAAACAGAGAATACTCTTTAAAGTGTAAAAGCTCAAAAAACGAATAAGAGGGAGTATCCATTGAATTACATTAGATATATACATTATAAGATTGATATATATATATAAAAGGATGTAGAAATTGTATAAAAAAAAAAAAAAGAAGTAGATGCAGAGATCTAAAATTCGGTGAAGAGTGGTGCATGTGCTGTTGTTGGCCATAAATGATTAAATGCACCTTAACATTGTTTTGAGCAAAAAATGCACCCTAACCTCCGTACAGCACACGTATTCAATTTACATCATCTATTTTTTCATATATAAAAATTGTCAAAACTATATATATATATATATAGGGGTGGACATTGGGTCGGTTCGCGCCCAAAAATAACTCCCGGCCCAAACCACGGGTGATTAAAACAGACCCAATGCAATCCGCACATGGACTTGGTTTGAACGGGTTTTCGGGTAACACGGGTGGGTAAATTCGATTTGGACCAATTATTAAACCATTCAAATATCCAGCCGAATAGCTTTTTTTTTTTTTTTTTTTTTTTTTCCTTTTTTTTTTACCTTGTTTAAAGGCAATTTTTTTACAACTTTTAA
>NC_021163.2:4964355-5003664 GCF_000331145.2 Cicer arietinum
TTTTTTTTTTTTCTCCTTTTTTTTTTACCTAGTTTAAAGGCAATTATTATACACATTTCATAAACTTTGAATTTTTTTTTCATTCCTTTTTTTTCATTTAAATATATTTGTTATTTTTCTATTACTGGGTTCTCCAATCCTTCTCCATTTCTATTTATAGGTTCTCCAATCCAATTTGGTCATTATATATGAATCAGCTACAAATTCAAATTTCTAGATGTTATTAAGCATACAACAATAACCTATCCTTTTATATGACAAATCAATACAGATTACAGGGATGAAATTATAATTTCCTTTCAAATGACTATGATAATATTATAAATCAATAAAAATTATTAATAACAAATAATAATACAAATAAAAATTGATGAAATTGTAATTTCCATGAATCAATTTTGTTGATTTTGATGCCTAACCTGAGAAACAAATAACAAATGTAAGTCAATAATTATTAATAATGAGGATATAAAATAACAATAATCAAACTATACTTTTCTAAACATATTACCCTGTTTTTCTAAACATATCATCTTGTTTTTTTTTCTCTTCCATGCTCATAAAAACCTAATATTAACTAAAATCTTTAAAAATATATACACATATAAATGGAAAATAAAACCTTAAAAAACCCCTAAACACATTTATTTAACCCAACTTAACATTTATTTAAAACCTTAAAAAATTATGAATATAAAGAGTTTAATGGTCATGTATTGTCGGTGTAAATAATTTTATAGTGTTAAATTATCACAAACATCTATGTTTATGACTTTTAAAGTAAATGCGATAAAAGTTTAAATTTTTTAACGATATAACGGTTGTGTTTGTCTTACCATATAAAAAAAATTACATTGTCAGTGTATATAAATTAAATTCGGAAATATTTTATTCTTTTAATCATCTTATTTAGAATCTAAATCATATATTTATCGCATGAAATTCACTCAAAAAGATAAAAAAAAAAATAGTTAGAATAATTATATTGACCATATTATGAGATATTTTAATATCATTTATGAGTGCAAACTCTTTTGTTTTTGCTTCTACATGTTATAATATTTTTAAAATTAATAGAAAAATAAAGGGCAAAGATGCATTGAAGTTGATCCTTTCTTTTTTCTTTACTATTTTCTCTTATAATTTTTCGTTATCTTTGTCACCCATGTTCATTTTTATTATATTTTTTTAAACTATTTTTATCATGAAAATTTAATGGTAGAAATTCAAAGTTTCTTAAATAATTGGTTCTCCTTCATTTGTCTTAACATTATTTGTATGTTTTTTTTTTTAATTTTTATCGTTAATATACTTATATATGTAAGTTGGTTAGCAACTAAAGAAAATATTTCCCTCTCAAATTATGGATAAATTAATAAACTAAATATCACTATTAAAATCCATAAATTAATTATATTTATTAAAAGATCTCAATTTATTTTTGTTATTAGTATCTTTTTTAATATTTCAATTTTTTGATGATTCACCTCATTTCTTTTGTTTTGATTTTGTTGGTTCTTCGTATCATTTCACCTAAGAAATAAGTAATTTTTAGTACTTTATGTAATATAATTTTTAAGTTTAAATGCATT
The DNA here is from genome assembly GCF_000331145.2 of Cicer arietinum. NCBI lineage: Eukaryota > Viridiplantae > Streptophyta > Magnoliopsida > Fabales > Fabaceae > Cicer > Cicer arietinum. The sequence continues at coordinate 4,965,948 of NC_021163.2, forward strand.
TTTTGATATTCCTATTTTGTCAAAAATGATATTTTAGTCATCTCATTTTTAAAATTGATTTGTTGTTTCTTCTATTAACTAATTCTTCAAACTACTTTAGTACTCTACCATTTTTTATGATGTGAAATTCTTATTAACGATTTGACACTTAATTGTTGTTATTAATTTTATACATATATTTAAATTTATTTATTCTACATAACTTTTTTTAAATATTTATATTAAAAAAATTATTTTATTTTAAATACTTTAATATTATTTTTAATATTCAAACTTAACACATTTGTAATATTATTTAATATCCATTTTCTTTATAAATTAAAATTTTTAAATAAAATATTTTAAACGTATTTATTTTATCCTACAATAATTTACAATTTTAAATATTTAGACAAAATATTTATTTATTTATTTATTTATTTATTTTAAAATTTAAATAAAATAAATAATAAAATTAATTACAACAACGGCATATGAATTATTTTATCTAATTCACAAATGTCATATAAATGTCACATTATTAATAAAAGTGTTACATGATAAAAAAAATTGTAGAAATCTAAAAAATCTAAAAAACTAGTTAATATGACAAAAAATTGGTTTTAAAAATAGGGATATTAAAAATTCACTTTTAGTAAAATAGAGATACTAAAAATGTATTTAAAATTCCAAACCAAATATCTAAAATTCGCCCATCCCATTCAGCGTTGTTAGTTTAGGGTTTAATTGTTTAGAGACTTACAGTGTGGTTAGAAGGAAAGGTAGATCATTTTTATTTTTTCTGAAAGGGGAAGGTGGGTGCTTTGTTTTTTGACAAGAGGAAGGTGTGTACTTGATTGATCTGAATGAATGCATTATGTGGTTATTAATTTATTTTATTCCAGGGATTGATTTGGTAATAAATGTAATTTTACTTTTATGAAAAATATTTTTTTTATATATTTAATTAAAATGGTTACTTGACTATGAAAGATAGGAGGAAACCAAAAGACTATGAAATTGAGGAAACAAAACCCAAATTTAAAAGAAGAAAAATGGACTAAAAGTTAAATTTGAACAAAATAAAAATATCAAAAGTATATTTAAATTTTATTTATTTTAATTTATTGTATGAAATTGGGTCACCATATATCTTTTTGAATCAAAGGCCACCATTGATGAATGAGCCAATTATTGTGATTATTACGATATTGATGATGTAAACAAGTTTTTAAAATTAGAAAGGTCTTTAAAACTTTTAAATTTATTTCTAACTAAAAGATTTCACTTTCAATAAAAAGAGCATCCGTGCGTTGCATTTTTTGTGTGGAAATTTCTAACATATGTTTTTTTTTATTAGTCACTTAAATTTTCAATTTTCGAACAATGCACGAAAGTTGCGATGTATATATCTTTATTATATTAAAAAGTTGATTTGTATATAAGGAAAAAAATTAACGTCCATTTCAGATTAATTTGAAATTTTTAGAGCAATTTGGTGATACAAATTAATTATTAAACTTGATTTATACTTCACCTCATTTTAAATGCAACAATTTTTGTGTGTGTGATTTCAACAGAAATATAACTCACAAAACAAATTGTTGAGTTGAAAAATGTGTGAGCATAAATGCATTATCCATAGAGCTTCTAAGGTGACTATTGTTTCTCCATTTATTATGAATTTCAATATGTTGAAATATGTAAGGATAACTCATCCAATATAATTCATTTATTTTTATTCTTTTTGTTTTCCATACTAATTTGCAGAAAAAATTTTGTTTTCCATACTAATTTGCAGAAAAATTTTATTATCGAAACTTATGTTTATTTATTAAATATGTCACTTATCTCCAACACCTCATAAATTCAAGTGTATCTCTTTTTTAACTCTAATATATGCACATAAAATATCCACAATATCATATTTGGAACATATATATTAATGGATGGTGATTCATTTAATTAATTTTTTTACGATTAAGTACACGTGTGTGTATGTTTTTGTGTCTTTTTCATTCACTTCAATGATCTTCATACTTGTATACTCAATTATCTTTTATTTTTTTCGTTAGTTTTTATCTCTACGTAAAAGGTAATATATATTTACTTTTTAAAAAATTAGGAGGATAAGTTAAGATTTAAGAGAAAAAAAAAAGTTGAGAAAAATGCTACAAAATTTGAATTGTTTAATATTTGGAGAAAAAATAAATTAGATTAGGACATTGGATAGTTAAACCGTCATTAGATTTGTGCGAAGAATGATAACAATTTAAAACTTTAAGTTATTTACTTTTAAAATAAAATAAGTTAGAGATGACTTCTTGAGTATGGTTGTAGAGATGAACGACAATTTATTATATTTTTTCCCATTTATCCACCTTGGTGGAAATCATTTATATCCAAGGAAATAAAGCTTTTGTGCTGGATGATAAGCTTAAAATGTCGAAACAAAAATTGAAAAGGTGGAACAAAGAAGTCTTTGAATGGTTTGACTTGTCAATCGAAAAATGCGATAAAAAAGCTTAATGAATTAAGTGAAGATGATCAATTTGATGGGCACCTCGAAATAAAGGTGGATGAAAGCTTTTGAAAATAATTAAATATAAAATAAAGTTTTTTGAGACAAATGTCTAGACATAACTGGATTAGGGATGTGAATTCTAACACTAAATTTTTTTCATGCACATCTGCATGTAAGAAGAAGAAAAAATTAATCATAATTATTTTAAACATGATTAACCATTATTACTTATTTATTTATTTTTTAATTATTTCATATATTCAAATATAACAATCATTATTAGTTATATCATAATTATTTTATAATATTAAATTTTAATATACTGCATGTTCTATTTTGTATCAAATATATTATTTTCCGTGTTACTATAATATTAATATTAATATAATTTAGATATTCAATATTCGATCTAAAATAAATCATTAACCAGTTAATCAAATTTTGTTAAATGTGTCGGTCCAAACGGAAGTCAACGTGGTATTATCTCTTGATGGGATAAATTTTAACCTAAACGAAACCAAAGTGTGAATCCGAATGCATTTAAGTTTAACTTTACTACATGTTTGCCATGACATGATCGATCGCTACTAGAACTCAAACAGTCCGTGACTATTCAACTCTTAATTTTTCGGAAGATAACAAATCTGGCAAAAGAAAATGAGTCCAATAAATTAGATTTGCATATCATATTGGGTTATAATATCTAAGAATTGTAATCTCCAATGGCTAATACTCCATCGTCAAGGAAGGCCTTGCTTTTTTCATTTGTTTGTTTTATTTATTCAAATGTTGGCTACCATTTTGTACGGCGTTTACGGAATCTACTAATAAAATACATTTAACGTGGACACATTGTCAAGGAAGGTTTTATTTTTAACCCCCTTGTTCTTTTTTATTGTTCGATAGCTTTTTCTCGTCACAACGAGGGCTATGCTATTTCTTTTTCTGTAATAAATAAAAGGGGTCATACTCTTAATATAAGGTAGATGTGTACGGCATCTAATCTAAAAGAATCAACCAAAAGATATCAAATTTCATTTTTTGTTTGGAAATCAAATATGGTATTTTAAAATATATACAAGATCGTGGTGATATTGATCGATAGATGCTCTTAATATAAGGTAGTACATTAATCAAATTCACCTTATGTTTTTTCTTGTTTTAAGTATCACTATATATATATATATACTTTTGTTTTTATATGATTCATATGTCAAATAAAAATATACTATAAAAGATTTCTTAAGTTTCACTAAAAAAAATTATTTTAGTTTCTATGTGGTTCACACGCCCAATAAAAATATACTATAAAAACACACACAAAAACTTTCAAACAAAACTTTTGATTCTCAATTTTTTGTGGATCATTATTTTTATTGATATTTGTGTTAGAAACATTACTTTTCACTAAAAAAATATATGCAAGTCTCTTAAAATATCATATTGAAGCTTTGATATGAAATTTTGATATAAAAAAGACAAAACAATTGTTTTTTTTTACTTTGACTCTACTTCTTAGTTTCTTGTTTTAATTTTATTTTTTGTTTTGAATTACCTTGCGTGACTAGCTCTTGACACTCCACATAATATATTTAGGTATGTATTTCTAATTTATTCGTATTTTTTTAGTGTTAATATATTTTTTTAATTCAAATGACATATAAGTGAGTACTTATATTTTAAATTATTAATCTTTTTTACATTTGTTTTAAAATTTTAACATGATCAACAATTTCTATTTGGTTGGAGCAAGAATTCGAAGAAATTTTTATTTTAAATTGTAGTTTTACGATGTGTTTTAATATTTAATCTGATTGAATTTGTATTACTTCTATTTTGATAGATATAAATGTCAACTTTAAATATGATTCACGCTATCCAAATTTACAAAAAAATTAAAGAGATGAGACTTTTATTGAATCGTGGTTTATCAAAACAATCAAGCAAAAGTAAAATTGAAAAAATTAGCAATTACTCGCTTATACAAGTTTGTTTGATAGATTTATTGGTTAAACTTTTATATATATATATATATATATATATATTACTAAAGATGAATCTTCAATCAATTTACTTCTCTTCGTCACCTTACATTCAAAAATTATATTTTGTTTATGCTCCGAATTATTTAATGATCTTCCAAGTAAATTGCCTAACGTAGTAGATATCGAAGAAATATTTATTATAGATTGAGAAATCATGAGACACACATTACATATTAGTTATAAATTGAGAAATCGTGGGACGGGTAGTTAGCACATTGCTAATATGAGTTTTTTTGAGTGGTATAATGTATATACACATTATTTTATTCTTCAACTAAAAGAAGAAAAACTTTATATGAATTTTTGTGGTTAAGGTAGAACAATTGAAATGTCTTATTTCATTTTTATTGTTTTAAAAATGCAATGATTTTTTGTCAAATAAATTTCTTTAGTTATTAAATAAAATATTAATAATTTATTTTTTAATTTTTAAAAAAACTCATTTGATAATTTCGCTTTATACCTCGTAACGTGTTGAGCCGATTTTAAGTTGAAATACCTTTTATCCTCCATTGACTATATTGTTTATAAAATAATCAATATGAGTATGTGTTTTTTCTAAAAAAAAAAAAAAATCAAAGTAATATTCATAGAAAAAAGTCTAGGCATAAGACATGCCTAGAAATAACAAATACAAAAAATGTAGACAATATAATCTGACAACGACTCTACATACTAAAAAAGTTGCTAATCGAATCCTATGTAAAGAAATTGGAAATAGATAACCTATATACAAAATAACTTTTTTAAGGAGGAATACAAAGGGAAAAATGATGATGCTATTGACACAAATCATAATGAAAACTTTTCCCTCTATATTTTAACTAACACCACGAAAGAATTTTGATATTCTCCACCAACATGTCCACGTTTAATTTTTATTGTGAAAAATAATGTTATTTATCATCTTTTAAATCGACCAAATGCAACACAACTAAATAAAATTTAAAATCTTCGTCGCTCGTTTATCGTCTAAGCCTGATCCATCAAACTAATTTGCATGAACTAAAACAATGTTAGAAAGCGCGTTACTCAAATTCCACCACTTCAAAACCATCTCCCACGCCAAATCGAATTTCAGGCATTCAAAAAATAAATGTTGAACATTTTCTTTCAAACCACATCCACAAACACAAAAACCATCACTATCATTCAAAGATCCAAATTCAATTAGATTGTCCTTTGTAGACAAATGATTGAGAAAAAAACACCACACTCCTAAAAATATCTTTAATCGGGTCAATTTATTTCAAATGATATTGTACAACTGTGATATGTATCTTAAGAATTTTGTGATATAATATGATAAGCCCATTCCACTACAAAAGCCTTACTTTGACACGTGGGTCAAAGCCAATTATCATTGACTTCTTCCCATAAAACAACACTAGCAAATAACAACAATCATCGACTAAACTCTCCTCCCACAGAAAAAGAGTTCTCATTCAACCCCCCACCTTAGCCTATTCATAGAAGCAACTGAAATGTATTTATCATTAACAATTGCAAAAAGTCGATTGAACCTATATCACACAATAAACCCCCCCTGATAACCAAGGATCCATCAAAAAACATATTTGTCCGTCATCCTCCACCTTATTAACTAAATTGTCAGAAAACCAATTCTCGTACACTCACCACCACCCCTATTCAAATTATGGATATCCTTCCACTATAGTGACTACAAATTATCTCTACTAAACCTCTATCGTTCAATACATTATATTTACTAGAGAACACATTAAACCATAATTCTTCCCTAGTTAGAGTTGTACTTCGAGTTCGTTCTTAATATTTTTAGGGTGTCCTAGTTCAATTACTTAGTTACACATTTTAAGTATTACACTTCAATAATGCAAGGAGGTTGTAGGTATGACAATATTGATAGATAGTTAGATATATGTTTAGGGAGTCATAAGATGGTTTAGAGAATAATATATAGGTTGAAATGATAATAAATCATGGGTTCAATTCTCTTTTAACAAAATTAACAATTAATTACTAATATTAATTATTTAAAAAAATTAGTTATATGTTAAAATAAATTAGTCAAATTCTCAAAAAACTACTATTTTATATCTTCATATATTAATCTAATAGTGGTTGTAACCAAACATTGAATGATAACTTTAATTAACAACTGGATGATACTACACACTTTTTATATAGATAGTTCTCAATTATGCCTCATCATATTTAAGATGAATCATATAAATATATTTGTGTTTAAAATACACAATAACAAAACCAACATGATATGACATACTTAATGAATAATGTTAGTACGACACTATTTATATTTGACAAATATTGTATTGCGCTATTAACGAATAATTGAATTTTGTAAGCATATTATTTATATTTAACACGTGATTTTCAGTACATCTTCTTTGAATAATTAAAATTTATATAAATCTAATTAAATTAATATGAGATCTATATAATCTAGTGAAATTTATACTATCAAATTTCAATTAATAAAAATTACTTTATTAGAATGTATATTAAAAAATATCTTATCAACACTTTTCTATTTTTCTTGGGTACAAAACACTCCTCTATTCTAATTAATGCATGAAGAATATTTTGCAAAATATGAAATTTTAAACAAATTACGGTGAATTTAACGAAATTACCAATAATATTATGATTTTGTTGAAATTAAAATGAGTAATTTCAAAGAGTTATTTTCGATTTGAGAGTGAGATCGATACCCTACACAAAAAATGGAAAATGGCTTAGTTGGTGCTTTATTTTTCCGAGGATGAAGAAAGCAAAAAAAAAAAGACGAAATTTTTGTTTGAGGTAGTTGAATTGTAGCACATCACCTCACCGGTGAGTCACAGTCATTGTACGGATCCAGTTCCTATTAGTACGAGTACTATTTTAGTTTGTTTGCAGGCCTGCTTATCTGTCTTGTGTGCGGTTGATGTGTCATTATTGGAAAAAATAAAGTCATTACTGGACTCTAAATTTTATTTTATAATAATCATTATTGAACTCAATAAGGAAAAATTTATTATATAGTTAATTATTTAAGTTTAATTTTTAATTAAAATACGTTCATTTTTTAATTAAAATACGTTCATTTTGTTAATTATTTATTTTATTTATATTTTATTTCAAATGAGATGTTAAATATGAATAAATATTAACAGTAGCATATTGTATATTGGTCTATCACCGCTACCAAACATGGTGTTCTTTTTCTCCTACATAACACTTGCCAAAAAACAAAGTAAATTGTTAAAGTGATTATTTTATCCACATAAATTGATTTTTTTTATAGATGTAGACATAAATTAATTTAAACGTGCATTTGATACCTATTATAACCGCATGCTTCTGTAAGTCCAATGTGTAGTTTGACTACGTTATAAATAAGACAAAGTTTTGTATACTTATTTTAAGATATTGTTTGTATAGTCTTTAATTTAAATAATATAATTTTATCGAAGTTCGTCATAACTATAAAAAAATATATTTTATTTTAAGAATTATATAAAAAATATTTTAATAAAATATATAAAAGTGTTTTCTTATAAAGAAGGAAGAATATTTTACATTTTTAAAATTAAAAAATTATAAAAGAAATCAAAATAATATTAGGAGCACTCAATACCAACCTAAAAAAAGTCAAGTGGTGAACCTTTACCATTTTTAATAAATAGTGTATTTTATTTGAAAAAGTAAGACAAAATAATTAGTTATTAAAAATGGTAAGTAATAATTCCCATTAGACTTTTTTAAACTTAATTCATATCAAATGCGTTTAAAATTACCATCTTAACATAATATATTACTAGGACGTGACTTATATATAAATACTCTCATTGCTCAATCAAATTGCAAAATTCGCAGTATAAACTCTTATACAAATATTTACAACAATCTCTTATGTTAAATACTTTAAGTATTTTTCAAAAGAAATTCTAAATATATTCGGTATACGTTGTATGTTCATTAGACATATAAATTAGTTAATTATATAAATTGAATACAATAAATAGTTAAGAAATAATTATAATTAACTTACTAGTATATCTAATACATTGTTGTTATTTTACTAGAACGCAACTCATATCTTACAATAATATATATTAAGATTTTGTTGTAAAGGTAAATATTTATTTAGTTATTATCTACTTATTATACGATTTGGATAACCGATACTATTATCCGATTATATAAAGAGTAATCTTTAAATATGTATTTGATTGAAGATAAAAATTAGTACTTGATAGAATCCAATTTGACAGCAAAAAGTGGACCCAAACATGTAACTAGGAGCCTCGCGCTGTCTATTTGTCACGTTCCTTCATGGGGGTGGGTGGCAATGTTTGTATCCCCCTAAAAAATGTGGTAGACACAGTTTCATATACTTTTGTTCTTTCTCTCTCTCCTTCCCTCTTTCTCGTGAATTTTTGGATAAATTTTCTGTTTGTATCTTTAAAAAAAAATCTGTTTGAAAGGTTCTGAAAAAGTATATTTTTTTAGAAAAATAAAATAAAATAAATATTGTTCCCTTTTGCTCGTTCCTCTCTCTCGGTTTCTGTTTGTGTGTGTCGTAACAAAAGAGGAACACAAGCAGAAGTCTAATATCATAGGAAAAACCAAAAAGTAAACAGAGAAAAAAAAAACATCTAGTGCAAGCAGAGAATGAATGGAGTGACACAGTTTGAACAAGGTGACTCTGAGTTTGTTGAAGTTGATCTAACTGGTAGATATGGAAGAGTATAACCTCTTAATCTCTCTCTCTCTCTCTTTCTCTCTCTCTTACTGCTTCAGTTTGATGATGTTTTTGTTTACTTGTTGCAGTACAATGAAATCCTTGGTAAAGGAGCTTCAAAGACAGTGTAAGCTTATAAATTCATCCATTTTACGATATACCCATTTCCTTAATATTATTTTTTGTCTCAAAGTTGAAGTCTTTTTGGTTGTTAAAGTTGGTTAATTCATCTGAGCTAGTACTGATTTCCTTCAAATTTGAGTTTCTCTTTGTTTTTCTTTGAGTTTGTAGATATGGGAATCTGGTAGATTTGTTTTTTGTTTTCACTTTTTTGTTGTTGGTTGGGTTCTGAATTGATGCAGATATAGAGCATTTGATGTGTATCAAGGGATTGAAGTTGCTTGGAATCAGGTCAAGCTTTATGATTTCCTTCAAAGTCCTGAAGATCTTGAGAGGCTTTACTGTGAAATTCATCTCTTGAAAACATTGAAGCACAAAAACATTATGAAATTTTACACCTCTTGGGTTGATACTGCTAATAGGAACATTAACTTTGTCACTGAAATGTTCACCTCTGGTACACTTAGACAGTAAGTTCCAACTACTTTCCTTCCTTCTATATTTATCTGTGCACTTTAGATCTTGTATTGTTTCTTCATCTTTAGGGATATCACTTGTTTCGATTGTTGAATAGGTATAGGCTAAAGCACAAGAGAGTTAACATCAGAGCAGTGAAGCATTGGTGCATACAGATCCTGAGAGGACTTCTCTACCTACATAGTCATGACCCACCAGTGATCCATAGAGATCTCAAATGTGACAACATTTTTGTCAATGGAAATCAAGGTGAAGTCAAAATTGGGGATCTTGGCCTTGCAGCAATTCTTCGGAAATCACATGCTGCTCATTGTGTAGGTATGTTTATTTAATTTCATTATTTAGTACCAAACATTAATGCCAATTAGTTCACTTAGTCGATACCCTTTTTGAAATGATTTGATGATGACGTAAGAAACCATGATATTTCGCATGCTAGTAGCGCTTCTTTTACTGTAATTGGACAAGGATCGGTGATTCTAGTTGGACGGACATTCATCGGTTACGCTTCTGTTTACGTAGGAACGCCTGAATTCATGGCGCCAGAAGTTTATGAAGAGGCATACAATGAACTAGTTGACATATATTCCTTTGGGATGTGCATATTAGAGATGGTCACATTTGAATATCCTTATAGTGAATGTACTCATCCAGCTCAAATCTACAAGAAAGTTATTTCAGTAAGTTTGCTCTTAACCTCTCTGCGATTGTTAACAAGGGATTTTTCTGTGGTGACTAAATTCCGTTGACATTTTCTATCATCAGGGGAAAAAGCCAGACGCTTTGTATAAAGTTAAGGATCCAGAAGTGCGACAATTTGTCGAGAAATGCTTGGCCACAGTGTCCGAAAGGCTTTCTGCGAGGGAGCTTCTAGATGACCCTTTTCTTCAAATTGATGATTACGAATATGATTTGAGACAGGTAATCAGTGGAGAATTGAATGACTTCGGTCCCCTCATCAGACAACCGCTTTATGATCTTCATCGAAGCTATAGTAATTTCAGTTACGAATACTCGAATGGTGGCTTTGGGTATGAAGGAGACTGGTATTCTCATCCAGCTGATAATGAACAGTGTGGAATTGAACTTTTTGAGCACCATGATGATGAACCCTCTGAACATGTTGACATAAGTATCAAGGGCAAGAAGAAAGATGACGGTGGTATCTTTTTGAGAATAAACATTTCTGATAAAGAAGGTAGAATTGTCACTTTTCATTTTATCTTCACAGCTGCATGTGATATCTATCTATCTATTTATCTATTTGTCTGTCTATTTACTATATATAAAGGAATGAATTTATATGCCAGACGTCATGTTTTTGCGCCTCAAATTCCTGTTCCCACCTGTGCTTTGGCACGGCTTTAATGATACTAATGTATATTTAATGGTTTGACTTAATTGTGTGATACAGGCCGCGTTCGTAATATTTCTTTCCCATTTGACATAGAGATGGACACAGCAATAAGTGTAGCAACTGAGATGGTTGCAGAACTTGACATTACTGATCAAGATGTTACCAGCATAGCAGAAATGATCGATGGAGAAATCGCTTCCTTGGTACCTGAATGGAGAACAGGACCAGGAATCGTCGAAACTCCTCGTTTTTCAAGTCAAGGTTTCTGTCGCAATTGCGTGTCTAATCATACTTCTAGTGGCTCCCTTTTGGATTTTCTTTCACATAATCAGAGTAACTTGCAACTTCCCGAGTGTTGTAGGCATGGATGCGCTTCAATGCATGGGCGGTTTGAAGAGATTACCTTCCAATCTGAGGAATATGACAATCATATTCGAGAGATTCCGAACATTTCAAACCAATCAGACCACTTGCTTTATCAAAGGCAATGGAATCAGCATGAAAGTCGAGAACTGAGTCCGGTAGATTCAGATCAAAGTCATTCTGATGAACAAAATGAACAATTAGATAAATCAGTATTAGCTGAAGATAAAGCACATGATGTTTGGGAAAATAAGTTTCCCCACAATGCAACAATTTCGCCAAAAAATTCATCTGGAACCCATGATTTTTCCGCCATTCGTTCGTTATATTGCGGTCTTGACGATGATTATGAGAAAGATATCCAAAAGGAACTGAGATGGTTGAAAGCAAGGTACCAAATGGAGTTAAGGGAACTTAAGGATCAACAGCTTGGGCTAACAACTAAATCTTCTCGTAGCGGTAATGGAAAGCACAAAACAAATTACGTGGTTATGTCATCTTCATCGACAGAAAGATTCAAAGGAGGCAACAATGACATTCACTCGAAACATGTTACTAATAACTTGAGTTATGATTTCGGTCATGTTCATAAAAGCAGCCCCATTTCGGACACCCAAAGGGACGAAAATTGTGAGGCGGCGGAATCCCTCGGAGAAGGTATGGTTACTGCAAAGAGTTTTTACAGTGGCTCCTTGCTTCCACACTCTCTGCACAGGACAGTTTCCCTCCCTGTTGATGCTTTTGATGTATAATTTTCTGAGGCACTTATTGAATTCTTTTGTAGATTATATATACAATATTTACATTGAGGTATCTGATTTCAATTTATCCACATGGATATCAGTGCCTAATAGTTATGATCTGTTTCCCCTCAAAGGCATCATGAAATACATTGCAGTGTTATTTATTTAGGCTGTGAAAAGGATATTGGTTGATATTTGGCTTCTTCTTCTTGCATCCTCTACAACAGCTGTACAGTGCAGCAACTATGAGGACCATTAGATTTAGAGAGATAAATCTTTTCTCTTTGTATTTAACGGTCTCTGCAGCTCATGCACTATGTAGTTGTTGTCTGAGGTCCATTCACGTGTAGATTTTCTGTTGTCATAGAATCAATACCATTGAATTAAGATAGGATAACTCACATTTTAAATTTTGCATTTTGAGCCTGATTTACTAAAGTCGAGATGAGAGTTGTCAAATTTTAATCTCGAACTTATGATGATGATCTTTTAAGTGTAATGCCGTCGTGCTTGTAGTGAAGAAATCTTAATTCAAATAAGGGATTTGTCAATTCACTTTGAATATAAAGTGAGTATTACAAATGAAAGGTGGATATTAAAAAGTACATAATAATAAATTATAAATTTATTGAAGTAATAAAATTTGATTTTCTCACTTTATACATTACATTATTCATTTTGAATAAGTCAAATTTTCCAAGACACTAACGTGTTAAGTTGCTTGCTTTAAGACTCAATTATAGAATTCCATAATTGAGTAGTAATAGAATCATCAAAAAGACACTTAAACCATATACTAGTGGGGTCCAAGAAAATTGTGTGGAGGTTTATCCATTTGGCATTTGATTACACCAGTCATTAGTCCATAGGATTGTTATACAAACCGAGAACATGGTCAAAATTTAGGTACTTTTGCAAGGACAAAGAAAGTAAGGTTGTTACGTTGGTGCACTAGTTGCATTATTATTACGGAATATACAATTGTTTAAAAATTGGTGCTTTTGGGAGGAAACTTAATTGATTTAATATTTTATTCATTAAAATATATAAATAAATATGCATGGACATGATATTTGAGAAGGGAACGTTGACAAGGCAATCGATTATTATTATTTGTATCCATAATAAATTATTGGGCATGTCAGTTCTGAGTGGGAGTTAACCAATGGGATGTTCCATTATCTCTTTGCTTTTTCCTCAATGATGGATAATGAGGTTGGTTTCAAAAGGCAATCAAATAATTGTACCAAAAGAGATGAGGAGGATGAAAGGCCCACCAAAAGAATCAAATTTTCTGTTTCTGCTAACTGCCAACTAAGCATTATTATTGGTACACGGATTGGTCCACTCACTGACCTCAATTTAGCTGACTTTCTAAATAAAATATTTACAATAGATAATAATAATTTATCTTGTAACAATTTTTCTTAATCAAATTTATGATTTTTCTGTGTTCACATAATGTCATTTACTCAATGGATTATATGAAAATGTCAATTCAACGTACTAATACATACAATGCATGTTGATATATTTTCAGTTTGCGTTTTTTATTTTTCAAGTTTTCATTGATGCCGTTTACATTGAATTGTATGTGATTACTCTTAATATTTAGTGTATATAATTTTTGTCAATAGACTCTTTCAAACAAAAATAAATAATAAATATTAACATGTATTTTAAGTTAAAGTATAAATATAAATTTTATTTTGGAAATTGTTTATTCAACTTCTACCAATTTTAAAATTATTATTTTTGAATGTTTTAACATGTGATCTAATGACACGTGTTAGGCAAGATAACTTTTTGATAATACATACAGGCTTTCACATTTTTAATAAGTTTTTATATCATTCAAGAATGTTAAAAAAAAAAATCGATAATCGATAATAATTATTTATTATTATTTTCGTTATATGTATTTTTAACAAAGTTTCAATAATATTTCGTTTTGGTCTATAAAACAACGAAATGATCATGATGTAAATCACAATCAAATATACACCTAAAGAACCAAAAAAAATGCATATAACCAACATTTTATAAAATATATATAATAATAGGAATTTAATAAAAAATCATTATTCTGATATTGTTCTTTTTTATTTTTCGAACTAATAATAAAAAATACTTCATATGCCTGTTATTATAAAACACATCATCAGTCCAACACTAAACGAGGCTTAAAACAATCTTCTAAGCGAGAATTTCATATTTTAATAATAAATAACTTTTTTAAAATTATTAATATATTTTTAATTTAAAATTTATCTTTGAGCTTTTTTAGATACAAAATAAATTATTTTAATCAATTTTATTTCACATTTAATTTTTAATAAAGTAAACTCATTTAAGATTTGTTAAAACATTAAAATCAAATGTTAATAATAACATATTAAATTTAAGAAACGTTTGTTATATAGGTTACAAAAAAGTGATTTTGCTATATTTCATTATAAAGAAATTATTTTTTATAGATTTAAAATAAATATTTTGTGTTTGTTTACTATTATGAGCTCATTACTTTTTCTTAAAAAAATAATTAATTACAAAAAGTGATTTTTACGAGAGTCTATTTAAAATAATTTATCGTTACAACTTCTACATTTGAAGTTGTATTTAGATTATTTTCAAATTTTAAATTTTTCGATGACATGTAAAAAAAAGATAAAAAGCCTTAAAAATGATTATTTTTTAAAATAAGCTATAACAAAAGGACTTTTAATCTCTTTGTTCTCTCTTGAATATCTTCAATAATTTTTTTTTGAATATTTTATAAATGCATTAATTATAATTTTATGTATAAATCATACACGAGACAAATGTTTTTTATTGATTAATTAGTTAAAAATAATATCTTTAGCAATTTAGTTGGTTAAAAAGAATTATGTATTCTATTAGTAATTAATTTATCTCTTGAACATCTTCTAGATAAATTTAAAAAAAAAAAACTTATTATAATTTACTACATAAACTATAAACAAGACAAGACATATGTTTGTTATTGTTTAATTAATAGACAAGACATATATTTTTCTAAATACAAATTAACTGGTTAAGAGATATTTACGTATTTCAATAATAATATCTTTTGAATGTCTTTTAGATAAAATTTATAAAAAAAATATAATATCTAATTATAATTTATTAAATAAATTATACATGAAACAAATGTTTGTTAGCCGTCTATTAATAAAAAAAAATTAATTAACTCGGAAAGAAGAGGGGATGGTTTGGGAATTTAAACAACGCGTACTCAAGATGTAGCATTTATTTGTGTAAGCTTATTTGGAGAATCTTACACTCTGATAACAAACTTTAGATAAAGTTCTGGTTGGATCACCTACTTGGAAGGCTACTAATAAGAATTATGTTGTAAGATAGGTTCACTTTCAAAATAAGGGATAGAGACATTAATATGTGTTTCAGACCTTGCATTATGAATCAACCCTGTCCCTTATGTGAAATTGTTCAAGAGATTGCACTAGCTGGTGTTTCTCTTAACATTGTTGCTCTATTTACTGGATTGCCGCCTACTATAGCAATGTCCAAGAAGTGTTTGGATCCTTACTTTGTTAATACTTTTGAAGATACATGGATTTGGAAAGTGCACCTCTCAACCAATGTCCAATTTTTTATCTGGAAATCTTGTCACGATTCTATTACCACAAGTTATCATCCATTTCTACACAAGTTCAACTATCCCATAAGGCTTATGATGATTTTTCTTCCTCTCCTCGTTTGTTTTGTTAATATGAGTGCACTTACCAACCTAAAGCTGGCAAATGATGGGGGCTTGGGTCCAACGTTTTCACACAAAGATCGAGACTCTTTTGGTTGGCATTAAGTTATATTGACAAGTTTGGTTTAAGAGGATTACCTATTTATCTAATTCTCTGCGTGTGGTCTAGTTAGTCACCTATGATACTTCCTTCTCATTATTGTGCTAATAAGTTGACATTTATCACAAAGTTCGTGTATAGATTGACATATATCTCTTCATTACATCATTCGATAATAGAATGCTTGTAAATCTATTACGACAAAGATGAAAACAAATTGTTTATATATTTTTTTTATGGTCCAAACACCTCCTCCTAATTTGTGTTCAGCACTTTCATCGAATACTTTGGGTGTGTCCTTTTTCAATTTTTTTTTTCTTACGTAACCAAGAAAGTAATTAAGTTCTGATATATAAAAAAATTCTTATTTTGAATTTAAACTTTTGAAATTAATCGAAAATCAGTTTTAAGATTATTATTATGTTTTGGCTTAATTATGTTAGAAGGGAGCCACTTATTAAAGAAAAAATAAGACACACTTACCATTACGATAAGCCAACAACTCTCTTTTAGAGTCATTTTTAAAGTTCAAGTTACACTTTTCCATACCTCTGAAGAATTTATAATGTATTTCACTACAAAGAACATATTCAACCCACAATCATATTTACCTCTCAAAACTTTAGTCACAATGCATTCGAGCTATTTATTACATCTCAACCTAATTTCATCATAAAAGCTCTGTTAAATTTATACAAATTATTTAAAAGAATATTTTATATTGCGTTAATATAAATTAAAATAATAAAATAATAATATAAAATTATAAATTTTACAATGTCATTTACCTCCATTAAAATGATAAAACAAAATTAATAAAAAAGGGCTCGAAAATTCGCAAAACAATTGACTAAAATACACGGGTAAAACGATGTAAAAAATATCTCTCTAAGAGTGGATCAAATTTGTGCCAGCCCAATTAGTTTTAACTAGGGTTTCGTATAAATTAAAATGCTACCTAGGGTTTTCTCTTTCTTCTACCCTGTGCGCGCGCGCTGAGTGTCGAGCATTCCTTGCCTCTACCGGCACCGGCGCTGAACAACATGGCGTTTACCATCCGAACCAGAAAGTTCATGACCAACCGCCTTCTCGCTCGGAAACAATTTGTGAGTTTCTCATTTCCCATTCTATATTTTTTTCTTCCAAAAACCCTAATCTTATTGATGCAGTGGATTCCTTAGCGGGATTCTGATATTATAAGAATATACTCCTTCATTTTGAATAGTTACTTGTGATTCTGCTTTTTTGAGTTTAGTGTATTGGCCACTCCTTATTGAATCAGCTTGAATTAACTTTTAATATGATTTTGGCGATATATTTCACTGTTAAGCTATTTTTTATGTGTGTTGCAGGTCGTTGATATCCTTCACCAAGGGATGGCAAATGTTTCCAAGGTAATTTCTTTATGATTTTTTATTTGTGAATTTAATCAAATAATCATTCAATGTTTAAAACTACCATCTTGCTAATTTGTTGATACATCAGCTTAAACTGTGTTTTAGTCAAAATTACTTCACCAAACTTTATAATTTTGCTGTGTTTGGTGTGCAGGCTGAAATAAAGGAGAAACTTGCACTAATGTATAATGTGAAGGACCCTAACACTGTATTTGTCTTCAAGTTCCGAACTAATTTTGGAGGTGGCAAATCCACTGGATATGGTTTGATATATGATTCAGTTGAGAATGCAAAGAAGTATGAGCCCAAATACCGGCTTATCAGGGTGAGTTTACTCTGCCTTTTTTAGTTAAGGGTGGTTTTCATTTAAAACAATGGTCTTCATTTAAAATAATGTTGCACTCTTTATATTGCTATTGCTTCTATTTTTATTTTTTGTATTATCTTTTGAGAAGAGGGGGTGAGGATTTTGGTTTGCTATTTCTTGTGGTGGTTAAAATGTTTCTTTTGTTATTATATAAGCCATAACATCTAGTGGTTTTGGAAATTCAATTTATATATGTGTATTTCAGAATTCAAATCAAGTTATGAACTCACATTTAAGTTCTCAACTGCAGTGTGGTTTAAACTTGTTATAATTCGAGAGTAGATAATTTCTCACTTTTCTCACCTGCATATCTATGTTGAGTAGCTCTTCCTGAAAATATGTGGTTTTTTGAATTATTTGTCTAGTGCTGGCCATTTTAAATA
Source organism: Cicer arietinum (assembly GCF_000331145.2). Taxonomy (NCBI): domain Eukaryota; kingdom Viridiplantae; phylum Streptophyta; class Magnoliopsida; order Fabales; family Fabaceae; genus Cicer; species Cicer arietinum. The sequence continues at coordinate 4,984,274 of NC_021163.2, forward strand.
AGAGTTCAAAGGTGCACCCACAGTGTAAAACAATTTTAAACCATCACTAATTCATACCCATTCAATCTGTCACATCATACTATGCAATGTTTAAATCAAATGCAGTTATTTCATTAGTTGTCATCGTGGTAAATTGTTATTGTTTGATTGGCAAACTTCTGTCCTCTTGCATTTCCATATTCACTCTGGGTTCATTATGCTTGTCAATTTAGATGTTGATCAAACATTCCATATATTTTTTCAATTTTCGCTTTGTTCTTGAATCTTGATGGTATTTATATATATAATTTATTTTCATTTCTTTCCAAAACATTTTATCCAACGGGGCTATGTTTAGCTATAGCGAAATTAAAATATCCTCTTTCCACAGTGAAATTTATCCACCCTTCATTTAATTTCAAATTGATTTTGTTTTAAACCTCTTAAAATTCAACAGCAGATATATTCTTATTTTCTCACTCTCTAATTTCCCTTTCGAGGAGCTTTATCAAGAGTTGTGTAGTCTTTTCAATAACTTGTCTAGTGCTATTCCAACTGTTGATATTCTTTTTATTGTTAGATAGTTTCACCTTTGTATTTGCGCTTGCAATTCCAAAATTTACTCTTGGCTCATTTTGCTTGTAAATTTTGTTACTGAATCTGGCCAATCATATAATTTTTCAACTTTCAAGTTCTTGGTGTTATGTTATTTAGAATTATAATTTATTTTCATTTATTTCAAATAATCTCATCTTATCCAACGTTGCTTTCTTTTTCTATATCAAAACTAAAATCTCTTCTCTCCATTGCAGAATGGACTTGATACTAAGGTTGAAAAGTCAAGGAAGCAAATGAAGGAAAGAAAGAACAGAGCAAAGAAGATTCGCGGAGTGAAGAAGGTAATGCATACATTGGGTCTTTATAAATTTTTCATCTTTTATAATTTGTTTCATAAACAATAACTTCTGTTGTATGTTTTATTTGCAGACAAAGGCATCCGATGCTGCCAAGGCTTGAAAGAAGAAATGAGTTTTCAGATGTTTTATTATAGTATTAAGGTTTTCTTGTTATATTGTTAGGGTCTTGATGCTGTTGGTATTTTCTTAAGACCATTTTTGTCTTATATCTTCCTACTCTAATTGATATTCAGTTATAACTTGAGATTCAGTAACTAGCAGTGTCCAATTTTGACAGTTGTAAACAGTTAATTGATTTTAATACTTAATCGCATTGTTGCTTGGTTTGGTTGGTATGGATGGGTTATTGTTTGTTATGAAAGGGTTTTACAGCCCAAAAGAAATCGTTTACAAACTTACCTAATAGTCTGCCTATAGAAATCTTCAATTACATGTTCAATTGTATTTAAGTGGTGTTTAAGACGAAGTAATTGTTTGATATTGTCCAATATCTTCTTTGTGTGCAATCTTGCGTGCGTATTGTCGTTTTTGAAAAGTTTGGTGGTAAAAATTGTTTCAGAATTCTGTTACGTTCAGAAACTGTTTAAAAATCTTTTTAATAATTAGTTTAATTAAACATGTCCTTGTTTTTATTTTTATTATTGAAGGAAGCATTAATGCAAATTAAGGCAAGAGCATCTGCACAGGAATTGGTTTCATGATGAGTGTGGGTCATATGGATTGTTCAATCTGGGAGTTGGATGATGGGAAGGGTTAAAATGTCAAACGAGAGTATAATAATTAAAATGACAAATGAGAATATAATAATTCTGGACCATACTTTCAAGAAATGGCTATTGTGATCTCTAATAAGTCTCCCGCATGTCAAGTTACCTCGAATGAAAGACTTAGAGTTCTCATCACGAGAAACAAGAGGATAAGCACACTCATCGTCAATGTGGTGGACAATATTAGTAACTCTAGAACCTAGTTTTGTTTGATGAGAGAACACTAGTTCGTTGCGATCCCTTCAAATGGTCCGCAATGAGACCCTGAAGAATGTGAGCCAAATGTAATGGCTAAACACAACATTTAGCTCAATTGTCTTAAGTATTAAATTGAGTCCAAAACTCCTATGAGTCTTCAAAGTCTTTAAAGTTACTTGTTATATTCTTGTGAGATCGTATTGTATTAGTAAGAAGAGAATCACGCTAAAATGAATGATGAGTATTAGACTTATCACCATTCGAATTAAAAATGAACAGGTGGGCCAATTTCAAATTGAATTGACCATGAGTTCTCAATTAAGGATATCATTGTTGTACTTGATTAACCACTGCGTTAAGGTCAAAATCATTTATATATATATATTTTAATGACAACAACCCTTTTGAAATAATTGTTAAGTTTTCTAAATGGTGATCTATTGATGTTCACATTTGAGTTTTTGTTAAAAGAACAAAAGTAGTCAAATTTGAAGTCACTCACATAAACAAGTGTATTGTATTAACTCAACAATGAAAGAATTGAGTAACATCAAAAGATTCATTTAGATATTTGAAGTTGACTATCATTTGAATCATAAGAGCTTTAATTGAGAGGATGAAAAAATTCATCATAGCTTTCAAGATAATGCTACAACGATGGGTTGTCAACAAGAATGCAAGTATAATTGAATATATGTGGAACATACAACAAATGATGTAACTTGTTAACACGCAATTGCAAGTAATGTACTTAACCATCATATATAGCCTAATTCATAAATAGAAACATGACTATCCTTAAGCTGAGGATGATCATCGTCAATATGTTGCATCTCAATCACACACAAAATCTCTTGAAAGAAGTCAAGAAGAATTATAGGTCAAGATGTGTTTATATGAAAATCTAAGGATGAAGTATCAATATCCGATGATAGATTTGAGGATGAATATTCTTCACAATCTCAGATCTGAAAATAAATATTTATCAAAGTCCACACCTCACAATTATTGAAAAAGTATTTGTTATAAAAGTACAACATGATAACAGTTTATAAATTGCTCGCACTATTCAAGATTTATCAAAAGTAAAAGAATAAGTGACACCTCATTAGTCACGAACTTCTATGTGGGAGATAAGAATCTTAGTCTTCGCACTTAACATAACCTGAGGAAAAACTATCGAAAAAAATCACATCTCATATATAAAAATGAGGCCTTACGTGAATAGTACAAAAACACTATTAGCATAATTATATTATAAAAGGTTATCTAACAAGTACAAAAGGTGTCAACATGTTTACACCAAATTCCAACACTCACAAATTGGTAATAAAAACATACAATCATATCTCAAAGACTTACACATATACGAGGATGATCATCTATGAACATTCTTAAATTCAGTTACATCAGAGGATGAATATAGTATGAAAATGAGGATAGAAATAGATGATATCCTTAATTTGAAATAAACTTGAGTTATAGTGTAAGTCTGTTGAAGCTAGTAAAAATATATTGTTGTAAGTTTGGCGAGGTTAACAAAATTCATAGTTGAAAAGGTACAGATCGAATGACAAATTTCTGAACACTAGAGAAAATCTCACAAAGTTGTGCGGACTAAAGTAGCTTATATTAGGTGAACCGATATAAATTCTGAGAATCTTCATAAACTATATTCTCTTTATATTTGTTTTATTCATTCCCTTAACACACATATTTCAAACAAATATTATTTTTCTTAAAATCATCCTCGATGAGAGGAATATTATTTTTGATCTAACTATCATCACTCCAAAGACAACTTGAGAAAGTAATATTAGAGCATGAATTAAATTTTTAAAATGATTTCAGTTCAATTCCCCTTCTTACGGCATTCATTTTTACTTCACACCTAACAATTAGAATTTTGATTCTCTATTTAATTTTTTAAAATGGGCACTTGTTATTTGTACAAACATGATTTGAGGACATTTGTATCGCAACAAACCTTTTTCTAATTTTAGTTAAAAGATGATAAAAAAACACCTAATTTATTCATTACACATTTCCATATTGAATTTTGAACTTAGTTTTGTTTGACCCCTAAGGGTTGAAGAAAAGATTTGTCCTTCTTGAGTTGAGAAAAATGTCATCTGCATTTTGTATTCAAAAAAATGATGTCTATTATTCAATACCATTTATACATTGTAAAGTGAATATGCAATTTTGACTATTTTTATTTTTTATTTTTAAATACTTTACAATGTATTTAAACTCATCATAATTCTTACGATAATACTTTACTGCAATATTTTTAAATAAAATAACCTAGATTTCATATTTAAAATTTGGTTTATAAAATATTTATTACCAAGAAAATAAAACTAAGTAAGAGGTGAGTAGTACGGATTAAATGCGATGTTTTATGGATCAAAAGAGACAAAAAATAAATAGCATTGTGGTGTTAGTGAACCTATGATAGCTACAAGACATTTGGTAATTGGTTTGTTAAGACGCGAGTTTGAATCCAATACTCATATGTCTCTATGTCAGGGAGTTTTAACCACTACCAAAAGTTAGTACATTATAGTTTACCTACTAATTTAGCCATCAAGGTAATTTCACGAATGGATTCTTTGTTAAGTGTATATGGTTGCGTGGAAGAAGAAACAGTTTATCGAGAATTTGTTTAGTATATATATTTTTAGCAGTTTTAAAATAAAATAAAAAACAAATAGCACTGCTGAGTTAGATCATGTTTTCACAACAAAAAGTCAAAGTCAGGTTTTCTCTAACAAAAGCTGTTGAAGAAGCATATAAGGGGGTTGAATGTGGTGATGGACGTCCATTTGGTGCACTCATTGTTCGAAATGATGAAATAGTTGTAAGCTGTCATAACATGGTTTTAAGAAACACCGATATCACTGCTCATGCTGAGCTTATTGCTATAAGAGAGGTAAAATTAATATTTATCTTTTATTTTTCTTGTTCGTTTGTGTAATCTGACATGCCTATAAAATGAACTGCTTATTAAAACAAAGAGGTATTGGAGTGTTAATCTTGAGATCATGCCACTTTAGTTTCCAACAATTGAGATGAGTTAAATGAGGGATTGGTTTTACTATTTTTCATTAGTTATTTTGTTAGTTTTTCTGTACACCTTTGTCTCTTCTTATATTCTTTGTTGTGGCTTAAAACTATTTATACAAACTAAGTGTTTAATGAACTTCAAACCCTGACTAGAACATCCTTATCCAGACTTTACCCAAACCTAAACTAAACTCCGAATTAATAAGAGCTTCTTTCTTTTATAAACCAAAGGGTTTAAACAGGCATCGTGTCATCTAGACCGGTGTAATCTTGACATGTTAGACAAATAAATTGGCGTTTATTTCATTTTGCTAAATCAACATATCAAACCAAATAATCTGAAGTTTTAGTTTTCTTTAATCTTTACTTGCCTTGATCTACTATCTGCTGTCTCTTACAGATTTGGATCTCAAAATCAGTGTGTTTTGGAAAACACCATTGAACAACAGATTGAGGAGGTTGGATGTCATTTTAAGTTGCTGAAAGTTCATTTGGTTTGGTCTACGTTTAAAGCTTTCATATGACTCGTTACATACATGTATGTATTGCCTAGTCAACATGTTTTAAGGCTCTAATTAGTAATTATATTTGTATCACAAACCACAATTGTTTTTCAAACCATTTCTATTTTCTTCTTATTTTGTTTAATGAACATTATTTTGGAGCTCATGTTATAATTGGAAGTTATCTGCAGGCTTGTAAAAAGCTGAATCAAATTGACCTTGCTGACTGTGAAATCTATGCTTCTTGTGAACCTTGTCCAATGTGCTTTGGTGCCATTCATCTTTCAAAAATTAAGGCAAGCCTTCAGCCCCTCTCATTTTCTCTTCACAACACAGGTCTCTCTAACCTCTGTTAAATTGATCACATATTTTATTTTATTCAAATCAAGCAGAGATTGGTTTATGGAGCCAAAGTAGATGCTGCAGTAGCAATTGGATTTGATGGTTTTATTGCCGATGCACAGAAGGGAACCGGTCTTCATCAGAAGGCTCGGTTGGAGATAAAAAAGATAGATGGTAGTGCTGCTGTAATTGCAGAACAAGTATTTGAGAAGACAAAGGGAAAATTTACTCTCTAGTGATTGCTTTAACTATCTTAGTAAATATGAATATCTTTTGTGGTTGTTGTCATATGTTATTTTAGAGAGCATGAATTAAATAGTCACTACCGTATTGTTTGTTTATTGGATTGATGAAATTAAATTATGAAAATATTTTTATGTACTTGTATTGATGTCTGCAATAAAGATGCACTTGCTGTTGCTAATACAAGTTTTCTTGTTGGTATTATGGTTGAGGCATTACAAAATGGTCATTGGTACTTAAATTTATGCAGGATTTCTTTGATTGTTTGAGAGATGCTTAAGAGAGAAGGCTACAAACAACAAGCCCATCATGCAAAAGAATCTAAGCTTCTGGTACATATATATAGTACAAAAGATTACAGAATTTGGAGCTATTCTACTACTTCTGTCACAATTCATCCAAACCTATGTATTGAAGAAATCACAAGCTGCTTGTGCACATCAAAGAAGAGTAAAACCTCATTCAACCTAAGCCAGACCTCAACTCCTCCAACCTAGCCTTAATTTGTCCCTGCAACAACTCCAACCGATTCGAATACACCTCCAGCTCCAAAATCTTCCGTTTTAACCATTGCTCATCCCTTACTTCCCCACTGGACGGCAACTCGCCGAGTGGCTCTTCCGGAGCATCATCCAACAATTCCTTCAGCAATGGTGAGAAACAGGACTTCATGGTTTCCTCAATGAAGCCCTGTATACTAGTAGCATCATCATTGTTGTCATTTTCTGTGTTCACGTCATCTGTTGTTAACCTCACACGCTTGTGCTCCCTTTTGTCTGTTTCATCACAATTGTCAACATGTTCATTCTTCATCTTAACATTGTCAATAAGATCAAGACTTTCTGAAACAGGTTTAGATTCATCAACATCCAAAACATCATGGTATGTGTCATTGCCCCAAATCTTGTGCGAAATATCGAAAATGGCTTGATCATGGGGGATCTTAAAAGAGACATGAACCTCTTTTCCTTTGTCCAAAGCCATCTTGTGTTTTCTCTTCAACCTACGCAGTTTCTCAACAAGCTGGTTCCTATTGAAATCTGCACTGAATTTATGCATAATGTGATTATAGAAGGAAGCTACATCGCTCTGAAGAGTGGTGTTTGTTCTTCCTTGCTGCTTAATGTAATCAAAATATCCTTTTAACAATTCCATCTCGTCCTGTTTGGTCCATAGCCTCTGATATTGTCTAAGGCCTCCAGAATACTTGTAGTTGCGTTGCGGTTTGGAGCGTGTTTCTATAGTGGTGTCATCAGCCGTGGAGACGGTGTTTGTGTCATCTGTGGAGGCGGGCAAGGCCAGCGTCACAGCGGGGGAGGCATCAGAAATGGTCCCATCAACATCATATGGACTTAGAAAACGGTCTTTGTCTTCATCATCCACATTGTCCATTTGGTGGTCGTTTTGAAAGTTTTCATGGTCTGATTCGTCATTGTTAATGTCAATGTTTTCTTCTTCTGATGAGGAGGAGGAAGAGGATGAGGGCGACAGAATCCAAGAAACCAATGGTGAAAGCATTGTTGAGGAGAGAACATACTTTCCCTTTTCCGCATATTAGAGTATTGAACTCATTAACGGTTTATTCGTTGATGGTAGTTATACATTTACTATCAATAGAATCTTTATCTATAATTTCCACACTTATAAATTGAGGATACTTATTTTCTCATTCTGCACATCTGTAAATTATTTTCTCATTATTTTCTATAGATTTTAGTATCTATTACGGCTAGATAAATCATGTGGATATTCACCCAATCTACCACTCATTGCTTTCATAAACAAGCAAATAAAAGCACAAATATATATAATCCAACTTAAAATTAGGATACTTTATTTGAAAAATCCATTTGGGTAATAAATAATGAAAAGTGAAAATAGATTAATTTGTATTATACCAACAAGTTACTCTACAACAATGCATATCATTAGCAAGGTTTTAAACGTAGTTGCAGTCGCATTAAGAATTTTGTGTTATTGTAAATGTTGTATTACAAATTGTGGCTGTTACAAATTGTATTATAAATGTTATTATTTGTACTATAATAATATTGTTTTAATATTTTTAATATAATATTGTGATTAATTCACACAATACTTATTTGGAGTACACATTGCATTCCATTCAATCAAATGAGTCATTCTACTATTCTCGAGATCACCCTAGATAAAATTGTTGAGGCAAAATCACAAATCTAGTGTTTTGAGGATAAACAAATAGTTAATCAATCATTAATCATGATTATGATTATGTTGCTATTTAATTTGTGTTTTTGAGTGATTTATTCAAAGATATGTGATCAAATACATTCATACAACAATCAACGATCTTACCATAAAAAAAATCAAGAACATCATGTCTTATTTGAATTGAAGATTGATTAAAAGAACATTCTGGTTTGTAAAGGAACATTCTAGTATTTATAAAAGAACGTTCTGATGATTCTTTTTTAAAGACAAAATTAAAACAGATCATTCTCCACAGTTCAAATCTCAAGTTAAAGAATATCAAGACTACTCAAATTAATAATCAAGTTCATAATTCAAGCTAAAGATCCACAGAAGCAAAACAACCTCCAGATCGATGATCAAATTGATCTCTAGATTGATGAGTTGCGAACAAGTTAGATGCATTAATTATTAATAAGTTGTTACTTAAATCACAAAAATGAATAAATTAAAACTAAAGTTTTATTGTAATTTTATTTATATGAATCATCTATAAAGTCTAAATAAGATATTAGAAGACATCTTCTTTTAATCTGAATTGATTTTTCGACGTTATGATTAAATGCAGGAGAAATTAAATGAAAGATTATCTCAATACAAAGTACAAAGACATAGTGGGAGAAAGTCACTTTCACCTATACCTTTTTTTAGATTAAATTTATCAAGAATCTTTCCATTCCAAAAGTAATTGAAGAGTCAATGTAGAGATGCAGTACAAAATTAACTCAACGAGTTGATGTAGAGCTGCAGTACCAAATTAACTCGACTAGCCTATTTGACATTCCAATGTCCACCAAGGTATGTTTCACAAACTCTCAATTAAGTCTACCATAGGCCTTTTTAAAAACAACTTTAATAGTCATCCAACCAATCGTATATTTTTTCTCCTCGTCAAATGAAAGATTTCCTGAACAACAATAATACTATCCAATTAATTTTTGCATACGTCCCCAAAGATGATAAGAAATTATCTTAGAAATAGTCATATAAAATGTGTTACACAACCTAATAGGCAAAAAATCTTCCATACAAGTAATCAACTATTTCTTGATAATAAAACAAATAAGAATACCATTAATTTCCTCAAGTTTGTAGGATTGTGGATTTCAATAACTTATTATTGTCTGCAATTTCATATACTAATTTGATAGAAAAAGAACAGAAATACAATTGAATATATTTAATTACATAATAATTATATATTTTTTAAAGAATTACACAAAAATTATCATATTCTTATAATAATATATTACAAATAATAAATTAATAAAAAGTAGAAAGTTTTATTAATCGGAAGAAAAATAAAATTGGAGCTAAAATTACAACAACAAAAATATTTAAATGATAAGATAAAAAAAATTAAAAGAAAAATATGTGGGTGCACGTTTGTGTATGTAGATTAATTTTTTATAAATAAAATTTTATATTTTATAAGAGAAACAAATTGATAAAAAAAAATAGAAGAAATCTTTTTTTTAAGAATTTAATTAGAATGTATTAAATGTATTTTTTAATATCATTAATTATGTGGTTATTTAATTATAGCAATTTTAAATATATAATAAGATAATAAAATCGATTGTTATTTAGGTATATCCATTTTCTGTATTTTTAAAAGAATAAGTAGAAGAAATCTTATTAAATTATTTATTTTGGAGAAAAATCTAATTAAAATTGATGAAGGAATAAATAAAAATCACGTGGGCTAAGTTGTTTGGTCCATTCCCTAAAGCATGGCACCTCAAGACTCCAAATTCGCATGCTTATTCCTATTCTTATATACCCACCCAACTTAACAGACTCCAAACAACAAAACAAACTTCGTCACAGGCCGTCTTCACTCGCCACGCTCTTGCCCTAATCAACTCCCCCTTCTTCATGGCATCCTTCCAAAACGCCGTCGTTTTATTCAAACAAGAATATATCGAAGACGAATTGGAAGAGGAATACGACGAAGAAGAAGACGACGTCGTTTTAGGCGAACCAGACGAAGAAGACGACAACAACAACAAAACCGAACCTCCTCCTTCAACCTCCTCCGCCATCACCACCGTCATATTAGCCTTACCAAACGCAGCAACAACCGTCGTCGACGGTTCCCCTGAGCCAAAACGGCAGCACACGGAGGAGAAGAAGTCAATGGACGATCCGCGGAAAATGTTCCAGCGTCTCTGGACGGACGAAGACGAGATCGAACTCTTGCAAGGTTTTCTCGATTACAACGCGAATCGAGGAACCTATCACAACGACACCGCTTCCTTCTACGATCGAATTAAGTCGAAGCTTCAACTCGAATTCAACAAGAGCCAGCTCGTCGAGAAACTCCGAAGGTTGAAGAGAAAGTACCGCAACGCTGTCAAAAAAATCGATTCTGGTAAGGAGGTTAATTTCAAAAGCCCTCATGATCAAGCTACCTTCGAAATCTCGCACAAAATTTGGAACAGCGCAGCTCCAGTCGGCAATCCCGTCGAAGATGACGACGAAATCAACCCTAATACCAACCCTAACCCTAATTCAGGTCATACAACGCCGGTGAAGAATGAGCCTATCATTGAGAAGAAAACTGCACAATCAAGGAAGCGATCGCGAACAACAGCATCAACGGAGGAGAAGCGTGAGTTGAATAATTCTCCATTGTTGAATAATGATAATCATAATTATCATAAGCATAATCATAATACTAATAACAATAATAGCAAAAATCATGATGTTGTTGATGGTGGTGATAAATGTAACGGAAGGCAAAACGTACCTGGTTTGATTGAAGAAACTGTGAAGAGTTGTTTGACGCCGGTGTTGAAGGAGTTAGCGAGCAGTAGTAGTGCAATGGGAAGTCCTTATGGATTTGGGGGAAGAGGGTTTGGGGTTGGAGGTTTTTCAATGAACACTATGCCATTGGGTTTTTTGAATTTGGGGAGTGGGGAAAAGGTGGTTGATGAAAAGTGGAGGAAGCAACAGATACTGGAGCTGGAAGTGTATTCCAAGCGATTGGAGCTTGTGCAGGATGAGATCAAAGTTGCTTTGGATGAGTTGCGATCATCAACTGGAACTGGAGTTAGAGGAGTCAGTAAATTTTAACCCATCAATTGTTAATAGCATAGCTAGAGAGCTAGTGGTTTTCTTTTGATGATGATTGCAATTTGCATACAGGTACAACAACAGTTCAATAATGTTATATTTTTTTGTTTAGAATTTTCTTGTAGAAAGAATTCAGAATGCAGAGGATTATTGGTTAAAACGGGAATGTATTTTGATGTGTTATAAAGTATTCAATTGTGACATAAATGAAACTTTCAAGAGGTTGCTTTATCCTTACATTGCATGGTAATTTTCCCAGTGGCTTTTGCGTTTGGTATTTTCTGGATTTTTGTACTTTGTAGGATAGTGATATACTCATATACAATGCCATTTTCTAATGTTCAACCTCAGAAAATTATTTGTGATTATGGTGTCATCAATTGTGGTTTTGCTGAGAGTACTGGAGGCATCGAAATCAATTGTGGTTTTGCTGTTTAATTGTGGTATTCTGACATAAATTTTTGTATATTCTGCTTTAAAGGATTTTTGTTAAAAAATAAAAATTTGACCTTGAACAGTTTTCAAAAGTTTTTTTTTTTTACTAAAAACACATTCATTTAAAATTATCATAATACTTTGATCAAGAATAACACATACAAATTTACTAAAAAAAAATTATGAATTTAGACAGTTAATATGTGAATCTTAACAAAATAAATACTGCAACACGACAGGAAAAACAAACAACACCCGAATGAAGATGACGAATACATAGAAGGAAATTTATATAAAAATCACTTATTTAAATAAATAAAATAAAGAAACGATATAAGATGGAGAATAAGAGAGGTAGAGAAAGGCTAGTGTTCTTTATGTTAGCTTTGGTCGCATTATGTTTTGATTTTTTTTTCACTACTCAGATAAAATCATATCAGCATCTATTTTTATATGAAAATAAATAACTCTTATTTGAATTTTTTTTTTAGTAATCTAGTGACAACCTAAACGGATTTCAATCACCTCTTTTTTACCTCTTATTTGTATATCTCTATTTTATATAACATCAAAGAAAAACGAAGAGAGATGAGAGAATCTAAATCTAATTTAAACACTGACTATTTTATTTTTATAGAATCAATTATTGTAAGAGGTAACTTAAACAATACAATTATTGTTTTGATTATTTTTTAAAGATTAAATAACACTAACTTTTTTTACGAGGGGTGAAAGTAGTTTGTTTAATCAGACAAGACAAGAGGAATTACACAATATACAAAGGAAATGACAAATGTGTCAACACATTATCCTTTAATGTGTTTTTTTCTTAGTAATAAATATACCATACAGAATACAGGTGTTGGGCATATGACAATCCCAGATAAATCTCCAACATCCCGCAGTAGGAATGTCAAATTCTATTCACATAAATAAATTATGTACAAGCTAACTTATAAAGAAAAGTTACAAAGCGGGACTTTACACAATTGCACTGATTCCTAACCGCCAATTGATGTTCTCCTCCGGCCTAATCAAATTATCATATAAGACTTCAAACATCATTGTTTTGTCACGCGAATCACATCAGGGTATCAAATATGCACCTGTGACCCATTAATAATATAACTAGGATGATGGAATCCGGCTCCTCTGCCGGACATCTCCGCATTCACGTATTTGGATAATTAATGACTGTTCAATTAAGATCGGACGGTCCAGATTTAAACTTGGTATTTTAATTATAAAATAAAAATAAAAATCTTTATTTTTTAGACCATCCAATCTTGATCGATCGATCACTTATGTACCGAATGCGGGGTCCTCTAAATGCAGGGAACTCGAATCTAGGATCTCCATAAAGAGAGCATATCTTCAATTCAAGGAAAATGAGTTGCGATCATCAACTGGAACTGGAGTTAGAGGAGTCAGTAAATTTTAACCCATCAATTGTTAATAGCATAGCTAGAGAGCTAGTGGTTTTCTTTTGATGATGATTGCAATTTGCATACAGGTACAACAACAGTTCAATAATGTTATATTTTTTTGTTTAGAATTTTCTTGTAGAAAGAATTCAGAATGCAGAGGATTATTGGTTAAAACGGGAATGTATTTTGATGTGTTATAAAGTATTCAATTGTGACATAAATGAAACTTTCAAGAGGTTGCTTTATCCTTACATTGCATGGTAATTTTCCCAGTGGCTTTTGCGTTTGGTATTTTCTGGATTTTTGTACTTTGTAGGATAGTGATATACTCATATACAATGCCATTTTCTAATGTTCAACCTCAGAAAATTATTTGTGATTATGGTGTCATCAATTGTGGTTTTGCTGAGAGTACTGGAGGCATCGAAATCAATTGTGGTTTTGCTGTTTAATTGTGGTATTCTGACATAAATTTTTGTATATTCTGCTTTAAAGGATTTTTGTTAAAAAATAAAAATTTGACCTTGAACAGTTTTCAAAAGTTTTTTTTTTTTACTAAAAACACATTCATTTAAAATTATCATAATACTTTGATCAAGAATAACACATACAAATTTACTAAAAAAAAATTATGAATTTAGACAGTTAATATGTGAATCTTAACAAAATAAATACTGCAACACGACAGGAAAAACAAACAACACCCGAATGAAGATGACGAATACATAGAAGGAAATTTATATAAAAATCACTTATTTAAATAAATAAAATAAAGAAACGATATAAGATGGAGAATAAGAGAGGTAGAGAAAGGCTAGTGTTCTTTATGTTAGCTTTGGTCGCATTATGTTTTGATTTTTTTTTCACTACTCAGATAAAATCATATCAGCATCTATTTTTATATGAAAATAAATAACTCTTATTTGAATTTTTTTTTTAGTAATCTAGTGACAACCTAAACGGATTTCAATCACCTCTTTTTTACCTCTTATTTGTATATCTCTATTTTATATAACATCAAAGAAAAACGAAGAGAGATGAGAGAATCTAAATCTAATTTAAACACTGACTATTTTATTTTTATAGAATCAATTATTGTAAGAGGTAACTTAAACAATACAATTATTGTTTTGATTATTTTTTAAAGATTAAATAACACTAACTTTTTTTACGAGGGGTGAAAGTAGTTTGTTTAATCAGACAAGACAAGAGGAATTACACAATATACAAAGGAAATGACAAATGTGTCAACACATTATCCTTTAATGTGTTTTTTTCTTAGTAATAAATATACCATACAGAATACAGGTGTTGGGCATATGACAATCCCAGATAAATCTCCAACATCCCGCAGTAGGAATGTCAAATTCTATTCACATAAATAAATTATGTACAAGCTAACTTATAAAGAAAAGTTACAAAGCGGGACTTTACACAATTGCACTGATTCCTAACCGCCAATTGATGTTCTCCTCCGGCCTAATCAAATTATCATATAAGACTTCAAACATCATTGTTTTGTCACGCGAATCACATCAGGGTATCAAATATGCACCTGTGACCCATTAATAATATAACTAGGATGATGGAATCCGGCTCCTCTGCCGGACATCTCCGCATTCACGTATTTGGATAATTAATGACTGTTCAATTAAGATCGGACGGTCCAGATTTAAACTTGGTATTTTAATTATAAAATAAAAATAAAAATCTTTATTTTTTAGACCATCCAATCTTGATCGATCGATCACTTATGTACCGAATGCGGGGTCCTCTAAATGCAGGGAACTCGAATCTAGGATCTCCATAAAGAGAGCATATCTTCAATTCAAGGAAAGAAGAGTGGAAACTAAGGCATCTAAAACACAGGACAAATAAAACCCACAACCACCACTACTGATTCCCACAATCTGGAGTTACTTGGGGCACACGTGTTTTAACTTGGTAAACCTTCTTCATCTTCTTATCATGAGGCCCTGCGCCAAATGAAGTTTCCTGACGCCTAGTATACATTCCATTTACAGGTGCTTTATTATTCCACTTTGGAGGTGGTATTGGACGGACCGTGTTCTGCCCAAATCGGGGTTCCAAATTTGTTGTTGGTCCAGAAATTGGCAGCCTCGGTGGCTTAGGTCTTGATCCTTCCTCCATTGTTAATGCAGAAAACCCATTCTTCACATTTTGGAACTGTTCTTGATGCCGTGGCCTATCTTGTATTCTAAAATTCTGTCTGTCCATCTGCCCGCCGCTAGATGAGCTTGGATATCTATGTCTAGTCATTATGCCATGGTGATTATATTCACCATAGTAACTGTTTGTGTTCTCGCCGTAATATTTTCCATATCCAGATGGTCCAGATGGTGATTTAATGCCATGGTGATTATATTCTCCATCGTAACCTCCATGGGATGTATTACTCCATTTAATGTTAAGGGTGTTCTTCACAAGTCGATGAGCTGCTTCTCCTAATTGAGATCCAGTTATTGCTCCAGGTACTTGTGGCCTGTTAGATGCATCACATACACAAAAGTAAGGTCATGTTTCATGTATCTAAAAACTCACATGTATAACTTGAAAGGCATTCACAGAACTTTTCAACCTCCTCGACATCGATTTTACCGAATTTTCCATGCATAAATTACTTGAAGAGAATACTAATCATGATTACATCTTAATTATGCCAACACATGGCAATGAGTAATATGGCACCATGATCATATGGAACATTAAACTTAACCATAAGGTATGGCGTAGTTATAATATTTTGTATTTTTGAAGCCTAGCCAGCAATAACATAAAAATTATATTGCCGCAACTTGACATCCTCATAGATCTATTCTCACCTTTCCCTGCCTTGCAGTCCCCGACCAACATTGTCTTCATGCCATGGCACAGGAAAAGATTTTATATCAGTGGCTTTTAATATCTGCAAAAAGAAAAAATCTCAAAGTGCAGTTCGTATAAAATAACTGATCCAAGAAGGAACAGAAGGGATCAACGTTTATTTTTTGAGAGAAACATAATATCCAAAACATAGATGATGCCATCCATGCCAACTATCTGAGCCTAGTTATTTGCGCAATTAGGTAAATGGATAATTAACACTCAGAACTCCATTTTTGGACGAAGTATGAACCAATAAATCTTAAGTCAGATGCTATGTGTGATCAGCATACACAAACCTTTTTGGGTATCACTACACCATCCGGAGGTTTTGGGATGTGTCCATGTCTACAAGGATGAAGATATGTAATATTTCTGAAATTCAATAACACTCAACATGAGTCCTCAACCAAAGATTTTAAAATAGTAGGCAAGAATAGAAAACAAAACGTACAAGACTTGATTACACTCTATATCTGGCAATCCATCAATTGGAGACGGTACAATAGAGCTCAAAACGTTTCTCTCACATGCCCAAAGATATCCGTTCATCCCATCACTGCTAACAAATAACAGAGATAACAAAACAAGCATATGAGCCTCTTAAATAGCTAAAGGACATTCACAATGATGAGTATGACCATTGACATTCACCAACCTAGCATTAGTGTCAATTGGTGAAACAAATCTTTCATGGGTGGGTAATTGACCATAAACTTGGTAATACAATAAAATATGTGAAGCCAAATGATGTGCTCGGTTGACATAAAGCAAATCAAGCATCACACTATTCCGAAGCTGTTCTTCCTCCTGCATCTAACAAAACAGAAATTGAGCCATTAAAGGCATAACAAAGAGTCTTGAAATCTTTTGCTGTTAAACATGAACAACACTTTAATGCATCTCACAGTTACCTATCCATTTGAAACATCTATTGAAGAGCATAAAAGATCTAAAGCAAAAGCTTCCAGCAATTGGCAGCAAAAATATAATAGAGGAATAATTAACCATTAGCACATCTATTTAAAAATGACTACAGCTAATCAACATTCAACAACTCCTACTAAAATAGTTGCAGTTGCACTCCTCCTGCCAGGTTCTGGGCACACCTTAATGCAACTCTTATCATAATCCAAGAGTTTTTGTAAAATAAACAAATAAATAATCTCTGGAGAGAAACAACTCTGATTAGTTTGCAGAATCATATGTTCTGCATAATCCTAAACATTAGAAGTTCCCGACAAAACCCAGAAGAATTGGCAGGCTTTATTTTACAGCTTAATTTTTTGATAAATTTGAAGGCAACAATTTTTGACGACCAACCATTATAACATGTAAGAGTCCCCTCTCCCTTCCACACACACAAACAGAACTTACCGTTAATGTGTCTTCAAGTTTCCTTGTGGCAGCAAGCAATTTCTTCTCATCAATAAATGGCAATTTAGCAACACCCTGAAAAGAATCCCCAACAGTAGTTTAAAAAGTCAACCTTAACCCCTGGTTAATTCTAAAAGAGTTCCAATGCATAAAAAGTGTTATAATACCTGCCATGCAAATCGTTTTCCATTCATATCAATCTCAAAATCTGTCAAAAAGGTATCCATGTAATACCAGAATAAGAAAATATGTAAAATATAGTAGAATTCAAGGTAAACAGACAAGTTATCTCACCAGCAGGGTAGAAGTCAAAAATAGGTGATGAAGGATCATTCATTAAATCCCTATATTTTTCAGGCAGTGCATTTGAACTGTAACAAAATTAGTCAGTATCAGCAGATAACAGAAAGCAAAACATTAGAGATCTAAGGACAGGAGAGAGGAAGAACCTTGAAGCAGGTAGAACCCCCATAAGCTGATCAAATGGTTTAAATGGCTCTCCCGGGAAAAAAATTATTTCTAGATTAGTTAGATCATTAAGATCAGAAGCAAAAGGAGCATAGTGATACGGGTAGTACCTGAAAAAAGAGTAAAAGTCAATAGAGAAAAAAATGAACAAATGATCATGTGTGGCAATTCAACTAAAACGAAGCAGACAATCCTAGAATTCACACCATTTATCTAAAAGCAACTCAGACAGGAAAGACTATATCCCAGTCATCAAAGCAACCCAGTCTATATCTATTATGTTCGTGAGTAGCACTGAAGTTCACATACAATAGAAAGATGCTAGACCTGGAATGCATACAGAGACATTTATCAAGTCACACTCACTTAATTTAATACAATTATGAAAAAATAATGAATTCATTATTTAATACTCTCTTGACAGAAGAATAGATAGTATTGCTCTCAGGAATGAAAGAAAGACAGAATACTCAAAACCCGGGTAATTAGAGGAACCTGGAACCTCTGTAAACCAATTCCAGAAATCTCATCTAACTCCTTTCTGTTTAATTCCTCCTTTTAATACCTTTGGTCCCAAATCTCTATCAACTAACTAACTATTGACAGATGCAATTACAACAACTTTAATAATCCCATCCTTATCCTAACTACTTTTTGGTTTCCTCCCAATACAAACCTGTCTAATAGAAAGCATTTTTCTATCACATTATAATATTCAGATCATCTTAATCACATTATAATATCCATGTCATCTTAATACATGCCTTTCCATTATACTAGGAAAACAATTAAACATCCAGACTAACAGCTTTCGAGCCCTAACAAGTCCAATGAGTTGGACTTGATCTTCTGATAGAGCAACAGTGGGATAACTTCACGGTTTTCTGAGCATGAGTTTAAAAGTGCAATTGTCCCCCAAAACATGTTGGCTTCTATGATACTAACAGCATATCATGTCATGTAAAATTACCAATCTACCAAGTCAGTCATGAGAAGAAAAAATAACAACAATTGAGAACACATAACCTATGTTCCATAACTAATAAAGAAAAAAATTAGCACCAACCATTTCCATGAGCATACACCATTATAGTAATACTGGCAAACCCAACAAAGGCCTTCTGCATATTTCAAAACCTACAAGGACAACAAACACAGTAATGCAAAACATATTTTTCCAATAGCAAGAAATTAATGAGGATGAGCAGGATAGTTGTCACAAGGAAGATAAATATTCAAAATCAACAAACCCATCGACCAATAATAAGAATTTGCACGAAGCATAATCTGAATCCTACATTGGATTTTAAGAAATATATATCCAGTAAAATAGTTGTTATTAGGTGCAAGATCGAATTTAATTTACACCAGTATCACTATCAACAGATCTAACACATACGACGGCAACTTATTTGCTTGAACAGAATCCCTGCTCTCCTTTGGAACCCACGAAGAGAATAAGAACAAATTTTCAAG
>NC_021163.2:5003866-5011360 GCF_000331145.2 Cicer arietinum
GGGGGGGGCTTATACTTGTAGGGTAACCATTTTAACAGAATAAGTGAGAAAATTTGAAGCAAATCACACCACACACACGTATACACGCATTTCATGAATCAGCTACCCTAAAAGCTCAGGTTAATAGGTGAAGACACGTGAATGATTTTTACAATATATGTAGAACACAGCTTCTCTTGCAATGGCTCTTTGTAAATGAAGAGTGGACATGCACAAACTTGCCTATCTTGTACTGAAATTACTTTTTATTTGAATAATGAGGCAGCAAGGTTCAAAATCTAGACCTTGTTCATGGAGGCTTTGTTACCATATGATGAATCAGCTACTCTAAAAGCTGAAATTATTAGGTGAAAACATATGATTTATGAATGGTTTTTATACGATATCTCTAACAATATATTAGAGTCCAATATATAAACATGTAATGTGATCCAAGAACAGCAAAAATTTGACAAGGTTGATTTTTCGTGAAGTAAGAAATTGATAGAACTTACTATATCTTTCTTAATTTTATCAATCTCATCCGGACTTGATACACCAAACTTTTCAACATAATACCTTTCCTTGTATCCAGGCTCCCCTAACTTGACCTGAGAAAATAGGATACTTTCAGTTCACTATGCAAATTTTGCCAGGATTTCTAGATTGCTTAAATCATTGTGCATGTTTGGCAACACTAGTAGAATTACATTAAAGAGACCCCGAAAAATTATTCTGGTGCAGTTCCAAAACATGCTCCATAAAGTCAACAACATAAAAATTAAATTTAGCCAAGAAAACACAAAAAATCTTCTGGTAGTAAATCTTAATTCTGAACCTTGTCGGAAAATGAGGGTCTTGGCACTTCAAGCATTACTCCTCTTGCCCTAGCTCTCATCTCTTCATTATTTTCTGCTACCTATAAACACAATAATAAGAATTACATATCAGGAAACAACCTACACTGTTATATTTAAGGAACGCATGGTCCAGGCATATCAGTGCACAAAATTAACTAGAAAGCAAAATACCTGCTGTATTCGAACTCGTTTCTGAAAGATTTGATCTTCATGGACAGCGACAGATTGGATAAAATATTCAACTTTATCTAAGAAAACCTGAGAGGCATAAAGATAGTCACAATGCAACACTCATAAACTAATGACATTTTGACAAACAAAATATGAACATGGGATTACAAAAAATTACCTCACCCGCATAAGTAAGATAGCCACCCATGGCAGTAAATTCCTTTCTATAAATATTCATCAGTAAATCTATAGCTCCCTGAAATAGTAGAAAGTCATTAACGAGTACAACATTGACAATTAGATAGAAAGATAAATGTACAGTGGAATAAAAAGGCATAACCAAAACATTTTAAGATCTCACATCATATACATAATAAAAAGAAGCAGATGGCAATGCCATCCTTTATGGTTCAAGTACAGGATAGTGTAACATGGTGCCTGCCAGATGCTTACCTCCCTGATCTCTAATGTTGGCATATGTGGAAGAAAGTCATTGCCGACAAAGAAGCAGAGAAATACAAAATCATCCACTATTCGTTCAAAGTCAACCTCAAAAGGAGGGTTGGGAATCTCCAATTCATATTGCAAATATTCACGAAGCACCCAGATGTTAAGAAACTGTGAATACTACGAATTAGTTTAACACTAAAAATAAAAGGAAAAGTAAAATGAAGATTCAAATCAGCATGATGGATTCCAATCCTCCAACCTGATATTTCTTCTTGTGTATTGGGATATCATCAGCGGGATCCCAGTCCTCGGTTTTAGTTTCTGGCTTACCATGACAATCAGCTGCAAAATGGCCAGCTTGGCCACACACAAAACACCTATCATGTTGTCCAGGTAAAGTAATTACCTGTAAATCAGGTAATTAATTATTATACTATCCATTGATATTAATGAGCTAACAATACCATCTGGACAGTTCACACATTGGAAACTAACCTCCCTCAATATTGAGAAGTGAACCTCGTGTGTAGCTAAGGAGAGCATAATCAAATCCGCATCCTGGTTTAAAGACCATATAATATAATTAAAAAATCAAGGATAATAGCACTATGAACAGATAATAAAAAGTCAAATTAGGATAAAACTCACCAATCCATACAAACAATGTCGAGTATTCGGATTAAAACCAGGAATGTTGCGTTGTAACCGGATGTATTCCATTATTTTATGTTCTCCCTCGCCAGGAACATTTGAATCAGAAAGTATAACCTTCAAACAATTAACCATCCAATGCATCCCATAAATAAATATAAAAAGACAAAGCATCCTGAAAGCCGGATTTATAAGGGAAAAGAAAATAGATGGGATTACTCCACAAGAAAGGAATCATCCAATCTTGAAGGGATCAAGTGGCATAAGGAGTTAATAGGATGTGGTTTTAATGGCACCTTAATATTTTTCCAGGCAGTGTTGTGGTTCAATCTGGTCTGCACATAATACTGAAGAGCCACTGACAGAGCTGACATGAATTTAGTACCAGGGGTAATGACATTTGAGTCTGAAGTCTCAGGCTTCTCTTTAGAAGACAAAAGTATCCCCTCATCGATGAATTCATTCCTAAGCCTTTCCTCTTCAGCCTCCTATAATGTTTACACATGAGCACAATTACTTCATCAGAAAAAAGTAGGAGAACCTTGAAAGCATGAGCATATTAACATTCTTACAGCCTCTGCTGCATCTTTAGCAGCTCGGAATCGCCGAGAACGTTGCTGATTCATTTTGGCTCTTGGTGCAACACCATCTGCAAATTTCAACGTAAGGAAACAGGAGACAAAGGCAGACAGGGCACGAAAAGTAAATGTGATATGAAAAAAACGGACATAAAGATTTTATGCTATCGAACTAAGACTCTCAAGGATAAAAACATGATAGCTTTTCAAAAATTGGAAGTGTAAGTTTTTTGTTCAATAAAAACGTGAGTCTTATGATGGAAATATTTGCACTAAATTTTAAGTGTTAAAACTTCAAACCATAAATTGGTGGGTCTAGTTAGATGAAACAAATTAAGTGCAAAGAAAGAGGACAAGATACCCTCACAAGAAAACAAACAGAAAGGTTTAAGCAATTAAATTGGTGGATTTTGATACACAGTTCAACCACCTCTTTAATGTGATTTCTTGGTTTTGACAAAAAGTTCTAACATCCCTAGGGTGCAACATCAGAAATATGACACCTCCACATTAAGTGATGTAAATAAAGTTCTAACATCCTTAGGGTTTAACACTAGAAATATGACACCTCCATAGTAAGTGATGTCAATATGTTACAGAACATACTACTACTACATCAGAACATAATTGTAATCATACCAATTGCAAGATAGAGAAGCTTCCTCGGACGAACCAACGAAAAGAGATGGTCAACATAATCAAATACCGATTTAAACACATCATCATAGGTAGCTGGTGCTGGCTGCATTCATAAGATTTATCAATCAGAGTAATGTAAGTGCACTAAAATTACAGTGGACCTCAGAAATGGAAACTAATTCACTTCCACTACAACAACAGCACAGAAATTCACATCAGATAACTATATAATAATACATAAATTGAACTACATGAAGAAAATTATGACAGAACTTCAAATTATAACTAGGAAACATAATGTCTCGAAAAAATTTATTCAAATAAGTCTTACAAATTGAAATTAGGTAAAATAAAAAACGAGGTAAAGAGAAGAATGTTGCATACTTTGCCATCAGGGTGAAAACAAGGGTGAATGATGCCGTTCATGTCCAAGTACAAGTTATCGAACTCAATTCCGTTGGGATTGGGTTTAGACGCATCAACAGGCACCGGAACGGCGTCGTCTGCGACGGCTGGTTCTTCTTCCACTACATCGGAGATCGAGAGTGGGTAACGGTCGACGAGCCAGCGGTAAAAAGCTGGGACTCCCATTGCGAAAAGAGAGGAGAATAAGCAAAAGAGAGTGTTCGTGAAGACTTGTTTTTGTTGATGGATCAAAATTATTTTCTAGTGTTAATTCATTCATTCATTCAATTTGTCTGCCACGATTCGATCACGCTCACATTAATTAACTATCGGTGAAGATAACAACGCCCATTCTTTTTATTTTTTTATAAATTGTTGTTGTTTTTTAAATACGCGATTTAATTTTAATAATTATTTCTTTTATTTTTATTTATTTTTTATCTGTAATTAATCCTCTTTATACGGTGGAGTTTCTTTCTTTAATAATATATCACCTTCATATATTATTTGAGCGGGAGGTTGAGTTTTAACTTTTAAGTGATATATTAACTGGATAAATGTAATTTTTCAGAAATAAAGTCTTACGAATAATATAAATCTATTTTAAATTTAAAGTTTATCTATACAATTTTTTACGTTAATTTTATTTATTAAAAAATACATTTAATTGGTATTATTTTTTGATATATTTTATTTAATTAATTAAAATTTATATAAATTCATTAAAGTACATAGATCTTACATAAATTTTATAAGATCTATATATATTTTAATTAATAAAAAAATATTTTATAAATTTATATTAAAAAATGTATGTTAACATTATTATTAACAATTTAATATTTCATCAATTTAGGAGTTCTTTGGTCTTTACTATTTTCAACTAATTCTACTTAAAATTAAATCATCTCTATCACATTTTACTTTTACAGTTTTTTATATACTTTATATCTCTCACTTTTCTAACATTTTTCTTTTTTAAAAGCAAACTATTCATACACTCTTTGAAACTCTTTAAATTTTTATTCTATCAACCTCAAAGGTCTGCGTTTCAAACATTAATCATTTTCTTACTTTTTTTTGAAATAGATTATAAACAAATAAATCAAATTCCGTGTATTAAAAAATGTAGTTATCACATTTAATCTATATAATAATATTAATAAAAATTTAAGTTTATTGTCTAAATTAACTTCAATGATCAATAAATTATATTATTATAAATAAATTAAATAAATGATGTTTTAAAGATACTATTATTAAATAAAAATAAATTATTAATTTTTACTTATAATTCATTCAAAAATATATATAAATCAATTTTGTATATATTTCATTTCAATAGGAGTATATATACAATCATTTCTTCGCTTTTTGTTTGACAAAGATCATTTCTTGTTTTTTTAGTCTAAAGATGGAATATGAGCATTCTAAAAGGGTCACGTAATTGATTAGTGGACGATTTTTAAATGGTATGACGTGTATCTAGTTAGTGTAGTTGAACTTGTGTTTTGTAGGAGATAGAAAAATGGTTATTTAAATTTAAATTAAAAAACTTATTGTAATAATAGTATTATTATTACAAAATTAAATATACATGTACGGGTAATGTAACGTTGTTTTACATTAACATCCAATCCAATGAAAATTATTTAGTTTGTCATATTTATTTTAATAGTAATTAATAATTTACAAAAAAATTAACATTGCAATATTTGTCCCAACTTATTTAAATGAGTCATTGTTATTGTAACTTAAATGAATCTATTGCATTATTATGCGTTAATTTAAACAAAGATAAAATGAACCCTGCCTAAAAAACTACTAATTAGGGCCAATGTTATATTTTTTGTTCCACAAAATACAAATTTGTGTTATAACTCACCTCAATCTCCTTTGCTCCTTTGGCGGGATACACATGCCAATAATCTATATAAGAGCATGTTGTATGAGGGTGACAGCACCTCAATCTTAAAGACTGTGTGGAAGGAAAAAGGGAAGTCTATTCATATTATCGAATATAAACAGCTACAAGACTATAATTCATTCAAGATTGTGTCAGAAGAGAGGTGTATTGTTTGGACTTAGATAAACGATAATTAGTGGGTAGAAGTAGTTAATTAGTTGAGGTTGTTATAAGTAGTGACACTATTATGTTTGTTAATAATCATTTTTACTTTTTATCCTAAGTGTACATAGCACCTATAAATAAAAGTTTTATCTCTTATAAAATTATTTTTATCAAATTTAGAAATTGAGTAATATAAACTATTATAAGAGTATATATGCTCTTGATTATCATTTTTTTTAAAGAAATTATCTCTTATTATCCTTCCTCTAAATTTTTAGAAGTACTTATGGAAATGGAGGATTGGTGGGCCAAAAAGGTAAAAATACCAAACTTTTTAGAGTGATGTTGGGTGGATTGCAATGGCCCAAAAGGTTCTTTGTGGAGCATGAAATTAATGGATTCGATAGTGATATAACAATAATAAAATAAATTATTGACATGTTCCATAACCTTAAACCTAGTGTAAATAACCATGTAACACTCACTAATAAAAACATATATATTGATTTGAATTATAAAGTGAAATTCTATATATTTTAACATAAATATAAAAATATATAAAAAAAAATTGAAACTAACAAAAGAGTCGTATTGTTTACAATGCGATAATCTGAACTTTAGTTATCAATATAAGATAAATAAATTTAATTAATTATTTACATTCTTTAAAATATAATTACATAATATGATCTACCAAAATTATTATTTTTCGTTAAAATGTACATTTGGAAGGTATGGATCGACGTGATAAAATAAAAAATGTCACTCTTATTTGATTTAATATTTCATTTATAAGTACAAAGGTCAATAAAAATTAACCTCTAAGTTTACGATAATCGTATTTCAATTAATTTTAAAAAGTTGTGATAAGCACGTTTTGAAGGCAGATTAAGCATAATATTTAGGCACAGATTGATTGAAGTAACAATATCGATTTACAAGAAAGAGGGGGTTTGAATTGTAAATGCACCTTTTAAAAATTCCTGTTAAAAACTTAAGAAAATAACTCAAGATTGACCTTGGTTGTGAAAACAGAAAACGGAGAACGTTCTTGGTTTTAACCAGAAAACGGAGAACGTTCTTGGTTAGTTAAAATCAATAATTCAGTTTATGTAATTAACTTGATAATCAATCAAACTGAAAGTAAATAGATAAGGGAAGAAATACCACACAACGATATATCCTGGTTCACCCAACTCGGGTTACGTCCAGTCCTCACAACCGTGAGTTTTTCAACTAAGTGTTTAAAACAAAGAACCTTCTTGGTTTTACAGCACCTAGCTTAGATCAACCTTGATCTGTTTCCACCTTAATTACTTTCCACCCAGAAAGCAATTACAACACCTATCTAACCTTGATAGGAAGCAATCTTAAACAAACTATAAAGAAACTCTTATAGTTTGAGTTTTTACAAATGATTGAATTTGACAGAATCTGATATTGCTCAACTCTTGTTTGAGAATAGATTCTTTACAGAGTATCTAATGACAATTTCGCAGCTGGTATGTGAATGTGCAGCAGTGGCTGTTTTGCGAATTGCAGAAAATGATGTTGCCTCTGTTTTGCAGAATTTCAAGCTTAAGTGTGATTGTATATTGTTGATTACTTAGCACTTGAATTTCTTACTGAGAACTGAGATAATGGCCTTCTATTTATAGGCTGTAGATGTACTTGAATGAAGGTACAAGAG
>NC_021163.2:5011708-5026658 GCF_000331145.2 Cicer arietinum
CAGAAAACGGAGAATGATTAACGTTCTTGGTTTTATCAGTTTGAACTTTCTTGAGCTTAAATAATCATTCTGGAGCTCCCGTTTTGATCAACCTGGATTTCCTTTGTAATTTCCTTGTTATATGTCAAGGTTGATTGAGCTTTCTTGACATTTGAATTTTTGGAGTTCTTAAGCCGTCATGACTTTTGTCCATCTTTGAACCCTTTTAATTTTGAGATCAAATAGCCTTTTTGAGCTTGGATGAATCCTACTTGTTCCTTTCCATGTACTGATTAGATATGAACAAATTTCCAGGACATATTCTTTGTTAACGATGTAGATAAACTTTGAACAACATGCTGTGATGAACTTTTTTGAGGCTGTAGCTCTTTCTCTGTTTTAGTGTTCTTGTTGCTGTTTTGTTTGCTTTGCTTGATTAAATTCACTCAAAAGCACAAGTTAAATTAACATAATATTTAGAATCATAATTAACATTCTTAATTAACTTTTTGTTTGTTTTCATCAAAACATTAAATTGAGATTTTGTCTCAACATTGATAACGTCAATAAACTAACTTATAAGTTTATATATTGGATTAAAAGAGATGTGTTTGATAAAAAAATAAAAATTTCACCAACTTATAGTTTATTCTAATATACTATTTCAAATAGTGTTTGAACTTATCCCATAGGCTTAATTTTAGTTTTAGTACCTCTATTATTACCAATTCACGAAAATAGCTCTCCTATTTTAAAAGTCGACAGTTTTAGTCCTTCTTTCAGATTTTTTAACTAAAAAATATGAAATTGACATATTTTTAATGACGTGACATACAACTTTATGATATAGAACCATTTAGATGTATTAATTAAATAAAAAATATTAAAAAAAAATTGAAGTTGAAAATAAGTTTTTACAGTGTTAATTTTATTCCAATTTCATAAGTATTAATCATTTTACATTATCGCATCACGTCATCATTTTTTAGTTAAAAAATAATAAGAATGGACCAAAATCGTCCACTTTTAAAATAGGAGACTAATTCAGTAAAAATCGTCGACTTTATTATTTATTTTTTTTATTTTTTTTATTCTTATATAATACAAAATAACTACTCATGTCACTCACTACTTTCTCACCCACTAATTTACAGTTTCACGTATATATTCTTTTTGGTGAACAGATTACCTAGTATCATTAATTCCTTGCCAAAATAACTATAAAAAAAATTTATGTTATTCATCTTACAATAAAATGATTAAGGTATGCATTATCATATTTATTATTATTTCTTCATCTTCTAGTTTATAATTGTGATAAAATTAAATTCATTTTTATGTCAAATTATAAATAGTAAAGGAATTGCATTGTTTTTACGATTATTATTTATACATATGGAGTTTTCTAAACTTTTAAAAACTATTGAAATTTATGTTTGTATTGTAATAAAAAAAATGATGTAACAAAAGAAAGTAAAATAAAGTAGGAAAATTAAATAAAAAGAATGGAGTAAAATAAATCCAAGGGACATCGGATACAAATGTCACATTTTTTTGTTATTTTAATTTATATAATTATGTCATTTTATATTTTATATTGTTAAAAGTTAAATTTATCAAATATTTTAATTTCAATTAACTAGTTTTTCAGCTATAAGTCATAAGTTTTCAGCTGACTTTTCAGTTATGAGTCAGATATTCAACTATCAACTAACTTATATCTTAATTTTACTAAACAGAACCTCAATACAATAAAAATATTTTTAGTGATGTACTCTCTCTAAACTCTAGTTATTATTATAAGAAAAAAAATGACTTCAAATCTTAATTACTAAATATTCACTATTTTTGACTCATTTAATGCTAATATTTCTAATATACTCTATTTTAATAAAATTAGTTGAATGTTTGAGATTTAAATCGACAATTTAGTAAATTATAATTATATTTTACATTAAATCTAAAAATAATAATTACACTTAATTATTTTTCTTAATAATAATAAAAATAGTCATTTTACTTATAATGGTTGGAGGAGTGTAATAGATAAATTGAATAAATGAGAATAAAGTGTTAATTTAGTAAAAAAGCAAATGCAATTTAAATTATTACTGTATTAATATTTTTAATGATATGTTGGATAAATAAATTTGAAACAAACTTCTAAAAATATATAGTTTTAAACAAAACATAAAATTGATTAAATATAAATAATAAGTTATATTTTTCTCCTTAAATTTAAATTAAAATTTAGCCAATATTATGTGCACGTATTGTATTATATGTAGATATTTTTTAATATTTATTATTTATAAATTTTATATTATTAATTAATTCAAATTAAATTAATGTTTTGTTTTACATACTTTACTTACTTTTGATAAACGACGTATGATAATTGTAGAACATATATTTTCCAAATCCGAATATATATAATCATCTATGTGTATTAATGGGTCCGTTTGCTTAATATTTTTTAAAAATTAATTTTTATAATTTTTTTTTTGTTATAATACTTTTAAAAATAAAATTTCAAATGAAAAATTGGTTTAAAAACTTTATCTTAAAATATGATTTAAGTATTTCATCTATTTTTTAAAAAAAATTTATAATAAAATTTCAAAAAATAATTAAAATAAAAAATAATTTTGAGAAACTCTTCGTAAAAATTATTTGAAAGATATTGTTTTTTAAAAATGTGATTTTTTATCATATTAAAATCTTTAATAATTAATTAGTAACAAAAGAATCTAAAAAACTTATATTATTTTTAAGTAAATTTTTATAAAAATAATTTTTAAAAACATAAAGTAAAAATCGATTTTTTTAAAAATCTTAAACAAACTGGTCCAATATCATTGGTGTGACCATTACTAATAAAAAAAATTTCCTTCTCATTAAAAATACATATGTAGAAATTTATCTCATATTTTCAGTTTGACCTTCATTCACTAATTTACATATAATTAAATAATTTGAAATTTAATTTTTTGTCTTTCAAAATTATATGACAAAGTAGTAGCATATTCATAGAATATATATATATGAAAACATATATTAAAAAAAATTATTAATTTTGATGTTATTTTTATTTTATCTCTTATAATTGGGGTATATATTTGAGAACTAACGAAAATTAACTCTTTCCTTTCTCATATATTCATTTTAAATCTAATATAGTAGTTGTATGTCTCAACTAAGTTTTACGAACCATCTTTTACAAATTATATTTTGATACTATCATTTAATTTAACGTTTAAGTATGATCAAGTATATATATATATAGAGAAATGTTATTTAAACACAATTTTAAACACAAATACAAACACAACTATTGTATACGTATACGCTATACACATTTATACATATTTATATTCTCTCTCTTCATGAATATACATCCGTTACTCTCTCTTCATTGATTAACAATAAAATCAAATTAAACACTACAATCTCTCTCTTCTCTCTTTCTTTTCTCTCTTTTCTTGTAGTCTTTTTCATCTTCATCCATCTTTTCCCTCTTTCATTCTCTCTTTTCTCTCTTTCTTCTTTTTAGATGAATCAACTAATTTTTGTGTTGACCTAGATTTTTTTTTCACTTGTATTTTTTTACACATTGCTCTCCAAATCTACACTTCTTAGATTTTTATTTTATTATTTAAAATAGATTTTTATTTTATTTTAGTTCTTCTGATATTTTCTTAACTGTTTACTTTTGTTGTTTTTGGCTCATACACAGTTTTCTGATTTTTTTTTTGTTTCATTTTCTAGTTAATAGTGTAAACATTATTGGTTAATAAAGTATAATAAGTGGTTAATGCATTATTTTCGTCTAAAAGTTAGGGTTGTGAATTGTTAGTCCATATTAAGTTTAGTCCATGTTTCTTAAAGCCATTAACCAAATTTATATTGTTTGATTAGAATGACCAAACTTTCTGTTCAAATTCATTAACCAAATTGTGTAAGGAATTAACCATATTATTTTAAGTCGTTAACCAAGTTTATATTTTGTTTGATTAAAATGTCAAAGTTACTTCATAAAAAATTTGATTAAAATAAGTAAATAAAAGGAAAAAGGAGGAATTATGAAAGAAAAGAAAGATGAATCTGTGAAGTTTATTTTTATAGAGGAAGAAAAAAAAAATAAAAAAAAATAGATAAAAAAGGGAAAAATAAAAAGAGGGAGAAATTAAATAAAGAGAGAGATTGTGTAGAAAATATAAAAGAGGGGAATTAAATGAAGAGAGACTATGTGGGAACCACATGTATTTGTGTTTGTATTTGTGTTTAAAATTGTGTTCAAATATCATTGCTCTATATATATATAAGGTATAACTAATATAAATTTAAATGAGTAGTATATGACTAAAATAATAATTTGATCAAAATTTATAATATTTGCAGCATTCAGGACAATGTTATTCACGACAATGCTGTGAGATACTAATCTTTCAAAACAAATTTCACTAAATTAAATCTTTGCAAACTAATATAGTATTTTAGTTTGAACTTTTATAAATTACTAACAAAATAATGTTTGTATTAGTTGCTACCTAAATATTACCTATCATATTTTTTTTTCGTTCAACAACAAATATTCTACTAAGAGAAAAGCTGTTTTAATAGCAGAGTTAAAAACTATCTGTAATTATCCTATGGCGAAGTTAAAAACTACCTGTCATCCTCTAATAAACGGCCTTAATTGAAGATTTCATCTTTGTAATAGATTTTATTATCATGTCAAATGTAAATATAATAAAAAAAAGTGTAAAATAAAATTTGAATACATTTAATTTAAAAAATAATCTTTATTTATTATTTAACGTTTTTTCTCACAATTATTATAATGTTGATACGAGACTTAGAACCCACCCACAATTATATTTTGTAATAATATTTATTAAATAATATCAATTTATTCAAAAATTAAATAATATTTTTTTTATATAAAGTAAAGTTAAAAAGGAAGAAAACTAAATAGTTCGAAGTTTAAATAAAATTGTAACTGAGAAAACTAATATATGTATAGAGTTGTAATTATAATATACTTGTGTCACTCAAATCATACGTTTTATTCGCACATGTAATAGTGATAAAAATAAGTTAAATTAAGTCGTCTTAAATAAGAGATATCTATTTAATATATATTCAAGATGTTTCAATTAATTATTTATTATTAAAATACATATTTCGTAAATATATGAGAGTCCATGTCATAAAAACATAAAAATCTGCATCATTTTTATTTCTTTAAAAAGAAGATAGACTAAGAGTTGTTTTCCTTCTTTTTTATGCCAAGGTGATAACGGAATTAAACGTAATAAAATTAATTAACTTTACAACATAGACTTTTTTTTCTTATGTATATATTTTTTAAGATTCAAGAGAGTATTTGACAAAGATAATTTATTCATTCACACGAGTTACGCTATGAAATGGGGCAGTATGCAAATAAAATGTAAATGAATATAATAAATCTATCTAATTTGACCCATATATTTCATGTACACCCGTGGTTGACCAGTGAATGTGATAATGAGTAATGAACCGGGAGCAAAAATGTGGAAAAATTCAAAGTCAAACCCATGAGAAGCACACAACACAACAACATAGTACATTTGTTTTTTCTTTCTCCATGTGCTCGCCAATGTTTCCTTCCCTTTCTATATTCTATATCTACAATTCATTTTATCACTCTTCAATTTCGTAATCTACATATCATTTCTCTCTCGTCATCATTTTCGTTTAACAACAACTAATACACTAATACTAACTAGTACTTTTAAACGCAACCAATCCAAGTTCTACTTATAATTTTATTTCTTAGGAATCTTACTGTTTATATTTCTGATTTTGCAATAGAATTGTTAAAAATGGGAGAAGACAAGTCAACCATTGCAAAAGACGTTACTGAAGTAAGTTAACATAGAAATATAAAAGTTCTGTTAGAGTTTAGTTCGGATTTTAGTTATATAAATATCAGTGTAATAATTTATATTATCATTTAATCAATCAAAATGAAACCTAACAAATGGGCTTACACTTTCTTTTTCAATGGAAATTTTGAAATGTGCAGTTGATTGGAAAAACTCCATTAGTATATCTCAACCATGTTGTGGATGCTTGTGTTGCCCAAATTGCTGCAAAGCTAGAAATGTTGGAACCTTGCTCCAGTGTCA
Source organism: Cicer arietinum (assembly GCF_000331145.2). NCBI lineage: Eukaryota > Viridiplantae > Streptophyta > Magnoliopsida > Fabales > Fabaceae > Cicer > Cicer arietinum. The sequence continues at coordinate 5,017,864 of NC_021163.2, forward strand.
AAGACAGGTATGTAGCTTTCTTCTTAGATTAGAAAGTTTATTAGAAAATTTTCTAGATTTTCTGTTTGACTGCAGAAGTGTGATTGATAGTGTTGTTTGTATTGTTGATTTCAATTGGTTTAATTTCTTGGATTTTATTGAGAAAATTTCAAATTGTCGTTGTGAGACATGTAGTTTTGGTGTTGAAGTTCCTTTATGCTATTTCATGCCAAAAGATCTATTCTGAATGTTTTTGTGTTACTACCTCGCCTCTAATTATAAGTCCACATTGCATTGATTTTTCGCTTTTCAAGATAGATTAATAGTATTAATAAGGGGTATGTCTAGAAAAAACATTGTATATAATAACTTGAAAAAGTGCTCATATTTAGAGACAAATTATTTTCTCAAATAGTGCTTATATACAATTATTCGGTTCATGCAGGATAGGATATAGCATGATTGCAAATGCTGAGGAGAAAGGACTCATTAAACCACAAGAAGTTAGTTTTTGTTTTTCAATCATCTTTCCTTGTTATTCTATCTCTCTCAAGTTTTAAAATGTTTACATAGATTGGTTTTGTGAGGTTACTTACACTATTGATTATCAATTAAGAGACGAATTCACAATTAACTGTTGTTCATTTTGTAGAGTATCCTCATTGAGCCTACTAGCGGAAACACTGGCATAGGTTTGGCATTCATGGCTGCTGCTAAGGGTTATAAACTTATTATAACCATGCCTGCTTCAATGAGTCTTGAGAGAAGAACCATTCTCCGCGCTTTTGGTGCGGAGTTAGTTCTCACAGATCCAGCTAAAGGTATGAAAGGAGCTGTTCAGAAAGCTGAAGAGATACTAGCAAGGACTCCCAATGCATATATTCTTCAGCAGTTTGAAAATCCTGCCAACCCAAAGGTGTTAGTTTTGTCAATGTGCTGTTTTTGGAGAATCATTTGGTTGAAGTGAATTAACTAATTAACTCTGTTTCACTTACTTTTAGATCCACTATGAAACCACTGGACCAGAAATCTGGAAAGGCTCTGGTAGGAAAGTTGATGCTCTTGTTTCTGGTATAGGGACCGGGGGTACCGTAACAGGTGCTGGGAAATATCTGAAAGAACAGAACCCCGATATTAAGGTTAGTCTTTTTGAAGTTTTTATTTTTATAATAATCTCCTTGTTTTGCTTACAAGTTCTTTTTTCCTCAGCTATATGGTGTTGAACCACTTGAAAGTCCGGTATTGTCCGGAGGGAAACCTGGTTAGTCTACCATTTGGATCCTTGAATATGTCAGATAGTGTCATTAAATGAATTACATTTACAAAAACATCTCGAATATGTCTTTTGCTAATCAGTTTGGTCTTCAAATATGCATTTATCAGTTAGATTGGTCTATGGTTGTGTCTTTCGTTTGTCGGTTTGATCTATGAAATTACTAATAGAAAACACAATTGGTATCGGAAAAAATCCAAGTCGTACATGGATAAGAAATATAGTTTTGTAATAGTTTATAAAGAGGGGCATCCCTTATTTTATAAGTTGGTTTTGTAGAGATGGGTTAGACCCAATATAAAACCTAAAATCCAATACATTCGAGAAGTATAATAACACCGCCTCACATTTAGGGATTAAAATGATTGTTTATTCTATTACTATTGCAAGTTTCATTCATATCTTTGGTATTAAATTTCCTAATGCACATTGAGGATTTAACTGCCTTATGATTTGTGAATAACCCAATAATTCTATATGCACTTGCACATAATAAGCACAATTGATGAGTACTTACAAAAACATGGATTCTGTGTGGTACTTTTTACTTAGTGTTTGTTTGAAATTCAAAATGGTATTGATTATGATTTCCTTCTCACCTTTGCTTCCATATCCTATGAACAAGAAGAAAAAAAGTTGTATTTTGTGCACAACGTTTCAATATTTAACATTTTCCATGTATAAGGCCCTCATAAGATCCAAGGAATTGGTGCTGGCTTTATCCCCGTTGTTCTGGACATTGATTTGCTTGATGAAGTAATACAAGTAAGGCATGAATATTTTGATAGATATATTAGCACTTAAATAAATACTATATCTTTCATATAATAATAATATGATGTACTCCCTTGAAGAATAAAGTTTAAGTAAAATATGTTGCTATCCTTTTGGTTAAAACTCTTATATTTACGTGTTTTTGTAGATATCTAGCGAAGAAGCTATTGAAACTGCTAAACTTCTTGCATTAAAAGAAGGTTTGCTGGTAAATAAGTTATCATCTTTTTTTTATAGCATTTGAACTGTCTTTCCATTTTTGTGTGTTTAATGGAAAGGAGGAGGGTAAAGGAAGTTCTGATGATATTTATTTTTATGGATGAACTTGTGTTGTAGGTGGGGATATCATCAGGTGCCGCTGCAGCTGCTGCAATTAAAATCGCAAAGAGGCCGGAAAATGCCGGAAAACTCATTGTTGTAAGTTTGTTATATGTTCATATGGTATTAAATATTAGTCTTCTAAAGTAGCATAGATGTAGTAATATCAATTGAATCATGTGGCATTATGAAGAGGAAAGATTTTTAGTGAAGTTTCTGCTTTACTTTGGTATCACTTGAATATGAGTTTTTTCATTTGCTAATTGGATACCAGGTTGTTTTCCCGAGCTTCGGAGAGCGCTATCTATCGACTGTTCTCTTTGAATCTGTAAAGCGAGAAGCAGAGAACATGGTCTTCGAGCATTGAACTTACATCAAACCAAATGAATCTTTTGCTTCTCAAATTTTAAGTGGGAATAGTAGCATGGTGCAGTTTGCCTTTTTCATATAAATCTGAAAATAATATTTCTGTTATTATCTTTGTAAATTTAAATTCCATTATGCTGGCAGAAGTGCGCATTTGTAATAATGGAAAAGGACATGTGAAATTTTTTGTCACAAAGCATATGTGAAATTTTAACAAAAATGACCTATTTCCCAAATAATTGTGTAGCTCCCTCGTAGAATTGTAAGATGGGTCAACTTATAATTTTTATGGGAAATGGGTATAACAATTAGAGTTTGATCAAAACATAAGTCAAATTTGATTAAATATTGTTTGAGTTGAGATTCAAATTTTGATACTTCTAATTAATTCAACATACGTTAAATTTATTAATGAATTGTATTTAACCAACTTTACACTTAAATCAAAACACTAGTTGGAGCTTTAGAAAAATTCATTTTTAAATTGTTAAGATTTTTCTACCAAATCCTAAAAAGAAAAAGAATTTTCTAACAAAAATGCAGATGTTTTTGTGTGATTTAAAAAAAAAAACATAGACATCTTCTCACTAATCTAATTAAATATTAAAATATCCAACTTATTCTTAACTTAAAAATTATTAGAGTAAATATTCATATTAATTTCTAACAAAAAAAAAATGTTTGCCTAAAATAGTTCTCTAGAAAAAAAAACATTAAAATAATAGTTGATAATTACAAAAGTGAATACCAATAATTTAACCCAAAAAAAAAAATAAATAAATAAGAAACTAAAAGTTATCTCTAGCTATTACAATAATTTAAAAATATGACGATGACTTATATATCAAGAGTAGGTGTGGGAATAGGCCAGGCCAGACCAGACTTTGAAAGGCCTGAGTCTGGCCTACGATTTATTTTTTAAGCCTAAGTCTGACCTACGGTCTATCATAAGCTTTTTTTCCGGCCTAACCTGATCTTTTTAAAAGTCTGGTCTAGTCTGGAAGCCTATTTAAAAGTCTTTTTAAAATAATTTTTAAAAAATATGAATCAAACATCCTTTAAACCCTAAAAAATAATTTTTTGTATCAAATAATAATTTTTTTTTTTTTTTCTGAAACAAACACACTCATTATTACCTCTTAAACAAATATAGAACGACTATTGAGTGATTGACTAATTGAACGACTACCGAATATGGAACAACTACTGAATATGAAATGTCTCACTGAGTGATTGCCTAATTGATATAATTTAAAATAGGAAATAATATTATTAATATAATAATAATAATAATAATAAATATTAATAAATAATAAAATATATATAGGCCGGCCTGTCAGGCCTAATAGGCTTTTTTATAAGCCTGGGTCTGACCTATTTAAATAAATAGGCTTTAAAAACAGTCTGAGCCTAGCTTTTTTATTAAATAGGCCAGATCAGGTCAGACCATAAGTAAGTCAGGCCATAAGCCACTGACGGACGGCTTAGCCTATTCCCATCCCTAATCAATATGAGACAATTTCTCCTTTATCTTAGAACATATCTTAGTGGAATGAAAGATCTAATTGCTAATGTTAGAAGTTGTACTAATTATCGGTTTGAACTGCTTGTTTATAGTTACTTCACACATTTGAATAATATCACTATTACCTTAAAATGATCTTCAACTATGGTCCTAATTACTAAGAGTTAGATATATTCAATACATTATTTTCAAGCTGTAATAACCTAGAATCTTGAATAATGCTACCAAGTAGAAATAATTTACAAAATCAATGTACATTACCATCTTCATATTTGAGAACTCTAATATTGTCTCTTTCAAATTTTTCTTGAGTGTGCTAGAATAAACATATTTTAAATGAAATTAAAAGATATTGAAAGATAAAAGTCTATGAAAGAAATTAAAAGATAAAAGTTGATGAAACTATTCAAACATAAACCATGAACTCATAAAAGCCTTAGTTGAAAGCGAAAAAGAATAGTTAGAGAAACCATAAAATAAGAATCAAAATGAACCACTATTAAACAAAACTTAAGTAGGACTATCTTTAAACAATTCATATGAACTTAGTTGAAAGCGAAAAAGAATAGTCAGAGCAACCATAAAATAAATACGACTATCTTTAAACAATTCTTATGAACAAAGCATAAACTACAACTAAAAAATTCATGTAAACACACCACAAAGCAAATGAAAATCTTTAACAAGCATAAAAAAATAAATTAATACTAAATATGATGACCCACGCAGTAAGACACATGAAAAGACTTGCTTAAAATTTAAGGATTCTAAAACCCTAAATAAGAATTGAAACCAAAATCCTAAACAAATCGCCCATGTACTCCAACCAAACTAGACATGAATGACAATATGGCGGGACAAGAGTATGTTTTGCCTTCCCCATCTCGCATTCAAGTAGTCGAGAAAATCCGCACTCGTATCTATTTTTATCAAGTGTCAAATTTAAATTTTCATTCCCGATCGTGACGACGTTCATATTTCTCCATTCGTATCCGCATCCATTCATATATATAAAATAATAAATTGAAATTCATATTTATTATAATTAATATAGATAATTATTTATTATTATACAATAATAAAATTAAAAAAATATGAAAATCAAAATTTTTATAGAGAGAATATTATAATTTTTAATATTAAAAAATATTAAATATATACATGTATATAAAATTTAAAAATGACGATAAATTTTTACGGTGTTTTATTATAATTTTATGGGTATTAGTAATTTTATATCATTGTATCATATGTGACGTATTTAAAACATGTCATGTCATTTTTTTTTTAGTTAAAAGAATAAAAGAAAGAGATAAAATTTGTTGACTTTTAAAATAGGAAAATCAATTTCATTTATCAGTAAAGATAAAAAGACTAAAACTGCAATTAAATCTATATAAAATTTGCTTAACTGATTAATCGTTCAAAATGTGGTTTTTCCTTCAGTATTGTGATTATTTGATTGTTGGATGATGTTAAAGAATTAAAAAATAAAAATCAATTTTGGGTAAAAAATATCAATTTTTAAAATTTCAAAGGCGTTAAATACACCCCTTTCAAAATTATACTTTTGCATTTAATTTTTTAAATGGCACTTGTTAACATTGTATTTATTATTTAATGGAAGATTTATATATTAATTTTCTTTAAAATAGGAATACTAAAAAAATAGAAAAGAAACAAAAGTTTTATAATGAAGTTTAATAATCTACTAAAATTATGCTCCAATCCAAACTAGAGAATACATTAGAGTTTATTGACCACGACACCCATGGGATCCATCGCCGCAACAAAATCATTAGAGTTAAAATTTTCTAATTATTTAAAATTAGTTACAAAGTATGTTTATATAGCAATACTATGAGTTTTCATTGGATGCTTTTCTAAAATCATTTGACCCCAAAAATGCATGTTAATTAAACTTCTAAAAAAATTCCAAAAATACTACCAACACTCGTGTCTATAAATTATAAAACACGATAGCTTTTGATATCCTCGAAAGTAGAAAAGTCTAATAAGTAATAACTCTTAGAATATAGTCACGGGGTCAAGCTGAAACTTGTTGGTTTTTCAACAATCTGAAACTTTCATTCAAGACATACAAGTGAAAAATTTCCAATCTTCTTTTCATACTTCAATTATTATTTTCCAAGTAAAATTATTGATATATATATGATGCTTTCTTTTCCTTGTGGTTTCTAAACTATCAAGCTTTTGCAGGCTTTCTTCAACATGGAGCCACACTTTGCAATCAAGAAGGATGTCACTGAAGTGATATTTTCTCTTAATAACTATTTTTTCTCCTACCTTTTTTCTCTTCACTATCTTTATAGTTTTTTTAGAATGATTATATAGTAATTTTTCTTCTTTTGTTTATTATGAAGTTAATTGGGAACACCCCATTGGTATATCTAAACAACATTACAGAAGGGTGTGTAGCTCATATTGCTGCTAAGCTTGAATACTTGCAATCATGCTGCAGTGTCAAAGATAGGTATGGAATTGAATTCCTCGTTTTCATAAACTAGAGCTGTTTTGGAAGTGTATGGTTTTAAGATTCTTAGATAAGAATTTGTAATAATAATCTTCTTTTATTGAATTCAGGATAGCGTTGAGCATGATTCGAGATGCTGAGAGTAAAGGCCTCATTACACCTGGAAAGGTTAGTCAAGTTAGAATTAGATATCTAGTTTTTCTTGTTGTGGCCTCAAAAGTATAGCAGTAAGGTCATGTTTGGATAAACAATTTAATTAAGTGATTATAATAAACACTTTTCATTAGTTATATTGGAGAGTTTATGGAAATAAGCTGAAAACACTAATTCAGTCAATTTTGAATTGATCGGTTTAACATTCTATTAGGGAGACTAGTCTTTACTCTTCTGTATTTATTCTGGTATAAACATATCATAAGTTACTTCTATAAACTCTCTCAAACTGGTTCGCAAGTGCTTATGTAAGTAGATAAATTTAAATAAGTCAATTCAACTCAACTCTAAATCCATGCACTTTTTACTCATTGATTTTATATGGACAACTGTGTTATTCAAATTTTATTACCATATTTGATTGAGATTTTCCAATGTTATTTGCTTATAATGTTGATATTGACTTGTTCATCCATCTATAGTATATTGTTGAATGCATGATCTAATTTAGTTTAATCCTTTTAAACACTGGTTGAAATAAAAAGACTGTTCTTGTTGAGCCAACAAGTGGTAACACCGGCATAGGATTGGCGTCCATAGCAGCGCTGAGAGGCTATAAACTTTTAGTGATTATGCCATCGTATGTGAGTCTTGAGAGAAAAATTATACTGAGAGCTTTTGGAGCTGAGGTGTATCTAACAGACGCTGCCAAAGGAGTTGCTGGTGTTTTTGGGAAGGCAAATGAGCTATTGGCGAAGACGCCGAATAGTTATATGCTCAATCAATTTGAAAATCCTGCCAACCCAAAGGTATTTACATAATTCATATTTCCTAATTTGGTTGATTGGTCGGAAAAAACTTGTAATTGATGAATTTGTCGTCGTTTTAGATTCATTATGAGACCACTGGCCCTGAGATTTGGAGAGACACTGGAGGGAGAATTGATGCTTTAGTTTCAGGAATAGGAACTGGTGGAACTGTAACAGGTGCTGGGAAGTTCCTCAAAGAGAAAAATCCAGAGATCAAGGTTGAATTGTTTACAATAGGAACAAGTTTTCTTAATATATTTATTTGTGTATACATTTTGTGTTGGGAGTGAATGTGTGAAGAAATTTTCTTACTATTTGTTTATGCTAATTTTATTATTTTTGTTGTTTTTCTCTCTAGGTGTATGGTGTTGAACCAAGTGAAAGTGCAGTTCTGAATGGAGGAAAGCCAGGTAATTTTATGATTCTGAATACTTCTTTTCTTATCTTCAGTCTTCTAGTGCTAATTTTAATGTATGTGAATGTTACTGTATGCATGAAAAATTAAAGTCAAGAAAGAAATATCCAATACTTATTTGTAATATTATTTTAATCAATATACTGTATATTTAAATTTGTTGTATGCCATGAACAAGAGAGTTGAAACTAAATCCAAATTAGAATAGACACAATCAAGCCTTAGACAGAACATGCAGCTATCAAGTCAATAAGTGCATGTCTGTCAATTTCAACTTGGAGTGACGTGGCTTTGGATTCCCTTATCTTAGAATAGTAACTCTGCCTCAAATGAAAACAGATACGAAAAACACAAACAAAGAATACACGAGATTTGATAAAAGAGTTTGGCCAATTGTGCCTACGTCTCTAGTGTTAGATTGTTGGCTTAACTGTGTTTTGGAAGTTCAAAGCTGCAATCAGTCTCTGGGGTTATCATTGACTTTGCTTAGCTACTAAATATTATTATTGTTATTAATTGCTTTGTTATAATTTGTTTTTTGTTTAGATGTCTTATATAAATGTAAGAATTATATTCTTTAATGTTTAAGCAAGCCCTTAGACATGCCATTTGCTAATTGCTTTTTTCAATTTGCACACATTTCAAAGGCAAACATCTAATCCAAGGGCTTGGGGCTGGTATGATTCCTG
>NC_021163.2:5026901-5033744 GCF_000331145.2 Cicer arietinum
GAAGTTGATCTCCTAGATGAAGTTATTCAGGTAGTTTGCAATTGCAACACTAATACTACATTGGTACTCAATTATCAATTTTGATCCAGAAATTAAACAGTGTTTCCAATTCTAGCTGCTGCTAATACAAAGGAATCTGTTTTGACAAACAAGGTTTTATGAACTACAGGTTTCGAGTGAAGAAGCTATAGAAACTGCTAAGCTGCTTGCCTTGAAAGAAGGTTTACTGGTATGTCATTGGCATGATAACTTATTATTGGCTCAGCAGTAATTTCCCTTAGTTATATAAAAACTCTGCAAATATGCATATTATTACTACTTGAGTTTAATAAGTATGTATTGTCGGTCTAACACTTTCACCACTTATTCAATCATATCTCATCCTAATGTCACTTTGTTAAGTTATTTTCTAAAATATTTCAACAAATACTCCTTTCGTCCCTTTTGATAAGACCAACTTCATGAAATTTATTTGTCTCTTAATATAAGACTATTTCCAAAATTCAACATCATTAATGACTTTCTTACAAAAATATCCCTATTTTATTCAAAAGTCCAAATTCTTTTTCTATTACATATGATATCAATAATTATAGGGGTAAATGTGGAAACATGACACACGTTTAACAAATTTATTGCTCCAATTAATTTTCTTAATACCCATGAATTTTGTAATAGGATCTTATTATATAAGGGATGGAGGAAGTATATAATTGGTGAGATATGATTTTATAAATGTGTTACAAATTTTACAAAGTTTATACTATCAATTCATATCTATTAAACTCTTGCTTATTTTTTCATGCTAATTACATGAATGTGTTTTGTAGATGGGAATTTCATCAGGAGCTGCAACGGCAGCTGCAATAAAAATAGGGAAGAGGCCAGAAAATGAAGGAAAGCTCATTGTTGTAAGTTTATAATCCTTAATAAGTTTATTCGACGCTGAGTTATAAGATGATTATGGTCTATGATTTATGCAAATATTACTATATGTTTGCTGTGAATTTCAGATTGTTAGTATATTAGTTAATGCTAATTAATGTTGAATAAATCTGAGTCGTTGTTGTGTAGGTGGTTTTTCCAAGTTTTGGTGAGCGTTACTTATCTTCACCACTTTTTGAATCCATCAGAAGTGAAGCTGAACAAATGACATTTGAGTGAAGTGCTTAAACAGCTTAAATAAGTAGTAGTCATTCTAGTTCAAGCTCTACTGTCACAAGAGAGGTCTAAAATAAGTTGAACAATGTTTTGATTAATTAACACTTCCTTGAAGAAGTTGAACAAAGATTTGAATGAACTACTTTTAATTTAGTCGTAAATTATTATTTAAAAAAAAAAAACATTTTTATGGTTGTCTTACATGTAGGACACCATTTATGCATGATACATAAGGTAAGGTAGAATGGACGGATGTACCTATACGTCTATAACAAATTGGGGCATACGCTTGTATTCTACCTTAGGTATCATAGATTTTAGATTTGAACTCATGTATCAGTACATCAATTATATTATTTCTGATCAATGATAAATCTTGCTCTCACTTTTATTCACAAATAATTAGACACACTCTTGTATAAAAGATGAATGGTTTAAATACTTTTTCGGTTTCCTAACTTATTTTTTAGTCTCTTCATTCTAAAAAAATGTCATTTTGGTCCTTTGAGTTAAGAATCTTAGGACACACTAGTCTCTTTCGATGAGATTCCCTTGTCTGCTGATGTGGCATCTACATCCTATGTAATTAGTTGTTGCACTATTCAATCATGTTCCCCCAATCATGATTTCTCTTGTTTAACCAATTTAGATTCCTGCAATTGATATTATTCTCCAATAATTTGTCAGAATTCTGCAATCTAAAATACAAATGCCAATCATCCCTACACAACAATACCAAATCGACCTCATTTCATATATGTCAGCTCTATCACATGTTTCCATCTCACCAAGAATGCTAGTATTTCACAGAGTGCATCTATAACCACTACATCGTGTTTTCCATTGTCGTACATTCTACGGTCTTATGTACTATATTATAATGCAATACAGCATTACTCTTCTTTTGAACTAGCATCACAATTTTTGTTTTTACAAACTTTAACTCACTTTTTATATATATATATATATATATATATATATATATATATATATACACACGCGCGCGTGCAAAAAGTTGTTTAATTTTTTTTAAGTTTTATTTATGAATTTTGTTGTGTCAATAAATTTTTTGAATTTAATTGTTATGCAAATCATTCATTAGCATAATTTTATAGATAATTATAATTAAAGTTAAATATGATTTATCAAATATTTATTTAAATTATTTTAAAACGAACAGAGTAATAATTTATAATATAAATTACCAAAGCGCTGCTATATTTAAATTAAGAAAAAATTACGTCTAAATAATTTAAGTGAAATTATTCTACCAAATTAATATTTTTTATATAAAAGAGGGTCAATGCGCAAATAAAAAACAAAAGTTAAACAACCAAACGATATTATTGGAGATTTAAACTCCATAAATATCATTAAAAATATTAGCATATAGAAATCGTTAGGTGGAATCTTAGTACAATCAATTTTGTTTTTTTGCTCAAATTGGTATTTTAAATTTTGTATAATGTTATATATATATATATTTTTTTCAGATTTCATTTAGATTCGTTAAAAAAAAAATTTATGTGTTTTTAAGTTATAGTTCAACTGACAAATGTTGACATCGTTAAACTAAACGTTATGTTATAGATTTGAACATAAACCTCACATTTGTAGTGTGAGTTAATTTATGTATTATTATGATGATATTCCATTGGCTCAACTGCTCAAGGATCAAATCACTCAAACTAAGGCTTTAGATTTCTAAAATTTGAGTCAATAAAATGCCTAAAAAAAAAGAACAACTTAGTTATAGATATATAATATAACATAATAGTTGTAAGTTTCATCTAGATCAATTGAACAAGATTAATGCTATATTTTCCGGAGTGTGTTATTTTGATAAAATAAAAAAAATCCTAGATACACACTATTTTTGCAATTCCAAAAGTATCAAATTCATCACATCCACATGTACCAATACCAACATATAGTTTAAGTGGCGAGAAAAGGAAACATGTTCGCTGCTTTTGTAACGACCTACGGTTGGTGCTTGCCCAATTAGACAACAAAGTAACTGTTGGGGCGATAACATCGTGTTGTGTTCATTCAATTGATTCTACAACCTGTAATTTCGAGGTTTCTATATACTCCAAATATTTTTCATTTTAATGTCAAATAAAATGATTAATTAAAGGTTTAAATTGAACTTTTAATTTTGTATGTTTGATTAAGTTTTCGAATATGTTTTTTTTCTTCTCTTCAAATAGGTCCTTTAAGCGACACCTTATTTATAACATTAATTTTTATGTTAGTGTGTGTTTGCAGAAATATCATTTCAATTTGTTTCGTAAAAAAATGTTTAATGACTGTTACAATGCCGATGTGTGTATAACAGTATCAATGTGACAAATTATAAATGTAAACGATTTTTAGATTGATCCATTAAGTTTTTAAAAAATATACTTATGATTCTCTAAATTTAAATCAATTTTCGTTAAGACTCAATCTCTATGTTTTACCTTTTCGTCATCTTCCTCTTCCATTTATTTTTAAAAAACCTAAAAGGTTTGTAATTCCAATTAAAAAAACTCAAAATATCAACCATATGAATTAGAGAAAAATCAAAATAAGAAGTTCATCATTCTAACAATAATTAAAAAATAAATTGTTGTAAATAAAGAAAAATTCACTATAAATCCGCTAAAAATAATTGAGTTGCTCTTACAATCGAAAATTTGATAAAAAATAAATGACTAAATGTGCAATTTAGTCCAAATTTTTATAGAGTGTTATATTATTTGTACTCTCAATTTAAAAAAATTTCATATATTTAGCAATTTTAATATTCTTATTCATACATGTTGGATACCTAAATATTCATACGAGTCGTACCAAGTTATTAAAATAAATCAATAAATAACATAATATAATTGTTATAATTGTGACTCAATTAAAAATCATTAAATTATCTTTAAATCTGAACCATAAAATATTACAAATATTTACTAACTCAAATATTCTTAGACAATGTACTTTTTTATGTGTGTGTCGGGTTAATTGTACGAAACATAGTATTGGATTACATTATATATGTTTGATCTAGTTCCCGAATATACATACAACTCATTTATTTTTAATTGATTTATGATATGTTTATATTTATTTACGGCAATTCATTTTTTAATTCTTGTTTTGATTTTTCTATAATACAAATGGTCGACGTTTTGAATTTTTTTATTGTAATTATAAGTTTTAAGTTTTTTAAAGATGAAGTGGAAGAGAAAAATGGTGAAAGGGGGAAGATGATGAAGAGGTAAAGCCTGAGAAAAATTGATTTAAAAACTTAGAGGACTACAAACATATTTTTCAAAAACTTAAATGACCAAGATGAGAATCGCGATTTTAAAAAATACTCATATTCTGCCCGTATCCTCTTGGGTATTAACTTTAATACTTGTACCCTTACCCTCTGGGTACTTAAGTGCCCGTACCCATACCCATTACTCACGCTTTAACTAAAAAAATCGATAAATAAATGATATTATTGTGATTAAATTTAAAAATTATTCAAATATCTTAAATCCAATCATAAAATATTATAAATCAAAATATTTTATAACTCAAAACATTTCAAATGAACACTCGTTACAATACATATTTAAATATCCATAATAATATTTTATGAAGTTGCAAGTCATACGACAACGTTATCTGAGATAATTGATACAAAATTGCAAGTATAATTATAAAGTCACGATTAATAAAATATAACTATTAGTTATAAAATCACAATTATTTACCTATTTATCATAATTAGATTCTTAAAGAATTTACAAACGTTTATGTTTCAATTATAAATATTGTAGTGATCCAATGATATTAATAGATGTTAAAACAAAAACAAAAAATAATTAAACTAAACACTAATATAATAAATAAATAATAAATAAATCATATATTTATATAAGTGCGGGTGCGGGGTGGCTACTATAGTACCACCCATACCCGCTTAATTTTGTGGTAATTACCCGTTTCCATGTCCATATCTATTATGCGGATTTTTACTTTATCTATTGTGAATTTTTTTGCGGGTACCCACTGAGCCTGAGTTTAATTGACTACCTTAAAGTGGAGTTGTGGACCGGTGGCAGGGTAGAAGCATTTTATCGAGCTCAACTCTAGCTTTTTTTTTTTTTTTTTTTTTATGTTAATTCCTAATATATCTTTTATTAATATTACTAAAAATTAGAATGATTAAAGTCTATTATTTAAATTATATTTTTTGATAAATAAATTAGATTACTGAAAATGAAAAAAATTAAATTAAATAAATGTTATTTTAGAGATATTAATATTAAATATAAAATAAGGTGTTGATTTTTTGTTTATATTTCTTTCAAAAAATATAGACTAATTTTATTTATGTTTCATCATAGATAAAGTATAAACTTAGCCATTATATTTATCGAAATAAACACTCTAAAAAAAGTTAAATGAAACAGATAAGGTCCATATGAAACTGACTATGATGACCAATGATAATTGGAGAGGTATTTCGAAGCTAAGGTTGAGTTTAGTAAAAATTAGTGGATGATATATAAATTGATTGATTGAATTTGAAGTGCTTTGGAAAAGTAACAGTCAAACTAAACGATAAGTATAAAATAAAATACACAATCATATTTTAATTTTAAATTAATATTTAATTTTGTTTTAATAAAAATGACAACGGTAAAAGTAAAGACAAAAATACTCTATAAATTATAAACTTAAATTCTATTTAAAACAGAATAAAAAAATTATAATCTCATAAAGAAACATTATAAATTTATTATAAATTATAAATTTATGAAAGAAAACCGTTATCAAAAACTATATTTTAAGAATACAAAAATTTATACGCCATAAGTTATTCGCTAAAAATAAACAGATTGACACTGACAAAGGAAAAGTTAGTAAACGTTTAGACAAGAAAATCATTTAATCCAAAAACTAAATTAATTGCTATTCAGTTTAGTTTGGATGATATCTTAAAAAAATTCTAATTGTATTTTATGTGATATATATATATATATATTAGTAACATTTATTTTTACTGTACTAATGCTAGCAGCTAGCAACGTTTAACATTTTGTTTCCCTAATTCTTTGCATAATGCTGCAAATTTCCAGCTGATCCTAATACATTCTGGCTACTTGAAAAATATGAACGGAACTATATAATGCTACAAATTTCATAATGCTTCACTGTCAGATTTTATATTTGTGCTTCACTGTCAAATTTCATATATCTGAGAATCGAAAACCGAATCAAATGGATGGATTATTTTTCAAGGTAGTCCAATTACATTAAAATAAATTCGATTTTGAACGGCTTTTAGTTTTTTTGGATTAATTTGCTCTCTTTTTAGATTGATTTAGCTTTGAACACATAAAAGTGAGATGAGAACCGGTGGTAGGGGAGTAGTATTTTAAACATAAAAAAAGGACGAAGAGGTGTGTGGGAAGATATTGGGAGGTGTGTAGAACAGTAGCCGCTAGTTAACGGGCTTTAATAATTTGTTAGGCCCAAATGTTCCCCTCTTACATCGGTCCAAATCCTCCACACGTGTGAGTCACAGCGCTGCGGATCTGTTCCTTTCTCGCTGGCTCAAGATCTACCAGCACCACGCTTCCCTCCCCGAGTGGTGAAAGTTCATAACAAAACGATCACTCTGACGAGCAACGTAAGATCTTCATC
>NC_021163.2:5034189-5050791 GCF_000331145.2 Cicer arietinum
GAGATGGCTTTCATGGCGGTCTTGGAATCCGACCTCCGTGCTCTCTCCGCCGAAGCTCGCCGTCGCTATCCTGCTGTTAAAGACGGCGCGGAGCACGCAATCCTCAAGGTTACTCTTCACTGTTGAATTTTCTTCTATTATTATTGCTTTCGAATTGCATTTGGTTCTAGCTAACATCTGAACATTCTGGTGCATTGTGAGTCGTTTTTTCAATTAGGACGGTCGTGCTGCAGTGTTAAGTTAGTTTATGAACTGATTTTAAAGGAAGAATAATGTGATTCTTTCGATTTCCATTTCCACTTTTGGCTGGTAGATCATCGTAATTATTCAAATGTCGCTGACATGATTGAATTACAGTAGCTTTTATTTTAAAGCAATGTCAACGAGTAACACCTTTAATTGGCAATTGTTGAATGATGCTCGGGTCAATATTTAGGAAAGCTTCAGTAAGGGAAAATTCGTTGGCAACGTTCCGATTTTATTATGTTAGATGGAGAAAGTGTTATAATACTAAGAATATAGTTTTTCCTCTAGATAAAAATGGCAATTGTTAAATCTTTACATCTCTTACTTGCAGCTTCGTACATTATCAAGTCCTAGCGAAATTGCTCATAATGACGACATATTACGAATCTTTTTGATGGCGTGTGAGGTTCGAACTATCAAGCTTAGCATTATTGGACTCTCGTGTCTCCAGAAACTGATATCTCATGATGCCGTTTCTCCATCTGCTCTGAGGGAGATTTTATCTACATTGAAAGACGTAAGCTTAAAACTAGTTAGATCGTATTATGGTTTCAAAATTTACATTGAGATATAACTTTGGGCCATATCGATTGTGTCATAATGTTTATTTTGTAGCTTAGCTATGTTTGATTACTACTTTGATTTGATGATTGAGTTCAATAATTGCGGATTTATGCAAGAGCTGGAATTTGATAATTTAGTTTATTCAAGTATGGAGGCTTACTCATGCATTGATAAACTGCCAATAATTTCTCCCCTCTCCTCTTCTGTCCCCTGCAGCATGCTGAAATGGCGGATGAGGGTGTTCAGCTGAAGACTCTACAAACAATATCAATAATATTTCAGTCACGTTTACACCCCGAAAACGAGGTCAGATTCAACAACATGAACTATATATGTGCTACTGTTTTCCATTTGTAAACTATATTATAGCTGGGCTTGGAATTTAGCAGTTAAGCTGATTGTAGATAGATATTGTTCAAAACAAAAGTGATAGATCTAAATAAGGACTATGTATTGTGATATGCGAGATAATCAAAACCAAATTCGACATTGAACCAGTGTAGGTACCGGTTCGAGGTTCAAAGGCCCGATCAAGGTCAAAGCGGCAATAATAAATATATATATTTAATTTTTAGGATAAAATGCAATTTTGGTCCTTTAAGTTTAACTTAGTTTCGCTTGGGTCTTTTAAGTTTTTTTTTTCTTTCCGATTTGGTCTTTAAGTCATTCAGTTTGCAATGTTTGACCTTATGTTATAGTCCGTTTATGTTAAAAAAAATGCCACATGGCTGTTAAATGCCGACGTGACAAGTCCAAATCAGCAAAATATATTTATTAATTAGTTTTTTTTAAGTGAAAAAAAATTTATTAAAAAGAAAAGGAAAAACAAAAACTGGGGACATAAACCTAACGAGAAACACATTCACATTCATCCTCTTCTTCATCATCTTCTTCATCATCTTCTTCAACCCAAAATCACATCCATCTTCTTCAACCCAAAATCACATCCATCTTCATCCTCTATATGATTTGGTGAAACAGAGTGTTGTCATCGCCATTGACATTGTTGCCACCGAACCCATTTCTTCTACTCACCCACTCACGTATGTCATCGCCATTGACATTGTTGTCAATGAATCCATTTCTTCTACTCACTCACGCAATGGTTTTTCTTTCTAAATTGCAGCAAGATGATAATGGGAAATATATTGTATGTGTTCTCTTTTCTATCTTGTACGTTGGGTTTATATAGGCTTATATTTTGAGTTTCTTAATTCAAAGGGGTTTATAATCTGGACTGATAATCATACTGCTACAGTGCATAAGAAAAAAATGACATACAATTTGTTCTGTTCGAACTTCACATAAATGAATTGGTACCCACACATCTTATTACTTTTTTTATGAGCAAAAGGGGGCGTAGCCAACAACATCTAGAGAAGAAGAAGATGAACATGGATGTGTTTTTGGGTTGACAAGTGCTGGATGATTCAAGTCCTGGGGGAATTTGCATTTGCATGTATACTTCCTCTTCTAACTCATCATTTAGGAAGGCGTTTTTAATGTCTAGCTGGTGTAGTGGCCAATCCAAATTTGCAGCCAAGGATAATATGACTCGTACTGAGTTAAGTTTGGCCACTAGAGCAAATGTCTCTTCATTTTCTATGTCATATGATTGGATGAATCCCTTTGCCACTAATCACGCCTTGTATCGATTTATGCTCCCATCAACATTGTATTTGATAGAGAATATCCACTTATAGCCAACCTGCTTCTTCCCCTCTGGTAGAACAGTATTTTCCCAAGTGTTTTTTTTAATCAACGCATGAAGCTCTTCTGTTACAACTTCCCTCAAGTGGAGGGCTTCTTGAATATTTCGTGGAATATAGGTGCTGTCAAGTGCTGCTACAAATGCCTCGTATCCTTGTGATAATTTCCCATGAGACATATCTTTCAATAGGGTGTTGAGTACAAGTTCTCGTCCCTTTTCTTAGTGCAGTAGGAATATCACTGTCAGTTAAACTCATATTGACAAGTTCTGAGTTGGGAATAGTATTACCGGATGAGATTCCATTTTCTAGAGCCTGGTTGGATTCATGGCTTTGCATTAGAGCTGTGTTTGACTCTACCGCCTGTTTGCTTTTCCTCCTCCTAGTGTAGACTTGCCAGTCAGCTTCTTGTGCATAAATTTCTTTAGGTGCAGTTTCAAGAACTAGTTCTGCTGGTGTGGAATTTTGTGGTTCTGTCGGTATGGAATTTTGTGGTTCTGTTGGTATGGAATTTTCTGGTTCTGCTGGTGTAATTTCGAGAACAGGTTCGGTTATCTCAAATCCCCAAAATTGGAATTATGCGTTTTCGTTCAGGTTTAATGTATTCTCCCCCTGAATTCCTACTTTTGAGTGATAAGGTTGATTCTCAAAGAAAGTCAGATCCATAGTGTAGTAAAATCTTCTAGTTGTGGGGGAGTAGCACCTATATCCTTTTTGGTGAGGTGAATAGCCAAGAAAAACTCATTTTATTGATTTTGGGTCAAATTTGCTGCAGTAAGGGTTTAAGTTGTGAACAAAGGCTAAACATCCAAATATTTTCAAGGGAATTGAGGTGAGAATTCTGCTGGATGGAAAGAGAGTTTGGAGAATGGAATAAAGGGTGTCAAAGTTAAGGATACATGAAGGCATTGTATTTATGAGATAGGTGGCTGAAAGGACAACTTCTCCCCAAAAATGTTTTGGTACATTGGTGGCTAGCATGAGAGATCTTGTTACTTTCAAAAGGGGCCTATTTTCCCTCTCTGCGACCCCATTTTTTTAGGGGGGTATCTACACATGAACTCTGGTGTATAATTCCATGGGTTTTAAGGTAGGACTCTAGTGCTGAATTAAAATATTCGTGACCATTGTCAATTCTGAGCACTTTAATTTTTGTTTGTAATTGTGTTTGCACCATATTGTGAAAAAACTCAAATAATTTTCCAACTTCTGATTTCTCTTTCATAAGAAATACCCATGTGACTCTTGTGTGGTCATCAATGATTGTAACAAATCATCTAGCACCAATAATGTCGTTGACTCGGGATGACCCCCATACATCACTGTGAATTAAGGAGAAAGGTTGAGAGGGTTTATATGGTTGAGGTGAGTATGTGCATCGGGTATGTTTGGATAATTGACAAGCTTCACATTGGAAACTCCTTAGATTTTTATTGAATAATGAGGGGAACATTTTCTCTAAGTACATGAAATTTGGGTGACCTTATCGATAATGCCACAACATTATAGATTTCTCATTATTTGGAGAAACTACTACACAAGAATTGACTTTAAATTCTTTAGAATAATCTTCAACTTGCAGGTGGTAGGGTCCAGTCCATTCTTTAGCATTGCCAATCGTCTTCTCCGACTCCAAAATCTGAATTTCGCACAGATCAGAGGAAAATTTAGTAACACATATCAAATCTTTGGTAGGTTTGCTAATAGACAACAAATTGCAATCAAGTTTGGGCACATACAATACAAAATCTTAAATAATATTTTTTGAAATCACAACTGAATCTGTACCAGTAACTTTTGACAGGGTACCATTAGCAATCCGAATGGTGGAGTTATTATGGAAATGAGAATAAGTGTCAAATACAATTATATCTCCAGTCATGTGATCTGAGACTTCTGAGTCTATGATCCATGATTTTGACTTTCCTGTGCTAGTGTGTAAAGCATGCAAAAAATTACCTTTTTGAGCTACTGCAGTTGTACCATTTTTCGTTGTAGTAAGCATAGCTTGTTGGAGCATTTTCTGCAGAGCTTCCATTTGCTGTTTGCTGAAGGGAGATGGATTAAGTTTATCCTCTGTTTCTTGTGGGCATGTGCTGCATTGCCTCTTTTTTCCTTGTTGCAAAATGGTTTCACTCCTGATGGCTTTCTGTGAATGCTCCAACAAGTGTCCTTAGTGTAACCAGATTTCCTGCAGTGTTCACACCAATGCCGGTTCCTTCTTTGAGTTGAACTCGTTGGGTGAAATTGGTTTCCCTTTGCTGCCATTGCTGAACCTTCAATTGATAGGGGATGAAATAGGATTTGCCAGCATGAGTTTCCTCCTACTTTCTTCTCTTCTCACTTATGAGAACACTTATCGGATTTTTTGAAGTGGTTTGGTTCCGAGAACTCTTCCACGCACTTCATCAAGATCTTTGTTAAGCCCCAATAGAAATTTGTAGATTCTATCATTTTTTACCAGCTCTTTCGCCCTTTGCGTCCAACTTGTTTAAAAGTATGTCTTCTTCTTCTTCCAGCTTCGCTGTGAAGAAAACAAGAATTTTGCGTCTTTTTAAGCCTATTGTTTAACATCTACTTCATTTTCTATTTGAAGTGAAGTTCCTGAAACTCAAGAAGCAGAGATGTTCACTTGGGTTGTGAATCCTCAGACAAATCAATCGCACTAGCTTACAAGCCTGGAGAAGCTATATAATTAAGCCTTTCCCGTTTTTCTATCTCAAGTCACCAAAAAGATGTCGCATTTCCAAGTTTATCTTAGATAAATGAAAATTAACAAAATAAAAGCTACAAAATATTAAATTAAACCATTCTTTCAAATCGGAGTACATGTCAACAATGGCGGAGCCTAGAGTTATTACTGAGGGAGCCTTGACTAAAACTATAATATTTATATAAAAGTAAAAATTTATTTTGGTTTTTGAAATGTGAGGTGCGGTCACTATAATCTTGAATGTGTCGAATTTAAACACATCATCAAACTCCTCTTTTGTTAGTGATTTTATGGACCAAATTAACTAATAAAAGACACACTTGAGAACTAAATTAACTAATGAAAGACACATTTGTAGATCAAAATGATCAATAAAATATATATTTAAATGTATTTTTATGTAAAATTGCTTAATAGTAGTATTTAACTTATCACAAGACCATATATTAATTGACTATATAACTTGGGGGACCGTGGCACCTTCCGGTCCTCCCTTCTCTCTGCCTTGCATGTCTAAATTAACTAATAAAAGACACATTCGTAAATCAAAATGATTAATAAAATATATATTTAACTGTATTTTTATGTAAAAATTGCTTAATAGTAGTATTTAACTTATCACAAGACTATATATTAATTGACTATATATAACATGGGGGACCGGTGCACCTGCCGGTCTCCCCTTCCCTCCGCCCTTGCATGTCTGGGTTATGTGAAAACAGAAACTCGATCCACAGCTCAAATTGCTAGTAGACCATATTCCATCCGAACTATGTATTATGTAGTATTTATCTTAGTCCTACATACTGCCCATACCTTGCACCTACACCAATATAAGCATTATATTGAATAGAAATTCATTATATTTGGTGAAGATTTGTATGCTTCTCTGAGTAGAACGAGCAAGTCTGACGCCATAACATTATGAAAAATGGTTGGTTAGATTTTAAGGTCAAGTTTTTTATACACCCAGGGCATTTGGGGCATAGTGGTTGGACAAACCATGTAATACAATATTTAGCCTGTCAAAATATGTTTCTGTTTAATATCCCTCAAGTATAGGGATTCAGTTATATAAGAGTACTAGTAGGGATTTAGTTATATGAGTACTGTTAATATATTAGAAAATATCTTATAATATCTTATAATATCTTTTATATTATATTAGAGTATCTTGATTTATTTTCTATGATCAATTTATAATCATAGAGAATCTTAGAATATCTCTCTTTATTATTATGATTTGTTTCTGATTTAGGATTGAGTCTATGTTTCTCTATAAATAGATATTAGTATTGAATCTTTTGTAATAAAGTCAGCATTAAGCTATTATCAATAATATTCAAACCCTTATTATTTTCTCTCCTCATTTTCTCTAAAATCCTACAACTTCAACATGGTATCTAGAGCCTATTTCGATCCTCCTTGAACGATCCCGCCTCTATTCCGCTGCCGAGTTCCCAACAGTTAGGGAATATAATCATAGTTTCTCTTTTCCAACATTCCGACACGTTTCACTCGATTTCCATTCAATTTGTTTCTGCCGCCGCTGCCACTATTTCCGGCAAATTTTCCTGCGAACAACAGTCATCTCCAGATCAGGTCATGCCCAAAAGCGCGTCGCCAATCACACGCGCTGCAAATCTCTCATGCGAGTAGATCTGTCGCTGCTGCCGTCTGCTACTGCCTATCGTTGCTGCTGTCCCGTCTCCTACTGCTGCCATCTGTTGTTGCTGCATGTCGTCGCTGCTGGAAAATTTTTCCGACACAACCACTTCCATTGTGTGCGGAATCTCCCAATCTACACAACCCAGATTTTCTTTTAGGTCAAAAGTTGCTCCACACGCGCTCATGTGCCTCCAAGATCCGCCGTGTTTATCTCATGCGCCGCCACCAACAGCCTCGAGCTCAGGCGCGTCTGTCCGCTTTCCGGCATAATGTTTTCAAATCTGTTTTAAGTTTTCCTTCCTGGTTTCAGATCTGTTTTAAGTTTTTTTCTTTCGAACCACATGCATACAACTTGGCAATTTATCCCAGATACACTGGCCCCATCTTTGTCCCAGATGTACTGGCCTTGCCTTTCTCTCCTTGAAGCAAATTCAAGTTTAAATATTTTGAGTCTCTGATATTATTGGTTTGAACCTTCCAAATGCAGTTTTTTAGAAGGACGGACCTTGCTTTGTTCAACTGCTTGCCATGAATTTCTCTCATGCTGATGATCATTCCGGCTATCTGGCTAGCTGTATTTATAGCAATTCTCTCCGACTTGACCTGCATCCCTGAGTTGCCTTTCCACCTTTTTTATTATTATTTTGCGAAGCAAAACATTGTTTTCTTGTAACAAGCTAAAACTTTGTAAGTTTTAGCTTGAGGAGGAGTGTTAGAATATTAGAAAATATCTTATAATATCTTATAATATCTTTTATATTATATTAGAGTATCTTGATTTATTTTCTATGATCAATTTATAATCATAGTACTAGTAGGGATTTAGTTATATAGGAGTACTAGTAGGGATTTAGTTATATAGGAGTACTAGTAGGGATTTAGTTATATAGGAGTACTAGTAGGGATTTAGTTATATAGGAGTACTAGTAGGGATTTAGTTATATAGGAGTACTAGTAGGGATTTAGTTATATAGGAGTACTAGTAGGGATTTAGTTATATAGGAGTACTAGTAGGGATTTAGTTATATAGGAGTACTAGTAGGGATTTAGTTATATAGGAGTACTAGTAGGGATTTAGTTATATAGGAGTACTAGTAGGGATTTAGTTATATAGGAGTACTAGTAGGGATTTAGTTATATAGGAGTACTAGTAGGGATTTAGTTATATAGGAGTACTAGTAGGGATTTAGTTATATAGGAGTACTAGTAGGGATTTAGTTATATAGGAGTACTAGTAGGGATTTAGTTATATAGGAGTACTAGTAGGGATTTAGTTATATAGGAGTACTAGTAGGGATTTAGTTATATAGGAGTACTAGTAGGGATTTAGTTATATAGGAGTACTAGTAGGGATTTAGTTATATAGGAGTACTAGTAGGGATTTAGTTATATAGGAGTACTAGTAGGGATTTAGTTATATATGAGTACTAATAGGATTTGGTTGTTTAGTAATCTAGTATAAATATATCTGATGTATTACTAATATATTTCAAGTTTCAATAAATATAATTTTATTCTAATTCTTGACATGGTATCAGAGCAAGTTCTGATTTTGTGATCTGTCTTTGTGCTTCACTACCGCTGCCAGCGGCGGCAAATGCCGCCGGCAACACCACTTTTTTCAGTGTTTCAATTTTTTGGCTTCATACAGTCATTTGTCACCATCAACTTCGGCTCCCTTTCTAGCAACCAGCCACGACACTACAGCTTCCCTCAAAAGCACCGCTTTCCCTTGAATGCAGCGTCATCTTCAGCGGTAAACGAGATGCCAACAGATGATTTCATATGCTGCAACAAATCCTGCTTGGCAGCAAGAAGCTCATGGCACTGCTCTTTCAAGGTTTAGGTCACACCAACTGTAGCAAGCAAGCCAATCTAAGAAGCACCTAATATTTCTCCAGATGTTAAGACCACAACATCTTTCTCAATATCAACTCCCATTGGTCGTATACATTGCCTTGAGTAGTTGTGACCAATATTCTAACGCGTGGAGACTTTTCTTCACCATTGTTGACATTTCAGCATCTTCAACTTGAACAACTGCATCAGCGCCATCAGGTATAGGTTCTTCGATCAGAGCCAGCCCCCACAACAACTGTATCACTTACTGTAAGAATAGACACTCTGACGTCAGCACCCCCATAAGAATCTGTAGTTATTTTATCTGATTTAATTGCTGGAAAAGTAAAGGTTGATTCTGATGATATATGCTTCTTGCCAAAAGCCACGGGTCTTAGGTTAGAAATTATGATAGCTGCAACAGGGGTCCTAGCAGATACAACACTGCCTGTTGCTGGAAACTCCAATAAGGCATTAGCTAACTTCATACTAAGTAGTCGACTGCTCCTCTGGTGACCAGTGCTCTCGGCGACAAAACCGGGGCTCCCTGTTCCATCATTTTCGGTCCACATAACAGTGGCACGATGATATTCTGGTCAAAAGGGATCTATCTTTATGGGCTGTTGAAGTCGAGCTTGCACTCTCAGATGATGAGGATTTATCCACCCTGCAACCTGACGTATAGCAGGGACCACAGAGAGATGAAAGCAAAAGCCTTATCCAAGGTCCTTCCTTGACATTCTTCATCATCCTTAGCAATACCCCGGTCCACAACTTTGCAGTGATGTTGTACTGCAGCTGCCAGCAGCATGGCACGATTAGAGTCCCTGATTTGACCACGACTTAGATGCCCAGTAGATGGCTCTACAATCTCATCTCCAGTAGAAAGAACAACAACAGTTGGAGTAAGATACACCTTTACCGTCGCCAACCAACATTGCACACGTTGTCACGCGCATCCATCTTCTCTATGTATGGATCTTACGTGCCTCCACCAAATCCGTGCGTGAGAATGCATGCACCTGTCTCCGGTTCCCCTCTGGAAGTCCTTTCATGATGTGATGTGATGTACTGTTCGTGCCTTTATCTCCCTGAAGCATGCCGCTCTCTCCTTGAAACATATTCAAGTTTAAATATTTTGAGTCTCCAATATTATTGTTTTGAAGCTTCCAAATGCAGTCTTTTAGAAGAACGGAGCTTGCTTTGTTCAATTGCTTGCCATGAATTTCTCTCAGACTGATGATCAATCAGGCTAGGCTATATTTATAGCAATTTTCTCCGACTTCAAATGCATCCCTGAGTTGCCTTTCCATCTTTTTTATTATTTTGTGGAGTAAAACATTGTTTTCTTGTAGCAAGCTAAAGTTAAACTTTAGCTTGAGGGGGAGTGTTGTACCAATGCCGGCTGGACGTTTTGTCAATAGGAGGAGGGAGTGTTTGAGTGACAGGAGTAGAATCACCGGGTCATTAGGCGGGGGAACAAATGGGCCATAATTGCTAGTACCTTGTTCATTCGCCATTTCAGATTCAACTTGGTTATCGTCTTCAGATTGTGAAGATTGACAATTACTACTTTCACCTTGAGCACTATAAGAATTCAGCATCAAATCCTTTGCCGGTTTGTCATGTTCTTTGTTGTCATCCTAAGGAGTCTGCTGCTGAGATTGTAGCCTTGCGTTCCGAAGTTTCAATGCTTGAACTTTATCAAGAGCAAACTCCACTATCGACCGATGTTCAGGACCAAAAGTTTCAGGCTTAGAAACACCTGAAACCTTGTCAGACTCTTTAGATGCTTTACTATTTGCATCCTGAACCTTTCTGCAATATTTGTTTCCTTGTCAACATCATCTTCAGAAGGAACATCTTCCACTACGACACCATCGGTATCACTATCATCTCCATGATCAGATTGTTTGTCAACATGCTCGACATCATCCTCAATACCCAGTCAACATCTATGACACGAGTCCCAAACTATGATCCATTGAGTTTTCGAATGACACTTTCATTGTGGCCCTTGCTTCCGCATAAAACTACCGCCTTCATTGCGGTTTCTATTTCTTAGACACCTTCATTGTGGTCCTTTTGCCGCCTTCATTGCGGTTTCTATTTCTTAGCCACCTTCATTGTGGCCCTTTTTACTGCCTTCATTGCAGCAACTTGAGATTTCTTTTTGGCCTAATTTGCACTCCATATAGTTACTCCCATGACAATCTTGCAGATCTTCTAACTAAAGGGATAAACAGTAGCAACTTTGAAAGAATTGTATTCAAGCTGGGAATGGAGAACACCTATTCACCAGTTTGAGGGGGAGTGTCAAAATATGTTTCTGTTTAATATCCCTCAAGTATAGGGATTCAGTTATATAGGAGTACTAGTAGGGATTTAGTTATATATGAGTGCTAATAGGATTTGGTTGTTTAGTAATCTAGTATAAATATATCTGATGTATTACTAATATATTTCAAGTTTCAATAAATATAATTTTATTCTAATTCTTGACACAGCCAAATAGCCAAATCATTATCTGATTAATGAAATGAAAATGCTGATAAAAATGATACAGGAGACTAGCTTTGTGATATTTTTGCAGTCCAAGTTCTGCACAATTTCAATGTTTTCATATAAAAAAACAGGCTGGAATCACCTTTACATATGTTTCTGACTTTTTATCACTGTATCTTGTTAATTTCAGGATACTATGTCTCAAGCTCTTGGTATCTGTCTCAGGCTTCTTGAAAACAGTCGATCTTCTGACAGTGTGCGGAAGTAAGTGCACACGCACATACATCTTGTTTTACACACACACACTCTTAAGAGGACTCTCTTTTATGTAACAGCAGGAGGAGTAAATCTTGGTCAATATATTGAACTATAAGTCTATAAATAGTTAAGATTATAACATAAAGTGTGACTTTTTAAGTAATCATGTGACCGTTAAATAACTTCCCATCTCGGCCATCCATGTATGAAATATGGCCATGATCTATTCCTTCCACCCTCTCATATAAAAAGCCCTTTTGTAGGGACCGGATCAAATGACGTGGGGGTATCAAACTTGGAGACCGACACTATTTAAATACTTCATTTAGAAAATAAAATTTACCAATCCAACTGTTGTATGATCAATGATGAGATATTATCTTCGTGATGATGTATATCAAATTTTAAATAATGTGGCTGTAAATGTGTTATCTAATAAGGAACATTTATTTATCTATTAAATAATATATTACTCTAGTCAACAAAAATTAGTTTGATGGAGTGTTAATTAGTTTTTGATATGCATGAATATTTATAGACTTCGCCTACTTTTTAATAACTTTGAATTCAACATTTGGATTGGTAAATTTCATATCCTACATGATGTTATTAATTGGTGTAAGCCTGTAAGTTTAACACCTGGTGTAATTTGATCGTGTCATATGTATAAATATCTAATGTTACAATCAACTAGATTTTGCATCCTTCAACTAGATTTTGCATCCTATATGTGTGTTTGTATGCAATTATTTTGCAGTACTGCTGCAGCTACCTTCAGGCAGGCAGTGGCCTTGATTTTTGATCGTGTAGTTTTGGCTGAGTCTCTTCCTGCCGGCAAATTTGGTTTTGGAAGCCAGCTCTCACGGACTAGTTCAGTTACTGGTGATGTTAACCGTAGCATCAATTTGACTGAGTATGCTTTCCCCTTTATGAATACAATTACCGATCATTATTCTTTTATTGTTTTTTGCAGTTTAAAGGGGGCATGTATCTTAATTTTTACTTTTATATAGGGGGTTCTTAATTAAGACTTGTTTATTAGTGTTTTCTCATGTAAACTATGTAACTCTCACGATTTGAACTTATATCATGTTAATAATCATGCAGCTCATTAGATCATGAATCTACACGTGGAGGTCCTCCAGTGATGAGGGAGACGTTGACTGAAACTGGGAAACTTGGGCTGCGTTTGCTTGAAGACCTGACATCTCTTGCTGCAGGTGGATCTGTATGTGCTTATTTGGAACCTTTTTTTCCCTCCTCCTAGTATTATCTCCATTTTGTTTGAATTTCTTGTCTGTGGGTCTTAAGAAACCTGTTTAAGCGCTCATTTTTAATTCATTCAATTAGTGATGATGCTGATACTTAATTAAATGCCATTTCTTACTGGATGACATCAACTTCTGTTTTATTCTACAGGCAATTTGGTTACGCGTAAATATTATTCAGAGGACATTTGCACTTGATATTCTAGAGTAAGAAATATTTTGAAATGTCTGGTGTATGTGATTTTCCAGCTACTTATTGATCAGATATTTTGATTGAGATACGAGGAATCAGTTATATATTCCTTTGTTTTCTTATGCTTAGATGTCATCTGAGTGAACCATGAATCCATGATAAATATTAATATTTTTGTATTCACAAGAAATGTTTGCAGTAGTGTTTATTTATTTTATCGTGTCTTTCTTCTTTGGTTGAAAAAAGCGAAGTTCTTCTTTTTCATGTTCTCTAAAACAAAACAGGAAATCAAAATTGTTGCAAAATGGAAATAATTATCTCCACTCTTCACCCCTCTTGATGTATTTTCTGACCTCCCATTCTGGTGATATTTTTTTTGTCAAAAAAGAGTAAGGGCTCTTTTTGACCTACTTAACACAGACCATGTAGTCCACCTTGGTATCTCATTATATTCTAATCTTTTTAAATGATTTTGGTCATTAGAATGTGGCTTAATACAGATAATGCTCATCATATTCGTAATCCGTCTTTTACTTTTTTGAAAACTGATATGTCAAATTACCCAATTGCATATATAGCTATAACTTTTTTGTAAATTAAAATTAAATTATTGGTTTATCAGTTGAGAATTTCTTATTGTACAATGATGACTTTTGAGCTTTTTGCATTGTGATTGCTTTCCAATTTCCCCCCTTCATAATGGTTTATCGCAAGCCTCATGCAGATATGCATTCTCTAATAGAAAATTCTCTCTTGTACTTTATTTTTTATTATGTTGGAATGAGGCTGATTATTTTTTTTAGATTTTGACATTTGAAAGTCTAATAAATTGTTTTACATTATACATTTATTTGTTTACACTTACATAACATTTCGAGCCATATAAACGTATGTTATACAAATTAGGTCACCACAGTGCTTTTGAATTGGCTTCACCAGGATGGAAAATTCTATTTAACTTTTGAATTGGTTTATTGCAAGCCTCATGCAGATATTCATTCTCTAATAGAAAATTCTCTCTTGTACTTTATTTTTTATTATGTTGGAATTAGGCTGATTATTTTTTTTAGATTTTGACATTTGAAAGTCTAATAAATTGTTTTACATTATACATTCATTTGTTTCCACTTACATAACATTTCGAGCCGTATAAATGTATGTTATACAAATTAGGTCACCACAGTGCTTTTGAATTGGCTTCACCAGGATGGAAAATTCTATTGAACTGTTCTACTGAAACAATATATTAATCTGCAAGATTCTGCATTGCTCTTAATCTTCATGATGATATTCTGAAAATGTTTTACAGATTCATTTTGTCCAACTATGTGGCTGTTTTCAGAACTTTGTTACCCTATGAACAGGTGAATATGTTCATTGTAATTCAGGCTTTACGACGGCAGATATGTTCAATTCTCATGAACCTTGTTAATATTTTTAATATATATTTGCACAAAACTTGTCAGGCTTTACGACGGCAGATATGTTCAATTCTCATGACTTCGCTTCGTACTAATGCTGAGGTACACTATGATGACGATATATCACTATTGAGATTCTTAATCCCTGCTTTTTATGTGTAAGGACACTGTTCATATTTTTTTTTATTATGTCAATCAGCTCGAAGGAGAAGCTGGCGAGCCTAGCTTTCGTCGTTTGGTCTTGCGCTCCGTTGCTCATATTATAAGGCTTTACAGTTCTTCCCTTATCACTGAGTGTGAGGCAAGTGTCTATTTCCTTTTCCATCTAGCCACATGGCCTGCCAATTAAGTTAGGGAAATGGTTGGTGCAAATGTCTTGTTTTTTAGTTGGGCGTGAGGGGCAGGGAGAGTTGGCAATTGTGTTGTATGATGTAGTGTTCGCTGTCCCTGACTTCTAAGCATGCATGAAGTCATGCCCCAACTGGAATATAACTTTTTGTTGATAGTGTAAGATAGAAAGCTTTTGTTATGTTGACCTTTATTGTCAACCCCCTTGATATCTTCTAAATAGCATCTCACAGAATTGACAGATGCTAATAGGTTTCGATTTCTGTGCAGGTTTTTCTCAGTATGTTACTCAAGGCTACTTTTCTTGATTTGCCATTATGGCATCGCATTCTTGTTCTTGAGATTTTGAGGGTAATGTAGTTATGTTGTATTATTATTTTTTATTTCCTTTTGTATGAGTTGTTGATTTACTCTGCAAGTCTTTAATCTAACGACCGAAAAATGGTGGTGTGTACTGTGTAGGGATTTTGTGTCGAGGCCCGGACACTACGGATTCTTTTCCAAAATTTTGATATGTAAGTTTAATATATGTATATGAGTGTAATAAACTCTGATTATATTATGCACAATGCTAGAAAGCCTTGGTCTATCAGTATGGTGTAAAATTAATTTTTTCTGTCCTACCAGTATGCTTGTCGCGTGAAACTTTTCAAGATAGCTTATTGCTTTTTGACCATTAAATTTTTAGATTTAGATTTATATAGAATCGGGGAGTCTTCAGAAAGTATAGCTACATCCAGTTTGTTCATATGATCAAGAAACTGATAGAGCTTTTGTAGAAGGGCTTAAACCGTAGTTGAGTATTTGTGTGTGTGTGTGTGTATATATATATATCCTTGAAGCCTTTATGACAGCATGCTGTTTATGAAATTCTTTGGTGCATGTGGCTTGGGGTCTTTAAGGGTGTCTTGTTGCCCGTATACTTGTTTTGTGTTAGGATATATACGTGGCTTATCTTGGTGTTCTACCCATGCATGTTTTGAAGGAGTTAACATTTCTTATATGCACAGAGAGATAGTATCTTTGAAGTTTTTTTCCCCCTTCATATTTCTGGTTGTATCATGTATGATATAAAACTTAGGTCAGGCCTTTTAGAAGGAGTTGGAGTTATAAATGGTTTGTCATTAGATATGATTCAAGATAGGATATTATTTTCATTGCTGCTATCCATTGGCATTGTAGGCACCCTAAGAATACAAATGTTGTGGAGGGAATGGTCAAAGCTCTTGCTAGGGTTGTTTCAAATGTACAGGTATGGTTTCACAGCAGATAAATCCATTCACTTTTCACTGTCATGTAGTTTGGTCAAGGTACAAAGAAAAATTGAATTGCATATCTCTGGTTGATTGCTTTGAACACTGCCTAATTTCTTCAGCTGAGTTTAAAGAATACATCTTCTCATCCAGCCCTACATACCATGCATAGACTTGGGGGGCAGGAGTCTGAGTCTCTGTCCTTTGTCTATATTTGAAAATAAAGTTTTTGGTTAGAAAAACTTCATATGCATTCTGTAGGTTCAAGAATCAAGTGAGGAGAGCCTGGCAGCTGTTGCAGGAATGTTTAGTAGCAAAGCCAAAGGTATTCATTCATTTTCATATTTTGATGGAACAATGTTGTTGAGATCTGTTTCTTTTGTGAAGTCAACTATTTCTTTTAACTTTCTTTATTTACCCAGAGTTTCATATTGAGCAGAGTGGAAAGTCTGATAGTAATCCTGCTGCGGGTTTTTTTGTTGTCTATTTTGTAATTGAATGATACTTTGTTGATACCATTTCCTGTTTTCAGAATTGCTTGTTTTATATTAGGCCAACTTCTCTTAGCCTCTGTTTAGGAGGGGAGGGTTTTGGAAAAGGGAAGGAGGAAAGGGAAA
>NC_021163.2:5051059-5061112 GCF_000331145.2 Cicer arietinum
AAAGAGAAGGAAGGATAGTAGATAGTCCCCTGAATTGAATGGGGGTTTATTTTTCTTCATAATACAAAATCCCTCTAATATGATTTGATATATTTGATGTGGCTGACTATTTAATGCACAGTGCTGTGCTCTAACCTGTCTTCGTCATGCTCTAATTTTTTTTTTTGAGCTGGGGGGTCGTTTAATTTCGGTATAGCATGAGACATCATGGTATTTGAATGATTGACGATAACAAATTATATGGTGTTCCTTCTGCAGGTATTGAATGGAGTCTAGATAATGATGCATCCAATTCTGCAGTCTTAGTTGCCAGTGAAGCACATGCCATAACTTTGGCAGTTGAAGGACTCTTGGGAGTTGTTTTCACTGTTGCAACTTTAACAGATGAAGCCATAGATGTTGGAGAGGTAATTTTATATATTGTCTTCATTTTATCCTTTCTTTTTGTTATGTTGCTTAATGGCCCATTTTCTCGACTTCAATTCAGCTAGAGTCCCCTAGATGTGATAACGATCCACCTGCCAAATGGAGTGGTAAAACTGCAATTCTCTGCCTCTCAATGGTTGACTCACTGTGGTTGACAATACTTGATGCATTATCCCTTATTCTATCAAGGTTTGTTTTTCTACATGCATTTTTTGTATAAATAAAAATTGACATTGGTGGAATGACCTTACCATGTTTAAGAACCTATTATAGACTTGATTTTATTCTATCTCAACCTTTTATCTATTGATTATCATGTTGGTCTTGCACCCACTTTTTTTTGAAAATTTTGCATACAATTAGTATCTTTTTTAAACAAAGTGTTACTGTGTTAGTACTAAGGCATACAGATAGAGTGCAAACTTATGCATCTGAAATTTGAGTATGAGTAACATGGTGGACATATTTAATAATTGTTGAATTTTTAGAAATCCATCCTATAAAACGTTATCTATTTTTTTTATATTCTACTGGTTTCGACTTATTCTATTCTTATGTTGTTTTTTACGATTTCAATATATTCCTGACATCTGACTTGTGGTTAATTTAAAGGTCACAAGGAGAGGCCATTGTGTTGGAAATATTAAAGGGATATCAGGCATTCACTCAGGTACCTCCATTTTGTGGTTTTTTAGTGACATCTGAAATCAACTTTGAATTTTTAAAATCAATATATGATTTATATGATTAAACAGGCTTGTGGAATCCTCCGAGCTGTAGAACCTTTAAACTCATTTCTTGCTTCCCTTTGCAAATTTACCATCAATTTTCCAGTTGAAACTGAAAAAAGGAGGTATGGTATTTGAATGTCAAATTATTTCTCAGTTTGTCATTTATTTGGCTGTCTTTAAAGAATTCAAGCTGACAGTACTGAGATTTTGGCTGTAATTTGAGATAATAGCAGTGGTTTGCCGTCTCCTGTATCAAAACGGTCTGAACTATCAGTTGAGCAGAGGGATAGCATTGTGCTTACGCCCAAGAATGTACAGGTTGTCCTTCTGTATATATGTATGGCAATGCATACTTTTTTCCTTGACTGCAATCATTTTTTTCATCTCATTTTGCTTAATGGATGTGTATTTGGCTGAATAATTGCAACTACTCATATGTTTCTCTCTTGCTGATTTTGTGAACTAGGCCTTGAGAACTCTCTTCAACATTGCTCATCGATTGCATAATGTTTTGGGCCCATCCTGGGTTTTGGTGCGTCATATTTTTCTCCTGTTTTCTGTTAATAGATTGTTTTTTTACCTAATGAGTGGTCATGATGAATACCTGCAGGTTTTGGAAACTCTAGCAGCTTTAGATCGCGCAATTCATTCCCCACATGCTACTACTCAGGTATTTTATTTGTTCTATTATTGTTATTCAGTAGACTGGGCATCAATTGCCAAACAAGTTTGCGGAAGTCATGGACTAGCAATATTGAAGCATTGACCTTTTTCATAGCGACCTTTTTCCTTTATGATGATTATAATATGTGGTCACTACAGGGCCAAGCTATGACCATGTAAATGAATAAATGGTCTGGTTGTTTGATTTTAAATTGCTAAAAGAGATAGCAGTAAAAGTCCAATATAGAGATAACTTGAGTCCCAATGTAATTATTCTTGTTGGAGATATAGATCAAAACCATCTTTGGCCCTTCTCCTTATAGGTAAAGCTTTCATGATAACAACCCTTTTCTACTGATTTTCTGCAACATCGGAGACATGTAAAGCTCTCTCTTTCTCTTGATGTGTGTCAAGTGACTTTAGCCATGAATTGGTTGCTTGCTTTTATGCACTTCCTTATATCTCATCCATCTGGCTCAGTTTCCTAAGCTCAATCTCAGGGGGTTGTACCATAGCTGATGGAATGGCTCTGTATTACCTAAACTATTTATGTTGTTCTTTGGAATATCTAGAAATAAGTCTTTTCGGCTAACGACTCTGTTTTAGGATATTATTGTTCTTTCGGCTTCTTTTTAGTTCTTGATTAAAGGTTTCTTTATGTGGCCATCCCTAGTAAATAATGCTAGTAGGGTTTGGAGAGCTTTACTGTTTTTGACCTGTTTGATTGATTTTTCTAGGTTTCTTTTCTTGTGCCTCTTCTCACAATATCTTATCATCTTCTGTTGTACTCTATTCTGTTTAATTCTAAAATGACTTCGCAAAAAAAGTGTCAAGTTAAATTTCATATGTGGCATAGTTTTGTTGAATTTCTTTCTGGTGTCTTCAATTGAAGCTTACAGAGTACATGATCATTAACTCTGCAGGAGGTTTCTACCCCTGTCCCAAAGTTCGCAAGGGAGTTATCAACTCAATACAGTGACTTCAATATACTCTCTTCTTTGAACTCTCAGGTGAATGAACAGATTTAACTTTGTTTGGTGGCCACTGACATGAAAGATAAATTTAAGTACAACACCCAACTTAGGGTAAATATGAATATAATGTTCCTGCAGGCTTGTTATCTTAAAAGTCCCATATGAAATATGTTTTCCTTGTTAAAACTCTCTCTTTCCTGGAAATTATTTTCATGTTCAAAGTTGAGAATGCAAGCCTGATTTTAATTACTAACTAGGCATCTATTTTATTTTTCTGCATTTGTCCTTTCATAATTTATAGGCCAATTATTCTAACCTTGTACTGTTTTCTGTTTGAAAGCTCTTTGAGAGCTCTGCTCTGATGCATATATCTGCTGTAAAATCCCTCCTCTCTGCATTATGTCAACTTTCACATCAATGCATGTTGAGTACTTCAAGTGGTTCAGGACCAACGGCTAGTCAAAGAATTGGAAGTATCAGCTTTTCGGTGGAGAGAATGATATCCATCCTTGTGAATAATGTTCACAGTATGTAGCTTCAATAATTATGAGCATAATAGTGAATGTACATGTATGCTGGATGTTGTTTGTCCTTCACTTTTCATCATTTGCAATATTTATGATATCTACCTATTTAGATTTAATTAATATGTTCATTATTGAAATTTTTATTAATGTTTGAAGATTCCTGTCTTACTTTTTTCACTGTAGGGGTTGAGCCATTTTGGGATCAAGTTGTTAGTCACTTTCTTGAGGTTTCCTTCTCTCTCTCTTATGTTTCTTTGATGTGACAGTGCTAGTTTCACTTTCATCCCTCCTGATATTGTGATGTGATTTTGCAGCTTGCTGACAATCCTAATCCTCATTTGAAAAATATGGCACTTGATGCGCTTGATCAATCTATTTCTGCAGTATTAGGTTCTGAGCAATTCGAAGACTACAAGCAATCCAAGTCTCTTGAAACATCTCAGGAAGTGAGACCTTCTACCATTTTTATAGCCAAAAACCCATATTTTATTCATAGCAAGATTTATAATGTGTCACAATGATTTGCAGATGGAAGCTAGTCTCAATAGGTTGATGTCTCTTGAATGTTCTGTCATATCTCCCCTAAAGGTTCTTTATTTTTCTACCCAAAGTGTAGATGTTCGTGTTGGATCTTTGAAAATTCTCTTGCATGTCTTAGAGGTAACAATATTGCTTACTGGTCAAGTTTTGTTTTCAATTTTATTTCCTTATTCTTAATTTCTTCAAGTGATGTTATTTTAAAAAAAATTCCAGAGATATGGAGAAAAACTCCATTACAGCTGGCCGAATATACTAGAACTGTTGAGGTTGGCCTTCTTATGCCTTTTGTGCTCCTGTTTATTGAGAATCCTTTGGTTAATCTCTTTACTTTTGTCTTACTGTAAGGTATGTAGCAGATGTTTCAGAGAAGGATCTTGTTACTATTGGTTTCCAGGTATTTTGAGTTAATTTTCAGCATTTATTGTGACGGGGCTGTTGTTATATTGAGTTGACCAGTAGCATTCCCCCCTAGCTACTTACGACGTTAAGTCTGAAAAGTACCCTATATTAAGTGGTGACCTTTTCAAGAGAAAACTCATTGTTATCTTGTTCTTTACACTCCCTGGTTCCATACCCTTGCAGCTTCTCTTGAAAATTTCTTTGTAAACATAGAAGATTTAGTTACAATTATATGAATATTTACTTGCTTTATTTTCAAAGAATAAATCTAATAGTTATTTGAGTAAATTATTAAAAATTCCTTCCCCCTATTTTCCTCATTTTAACATTCCTCCCCTGTTTTCTAAACCTACACAAACCTTCTATTTTTGGTATTTTTCTCAAACTTCTTGTGAAAGCTCTGTCCGGGAGCTTTGTGCAGGTTCTGAAAATATTTATCTGCTTTACTTTTTGTTTTCATTGATTAAATCTATGACTGTCTTTGATTCATCCCTTTTTTGAGTTCTTAAAACTATTACAACAAAAACCCAATCTTTTCGATGGAATCAACTAAATAGATCAAACGCTGGCCTAATGCAATAAACCAATTTATTTTAATGGTTTTGTGATAATTTTTTATTTATTTCTATCCACTTCTAACTGTTGTTTATGGGCATTGTCATAATTTTTGATGTTTTCAAGGCAATCTAATCTGTCATTTGCTTCGTGTGTGCTTTCTAAGCATTAGATACATATCAATTCTCATTACATTACAAACTGCAAGTTTTGTAAAAAAAACCTGAAAGTTAATTCTGGGGTATCATTTTAAGTTGTTATTACTTATGAATTTATTCCATTACTCCTTGTTTTAGTTTTGTATGAATTTATCCCATTCTTGATCCGTCTTGCATATTCCAACTTTTCTTAGATCTTTTACTTTTTTGACTGGCAATAGTTTGATATTTGAACTAAATGATTCACATGATTTCAAAAAGTTGTTGCTTATTTCTTCTAATATATTCCTTTTGCTTTAACATTGTAATGTTTTCTTATTTTTCAATTTATTCATGCTTAGAACCTACGAGTGATAATGAATGATGGACTGTCCGCCTTACCTAGAGACTGCCTTCAAGTGTGAGATCTCAAATTTCATCTTACCTATATCCATACTGCATAGATGCATAATTTTTTTATTTTATTTTTATCTTGTGACTACTTTTTGAGTTTCCTCGTAAATGTTGTTTTTCATGTTACAGACTCATGTATGCACCACACACAATTTGCCCACATATATTAATTCCTGACAGGCTCTTTATGTCATCTTACCTGGATGTATTACAGGTGTGTTGATGTCACAGGAGCATACAGTGCTCAAAAGACAGAGTTGAACATAAGTTTGACGGCGGTTGGACTCCTGTGGACTATGACTGATTTCATTGCAAAGGGCCTTCTCAATGAACCTTTTGAAGAAAAGGCAACAGGTTTAGATTATGTTGTCAAGCCACCTGTGTCATAGACTCTCATTATTATGAAATTATACCAAGTGTTCTATAATGGTTATACTTTTCAGGTGTTGTTTCTACAGTGAAGCTGACAGACAGCGAAAATATGGAGGATAAAAAACATAGCTTTCCTAGTAATGCAAGAGATCGACCTTGTTATGTGGATGATGTTGATTTTGAGAAACTTTTATTCTCTGTTTTCTCATTACTTCAAAACCTTGGGGCAGATGAGAGACCAGAGGTATGATAAATAAATTTCTAATCTTGTTTTACTTCCAGTGTTAATGAAAATATTCTTTGTGTTAAGACTGTCAAAATCTATTTCTGTTTAATATCCCTCAAGTATAGGGATTCATTTGAATAGAAGTATTAACATGAATTTAGTTATATATGAGTATTAATAGGGATTTAGTTATATATGAGTACTAATAGAATTTGGTTGTTTAGTAATCTAATATATATATTGTTGAATAAGAGAAAATGAGAAGAGAAAATAATAAGGGTTTGAATATTATTGATAGTAGCTTAATGCTAACTTAATTACAAAAGACTCAATACTAATCTCTATTTATAGAGAAAGATAGACTCAATCCTAAATCAGGAATAAATCAAAATAATAATGAGAGATATTCTAAGATATCTCTATGATTATAAATTGATCCTAGGAAATAACTCAAGATACTCTAATATAATATAAAAGATATTATAAGATATTTTCTAATATTCTAATATATATATATATATATATCTGATGTATTACCAATATAATTTAATTCAATAACTATATTTTTACTCTAATTCTTGAGATGGTATCAGAGCTCTTGGTTTAAAACTCGCTTCTGCGTAAACCCTAGCCGCCTTTATTGCGGTAAACTTGAGCCACCGTCATTGTGGCCCTTTGCTGCCTTCATTGCAGTCTATTTGTGATCCCTAAAGTTTGTTTGTTGCCTTCTTTGTTATGAAACTAGCTGTCACTGCCGTGAACACAACTTTCAACTTTTCTCACCACTGTTGATCACTATACATTGACCGTATCACACCACCTCCCTCCAACCAGTCGTTCGCCGCCATTTTTCGCAGATTGTTAATCAGAGAAACTTGCTGTTTTTTGTTTTTCATCCATGGCGGGAGAAGTAGTGATTCATAATGAAACCGATAATGAAACAGGAAATAAAGTGTGATATCCAGATCCAGTGCTGAAGTAGAATTTAGGACAATGGCACAAGGAATATGTGCCATTAGCATATTAGCATAGCACATAATCCAGTGCAACATGATAGAACCAGACATATTGAAGTTGATGGACATTTCATCAAAGAAAAACTCGACAATGGCCTAATTTGCACTCCATATGTCTCCTCCCAAGACAACTTTGCAGATCTTCTAACTAAAGGGCTAAACAACAACAACTCTAAAAGAATTGTATCCAAGTTGGGAATGAATAACATCTATTCACCAGCTTGAGAGGGAATGTCAAAATCTGTTTCTGTTTAATATCCCTCAAGTATAGTGATTCAGTTGAATAAGAATACTAGTAGGGATTTAGTTATATATGAGTACTAATAGAATTTGGTTGTTTAATAATCTAGTATATATATATTTTTACTCTAATTCTTGAGAAAGACAAATTCCCATGTCGCCATTTTGCTAGTGATCATGTATTACAACATTCTTTTGAGGTAGAGCGTGATTGAGCTTAAAAAGCTGCTAAAACAAGTGTTGAAGATGCAGTCCTGGCTGTGATGAAGAAAGGATAGAGGCAATTTTGTTTTTGAGTGCATTAGAATGTAAGAACAATTACAATTCCTCATTTAGATCAAGTTTGAACAGGGTGATTTTGGATGGACAAGGTGGAGGAGAGGAGAATGATTTACCACGGGATAAGGGGAAGGAGAACGTGAGGAGTTAGCCATGGGTGTAGGGGAAGACATCGAACCTATATGCTCAGTTTAAAGGGCAGAACTGGTGGTTAAAGGCACATAATCTCCCCCCTATTCAATTTTCCCCCTTGTCATTGCCCCTATCCTCCCATATTTTCCCCAATGTTGCCGCCTGATCTAGACTCGACATGCAAGTCAACATACGGTCACAAGTGGTTCCTAGCGCCTCATCCAATTGTGCAAGATCTCCTCCACTGCATACTGTCATCTAGATGTATGAGCTATGATAATGTTGAATTTCTGTCTGTCTAGATTAGACCATACTTACCTCTATTTATAATAGCATACAGAATAAATTCAAAAAATACTATTTAATATGATTTACTAAGTCTGATCCCAATAATAAACTCTAATCCTAATAATAAATATTAGGATTTGATTATTTGATTTTAATACCCCCTAAACCATACTAAACTTAAAGCTTTTTACAATGGGTGGATGTAATGTATAGAAAATAGAAACAGCAGGGTTGTTTGTAGCTGCTGCCAGAAAGTTGTAGTGCGAGCATAGGTGATTGTAGCAAAGTCAATTGGGCTTGCCAGAGGATTCCAAAGGTGGCTGTGCTGGTTGTTGAGAATGGGTCTCACTGGAGAAGACACAACTAGTTCAATCACAATTGGAAGCAGAGAGAAACACATCGGCATGAAAGAGAGAAGCACGATGAATGTTGACCGACTAAGGAGCTAATAAGAGGTTACAGCAGAACCGAACAAGGAAGTCCTTGTAGAGGAGAGATCAAAATGGCACCAAAAATAAACTATCGCCAAATTCAGAAGAAACTCCAAAACAGATCCAGATCCAGGATCGGTGTACCCGGCACACCTCTACGCACGGCTGGCTGCGACGGCGGTGATGGAAAAATCAACAACTTGGCTGGGAACATGACTGTCCCGTTGAAGCTGAAACTTTGGGGTTGGATAAATCAGGAGATTCTGCTACTGTTAGTGGTGGTTTCGCAAAAAAAAAGATGTCAGAAAATTCTCCAGCAGCGGCGGTGTGGTAGTAGTGCGACCGCCAGTGGAAGGCTCACTTGTATGTGGTGGTGGTTGGTCGTTGGTCTCATCAGAAAATAGCACAGCTGAAATGGTAGTTGGGTGGTGTAGGGCACTTGTCGAAAACTTTTCTGGTGGCGGTGGTTGTGGTTGGTCGTTTGTCCACGCTCTTGATACTTAGTCTTAGGTATGAGACTAGAGATATGGCCAAAATAATCATTATAAGACTTTGGCAATTCTCACCTCTTAAGCTAGGTTTTGGGGTTGAATTAAGCTTAACCTAAATTCCAAGATCTCCAAACTCCCATTGCTATGTGTTTGTACTTTTCGATTATGTTTTATATTGAGGCTAACACATCCTTACACAATCGACTTGTAAGGTGAGGGGTGTTGCTCTCTATAAATTATTTCCAGGCCTATCTCTTTTCAGTGTGGGACTTGAGTTTTTTTCAATATTTTTCAATGGCAATTACGGAAATTTAGAAAATAAAGCAAAACCCATCAAATACAAACACCTAAATAACATTACTCTCTACTCTTACTGCTTGATAGGAAAGCTTTCTGGCACTGAAAGTTTTGTTTTGCAGGTGCGAAATTCTGCTGTCAGGACACTTTTCCAAACATTAGGAACTCATGGGCAAAAGCTTTCAAAGAGCATGTGGGAAGATTGTCTTTGGAATTATGTATTTCCTACATTAAATCGTGCTTCTTTCATGGTAATCTGAAACTGTTGTAGTTGATATTTGAGTGCCTATTTCCAGCACAAGCGGATATTTTGAAATTTTGGTTATTTGGCAAGTAGGTTGCTACTTCATCAAAAGACGAATGGCAAGGCAAAGAACTTGGAACTCGAGGAGGAAAAGCGGTTCATATGCTCATACATCATAGGTATTAGAAATTTTATTTATTGTGGCCTCAATGATGCACGGTTGTAGGGAGAATGAGAAGCTGTTCAGAGTTGGGATAAAAGCGTATATTTGCTCAAAAGACTCTGAAGTCTGAACAGTGTTCATGATAAGGATCCCTAGCGTCCTAAACTTAAACTTGTATTCACTAATTATTAATTATACGATTCTTTTCTTCCATAATGAAATCTATAAACAAAAAATGATCAATTGTTATTTGACTAAATTATGACACTTGTACTCTTTAGTCACCAAAGCTGCCAATGTTTGTAATTCCCTGTCCAGTGTTTTTAAATGGCTCCCAGTGCCATGGCATGGAGGACTTTGTACCAGCCGCCACAGGCAATTTGTGAATCACCACTTGCCATGGCCACGCCAAAGGTTGCAATCCCACATTTATATGGAGGAATTATGCATTCTGCCATAAACTGCTATTCATTGACAACATTTCCCACATCACTTCCTTAAATTTCCC
>NC_021163.2:5061134-5115978 GCF_000331145.2 Cicer arietinum
CCTACATTGCTTAACACTCTTCTTTAAGCCGAAGCTTACATATGCCTTTGGAATGTAAATCAAATGGCTGTTATTGTAACTTCAGAAAGAAAAAAAAAATTAAAATCTAAATCATTGATTTTTTATCAAGGGTTGTGATGGTGAATGCAGTAAATTTTGATTGCACCAAATCCATTTCCATGTTTATGCTGATACTGTGACTGCATAATGACACTTATAACTTTTACTATAGATGCACTGTAGGTAACTATGTTAATTTTATAACCAAATCCAAAATATCTTGATATATACTTACACTCTAATCATTTTGCAGCCGTAACACAGCTCAGAAGCAGTGGGACGAAACTCTTGTACTTGTTCTTGGTGGAATAGCACGGATATTGCGATTGTTCTTTCCTTTTTTCACA
Source organism: Cicer arietinum (assembly GCF_000331145.2). Taxonomy (NCBI): domain Eukaryota; kingdom Viridiplantae; phylum Streptophyta; class Magnoliopsida; order Fabales; family Fabaceae; genus Cicer; species Cicer arietinum. Next base: position 5,061,542 of record NC_021163.2, read on the forward strand.
AGTTTAAGTAACTTTTGGTCTGGTACGTTCATTATTTTTATTTGATTTATCAGCTAGTTTCGTTTGGTGTAATGTGCAAGTAATGCTGATTTAATTTGGCCCTGTGTAGGTTGGGAATCATTGCTTCAATTTGTGGAGAATAGCATTTTAAATGGTAGTAAAGAAGTAGCACTTGCTGCAATTAATTGTTTGCAGACAAATGTTAACTCCCATTCGTTGAAGGTAGTGACAATGATATGAATTAAAGCTTATATTGTGTTTGTAGATGGAAAATAGGCTGCTTCCCTGACGCGCCTTTTATCTTTAACATTAGCCATTTTGACTTTTTATTTGTTAAAATTCAGTGTATGTTTTAATTATTCATTGATTGTGCAACATCCTAGGCTAATTGTTAGTAGTCCTAGTCAATACAATTTCTTAGGCATTGAATGTAATTATTGCAGCATCATTATAAATAAAAAGGTGTGTGATCTCATTAGAGACACAAGAAACACAAAAATCACATATTTTTACATGGTATCGTAGCAGGTTCTGAGTCTGCGACCCGTCTGTGTTTCACTACCGCTGCAGGCGGCGGCAAATGCCGCTGGCAGCACCACCACCTTTTTCAGTCCTTCAATTTTTTGGCTTCATACAGTCATCTGTCACCATCAACTACGGCTGCAGCCACAGCTGGCCTCAAAAGCACCGCCTTCACTATGTTTTTCCAGTGATCTTTTTTTTCTTTCAAACACAGTTGTGCTTTACACCAGTTGTCACTATTTTATTCCTTTTTTTTTACTCTGTTACAGCTGTGCCAACACCAGCTGCCCCTTTTCTAGTGCGCATCCAAAACCAGCAAACACCGCCGCGCAATTCTTCGGAGAGCACGACGGTGCTTTTCCCGTAGCCAACCAACATTGGACACGCTGTCACGCGCGTCCTTCTTCTCTATATATGGGTCCCACGCGCCTCCACCAAATCCGTGTGTGAGAATGCATGCACCTGTCTCCGACACCCTTCTACAGATCTTTTCATGATATGATTTTTCAGTAACCTTCATTTTTCAACTCTTCGTTCCGCATTGTATATGCTGTAGTGAGAATTTAGTTTCAAGGACAAGATACCATTTGCTCAGACAATCATTTTATTCCTACCGAAATCAACCCAGTGGTGACTTTATTCCCACATATAAATCATATTAGTGGCGCCTTTTATTCCCATTGGCGATCAATCTGGTGGTGACTCTATTCCCACTAACGATCAATCCGGTGGTGACTCTATTCCCACATATGAATCATATTAGTGGCGTGTTTTATTCCCACCAATGATCAATTCAGTGGTGACTCTTTCACACATGAATCATTAATGGTGTCTTCTCTTTTCAAACTAGTCTAACAATAGTCAAAATTAGTTTTTTTTTTGTGACAAAATATTTTGATGTAACAAGCTTAAAGTATATTAAGCTTTAGCTTGAGGGGGGTGTTAAAATTCAATGTATGTTTAATTATTCCTTGATTGTGCAACATCCTAGGCTAATTGTTAGTAGTCCTAGTCAATACAATTTCCTTGACATTGAATGTAATTATTGCAGCATCATTATAAATAGGAAGGTGTGTGATCTCATTAGAGATACAAAAAAACACAAAAATCACATATCTTTACACATCAATGAACAAATATAAGAAAGCAGTACTAGTTGAAGTATATACTCATTTAAGTACTGACTGAAGTTCATGAATTAGGGAAATATGCCGATGCCTTACCTGATTTCAGTGATTGATGTTTATGAGCTTGTTCTGAAAAAGCCATCCAGTTACAGTGACAAGGTGAAGCAGGAGATTCTGCATGGTCTTGGTAAAGTATTGGTTTTCATTTTATTATGTTAAAGGAGAATAGTCATGCCTTTAAGTTTCTACTTCCACCACAGTCAAGTTAGCTTCAGATAGTGATAGTTACACGAGGCTGATTTCACTAAAAAATTTGAATGTCTATCAGGAGAGATTTACGTGCAGGCTAAAGGATCATTCAATGATGTCATATACACACAGTTGATAGCAATCATAGGTTTGGCTGTGAAGAAAGCCATGATAACAAATGATAACTTTGAAATGGAATTTGTAAGTCCATATTTTAATAGCTTTTTCTTTCATTTGGTACTGCTATTGTTATGTTCAATGCTTTTTCATCAATGCCAGGAAATATGTAGCAACCAGCACATTACAATTACCCCATGTATATTACTTTTCAGAATACATAGTATTATAAAGTTGTGAACTTAATGTTTTGTTAACTTGGAAAAGAAAAGTAACTATGCAATCAAATGCTGTTGTCACTAAATTTTAACTGCTAACCAATGATTTACTCGTCGGTAACAAGATGTTGCCAGGTTTTTACTTTTCACTTCATTGGCATCCTCATAATGCTTTATACCCACTTAGCAGCAGAGGAAGCAGTTGTCATAAGAACAAAAGTTGGAGTTGTAACTTGGTAGTATCATGAGGCATTTTTCACCTTCATATTTAGTTCAATGAACAGTTGAAGTGAGGGAAATAAGTTTAATATCCAGTCTACAGCAATTATTATTTTAGAGAAATTCCATAATTTTTCTAAGCAGGGCCATTTATTATTAATTTTCATCATGTCAACTTATTTATGTCCCAAGTGACTTTTTTTTGAAGTTTTGGTGTGCAAGACATTGCTTCCTGAAATTTGCTTTTCCTTTAAGAAGAATCATGCTGTACAATTCAAAGAACCTATTTTGTAATTGTAGTAGAATTATCATTTTTAAGTTGAAACATTTTCATGAATGCGGTGCTCCGATTTTCTAGGGTAATGTCCCACCTGTGCTACGGACTATACTAGAAATGTTACCGCTGTTAGGTCCAACTGAAGCAACTTCTTCCATGTGGCCTGTTCTTCTTCGAGAGTTTCTGCAATATCTTCCTAGACAGGATACCCATTTACAGAATGAGGATGGAAAAATAGATCAAGCAAGAGGTTTGGATTTTATCCAGGCATGAAAGTATCTGGTTGATTCTGAGTTAGTTCAATTTTACCTTTTGATCATGATGTAAAACCTCTGCTCATATGTGTAGATTCTCCGGTGAACTATGAAGCACCTAATGGCACCACTCCAATATCACGTGATAAAGTAGCAGCATCTCCAGGTTCTGAGTCAACTGCAGCTATAAATGCAGGCACTCCTAGTTATATATTTGCAGAGAAGCTAGTTCCTTTGTTGGTAGATCTATTCCTGCAGGCACCTACAGCTGAAAAGTATATTGTATACCCTGAAATTATTCAAAGCCTGGGAAGGTAGTAGTTGCTCTTGATTAATTTTAATTGTTTTCTGCTACTACACTGTTAATGGTAAACAGGATAGCTTGCATATGGTTTGGAGAGTGTTTTATAAAAAAGTTAGTTGAAAAGATTTATATAAAGTAGTCAGGAAAAGGCTGAGATTGTGTTTCTATGAAGAGTCATTCAGGCAGAGTTCATAGGTACTGTAGCTACAAACATCAGGTGTTGCGTGTTTTAATCGAAAATCAGGGCAAAGAAAAATGACTTGACATGGTAAGCTTGGGATGAATGCTAACTGCGGAAGTTCGTCTATTCTCTTATAAGCTTAGGAAGATGTGTGATCACAGAATTTTCTTTCTTTTATCACATTTATTTATTTATACTGCACATAGTACTTCAATCACTTTTGTTCTATTGAAGGGTTACTTTCTTGAATTTTTAGTGGCTTCCAAACCTTAATCATTGAGAGACAGAAATAGTATCAGAAAATAAATTATGAATTTGAAGAATGTGTATTCCTTGTCAAAAAGAAGAATGTATATTCTTATTGGTGAATTTTCAGGAGCAGAGAGCACTCAAATTTATAGATGAGATGATAGGGACTTGGGTATTACAGGGTGTCCAAGTCTCACATCAAGTAACATGGGATGCTTTGTGAAGTATTTATGAGGATTGATTCTTCACTCTTAACTAGTAAGGGTGAAACACCAAGCCACTTAAATACTACATTGAGCATCCCATACTACATTACTACTTGATGTAGAACCTGGACATCCCATAATACCCAAGTCCCTACCATAGCATTGCCCCTGAGAGTCTACATATCGGCGATTGCACTCTACGCTACTTTACTCGGCCTTTCCAATCAACCCATCTGTGGGTAGCCCTTTCCTAGCAACCAGCATTGATACCAATTGATAAGACTTGAGGAAAATGTTGAATTGCTTGACTAGCTCTCATCACTTTGTATTTATAATGATAATTGTACAAAGCGAACCCAGTGCTTATGCCATTATGGAGATTAAAATCTAATTACATTAGAGTTGTATACATGGAAAATGGAAATAAGGAATATTTATATAGAAAAGAAAATAAGATAATATCTCAGAAACATAAATCAAATATTCTAGTGATTACACTATATCTCAACATCAAAGCACTTTGGGAACCCTTCCGTAAAAGCTACCTATTTGAGCAATAAATACTTTTTTGCTTGTAGATCACAACTATTAGTTCTGGATTATTGTACATTATAAAATATTATGATCTGTACGCCCTCGGTGAAAGAGATTTAAGATTGAGAGAGGGAAACAGAAAGCTATTATTTCAACTCTTCACCAGGAACCTCTGAAGTAGCTCTCCTAAAAGTTGATAGCTGTGAACTTTTTACATTTTGATCGGCTCTTATCCTTTTTTGCTATAAAATAAAATATGGTTCTTAGCATATTTCAAGTAAGAAAGTTGAAGCTAATCAAAAGGGAAGTTGACCCATATGGCTCTAAGATAGGATACAGGGAGAAGATAGAGGTGGGAAAGTTACTGAAGGATAGTGAGGGAGAGTGAAGGAATCTCTTGAATACTGTGTTACCTTATTTCAGTTTTAGTCTTTATAATGTATTTTAAGTCTACCCTGCTCTTACTGCTAACATATTGGTATCGTTTTTTCACTCTAGCAACGATAGAGTATGTATGTTTACACCTACTGAGAGTGTTTTTATTCATTTTCTAACTGACTCTATTGCATTGAGGGTATTCACCATTTTGGTATGTGCATAATATTTTCCTTTTTGTCTATAGATTTGTGATTATTGTGCAATTATACTATTATGTTGTTTTTCAGATGTATGACAACAAGACGAGACAATCCAGATAGTGCACTTTGGAGGTTAGCAGTTGAAGCATTCAATCGTGTTCTTGTTGACTTTGTCCTCAAAACAACAAATGGTGGTCCAGATTCGGGCATTACTAAACCTGTCAGAACACGTATATGGAAAGAAATTGCTGATGTTTATGAAATATTCCTTGTTGGATACTGTGGACGAGCTCTTTCTTCAAATTCTCTCTCGGCGGTGGTTTTAGAGGCTGATGAGTCCCTTGAGATGACTATCTTAAATATTCTTGGCGACGCTGTCCTCAAGTTGCCCATTGACACCCCTATGGATGTAAGTTTTTAATCAATAAATAATATTGTTAACTATAATTGGTGCACCATGAAGTTTGCATGTACATGCGCATCTAATGCATTACTGGTAGTTATTATTAAAGTAAACAAGGCTTGATGGATGTAGGAATTCGGTCATATGGTATGTGGCTAGTTTACACCCGAGCTTGATCAAAGTTGATCTGGCTGCAGGATGAAAAAACTCCCGATTTACCATGACAATGGTCAGGGATATGTATTACGTCGCCCTATTTTCTTGCCAGCATGTAAGATACTTTGCATTGAAGAACCCAATATGGATTCCTTGGTATTTATCGATACATGAAACTAAGAGTTATTAAGATCTACCTACACATCAGTAGTTTTCAACTTACAGTTAGACCTAGTAGGAGGGTGTACATCAGGAAGGGTGATTAAAGGATTGGGGAACCAACCCAACTAATAACGGTGGAGGAAGAGAGGAAATTCCATCTAGGAAATAACAGATGTTTGCATGGCAGGGAGAGGTAGAGGGAACAAATCAAGAAAGGGGAGTTATATGTTGGGAGAGGGAGATAAATATGAACGTGGTGATCTTGGGGAGTAAGGAAATTACCTAATGAGCATTTGGCAGGGTTTTCTCTTGAATGGCCTGTAGTATCTTCTCTTTTTCTGTTTTGAGGAATTACAGAATACTACTACTGTATTAAGGAGCTATCAGGTTCCTCAATCACTCACCCATACCGTAAAAATAAATATGGAAATTTTCAAGAGTTCTTAAATTAACATGTAAATTATTGATTATTAATAGTTCTTAAATTTCCTTGTTGGAGTTAGCTCTATTTCTGAACAATGTCCCGCCCCTTACTGTGCATGACTTATTGTGAGTAATAATTTTGTTAATGATCAACATTTTTCCTGACATCAAAGTTGTTTGCTCTTTATGCTGCAAAAATCACCTGGCTGAATGGACTTGTTGTGAGCTTTTGTTGCCTTTCACATTATATAAACCAATGAAAATGCCATTAGCATGAGGTTTCGGTGCAAAATTTACTTTTCCTATCTAATACTGTGTTCTCAGGTTGTGGAGCGACTGGTTTCCACATTGGACCGTTGTGCATCACGCACATGCTCATTACCTGTTGAGACTGTAGAGCTCATGCCTCCACATTGCAGCAGATTTTCCTTGACTTGTTTACAGAAGTTATTTTCTTTGAGCAGGTGCCGTCCTTTGAAGGCTTGTCAATCATATTAATAAATTTTCAATTTCTCACACTTTGAGCGTATATAATTATTTACTTGATTACAATTTACTTTGGGAAGCTCAAAATGATCTTATATGAGATAGTGTTGATGTCATGGATGCTTTTGCTATCTAACTTTTATGTACATTGTATATAATTACTTGCTCGGTCTGTGACTTTTTTTTCTTATGATCCGTTATTTATGTACTTTCGTCCGAAGAGAAATGTTCCAAATCCAATTTGTTACATATTTTATGCATGTTCATTTTCAGTATATTTTAGGTTCCTGGTTAGTTATTTGAGTAACACTGTTTCGGGACCTGAACAGAGGCCTTATTCAATTATCAAAATTTCCAATGATGAGAACAACTCACCCTAGCTAAAAAAGGACCATGCCATCCATTGCAGATTTTTTTCTCTTACTTTTTAAATTTTTTATACTCTGAATTTGTCCAGCTTTGTTTTCTTCTCTCTCTTCACCTTTTAGGTTCCACTATATATGATCTTATTGTAATGTTGACCATTTTGATATAACGTTTTCAGTTACTCTAATGAAATCAATTGGAATACGATGAGATCTGAAGTCAGCAAAATCTCAATTACGGTGCTTATGAACAGATGTGAATACATCTTGAGCAGGTTTCTGACAGATGAAAATGGCTTAGGTGAGCTTCTTCGTTGATGAGAGAGTATTTACATGGATAATCTTTATTTCATCTCCCTTTTCCGGCTTAATTATTTTCTTTTTCCTGCAGGGGAGTATCCATTACCGAAAGCAAGACTTGAAGAAATTATTTATGTACTCCAAGAACTGGCATGTCTTGTAATTCATCCAGACGTGCCATCTGTTCTCCCCTTGCACCCATGCTTGAGAACTGACCTAGCAGAGGACAAGGAGAAGCATGGGAACCGTTCCCATTTGTTTGTGCTTTTACCTTCCTTTTGTGAGCTTGTTACATCAAGGTAAAGTAAATATGTTGGGTGAACTCTGGTTTTGGGTGAACTATATATATTGTTTTGGTTCCCGTAAAGTTATAAATGTAGATTTAATATATTCAATAATCACTAATGTTTATAAATTTAGATTTAATAGTATTCAATAATCACTAATGTTTAGTATCTAACAAGTATATCAGATGTGATTAAAATACTCGAAGGTGGTGGAGCAATCTCAAAACTTTCCACGAAGCACAATTTAGTATTGAAACCGCGGTGGAAATAAAATTATCACGTCCTCAAGCACTGTTGACGAGAAAATAAGGAAGCTACAAAGTGTAGCTTGTGTGCTACCGACGTAAAACCAAACAGTCTATTATAAGTTTTCCAATCAAAACTACAATTATAATCTTAGGATGGATTTTAACTTTTTAGTAAAAAGTAGTGAATGTAGATTTTTCTTTTTCATCACCTACTCTTTTTTTGGTTTTAAATCTTGTTCTTTTGATGGACAGAGAAATAAGAATACGGGAGCTGGTGCAAGTACTGCTTCGACTAGTCTCCAAGGAATTGTGGCTGGAAAAGCTCAGCTTAGCGTGTGAAAAATACACATCCAGATAAACCCACTATCAAAGTCGAGTTCTTCGACTTTTTAAGCTTATGCAAAGCTTAGGTTTTTTGCCCCACTTCATATACTTGGCTGGGATTGTATATTTTCTGTATATTTGACTAGAATCGCCTAGAGCTGTCACAAATTATGGTCGGCCGTTCTTTCTCAGCTCCATCAAGCACGTGCCCATTATTGGCCTACCTGAAATTGTTCGATGGATCAAAGTTTTCCATGTACTCCATTTCTTCCAGGCTCGAAAACCTCATTTGGAGCCAAACATCGAGAACCGTAAATTGGGAAAACATTTGTGCAGGTTACTGAAATATGTGTGGTTGAACAACCAGGTGTTATGAAGACTGGAACACTGAAAGGAGCCAAAAAAACCATCCATATTTATTCGCTTGACAATTTTGTTGTACCCCAATCACAGTGTGAAGTATGAGTGATGTAGAATCCAGGTTTTTTTAGAAAATCATGCTGTTTTTAAATATACCAACAGTTCTTGCTACTGACAATGGTCAAAGATATGTAAAATATCGGATTGGTTTCAGACTGATCAACGAACTGGCATTACATTACCGAGTTCTTTGAGTTACAAGATCTTCTGCGGAGGAATAGTTTGATCCTTATTTGCAGCTATTGAGAAATGTCTTGTAGGATGGTTAAATATTGTAAGTAACATTGGCGTTCTCAAATTTATTGTTTCAAAAACTACACTTGAATTATGATGGTTATCGTTTGAAGAATAACCATTAGTAATTCTAGCAATGCTGCTAAACCACAAGTCTCTATACATTTGTTATTTATAGAACTGTGATTGCACAAGTCTCTATACATTTGTTATTTATAGAACTGTGATTGCAATTTGAATATATACGCAGTGAATACAGGATTGATTATCTCAAATAATCAGCTAATCTGATGTGGATCCACATTCCCTTGCCTTATTCTTTTACAAATGATTTTTTATAAGCTAATCAAATGATTTTTTTTGTAGAAAAAATTTACACTAGTACAACCAAAAACATTAAAAATAATTTCTTTAAAAAAAGTATTTTATCTGCACATAATCTTAATACAATAATTGCAGTTTAAGATCCTGCAGCAATTATAGGAAATTCATGTGCAAATCGCATATACTACAATTGTAATTACTGTAATGTAATAGAATTACTCTCGTATAAAATTCTACTAAAATGTTCAATATAATTTTAGTTATTGTATTCTAAACAAATAATATTACTTACAACTTAATGTAATTTAAAGTAAGGTCATTCTAACAAACATTCCATGGTTATTTTGATTTGTTTATTTATTTATAATTTTATCTATAATGTGTGTAAAAGACTACCTTTTGTAAAAGGAAAACAAAATGCAAACTTCCGTTTTTAAGAGTGCGTAGTCTGTTTTGTAACTCAGATTTTTCATTACAATAAAAGCAAGTAAAAGTGAAGCATAAGCAGGAAAGCATAAGCATTAACTAATATACACATATACTAAACAGTAGTATTAGCTAGCTAGATAGCAAGTACTAGTTATTATTGTTTTGGTTAAGCCTAGCTGCGGCTGCCACTGATGCAGAGACGCCTCCAGGATGAGTAGTGAGATACGGATCATTTCTCATTTCTGCGCCCGTCACTCCTTCAGCATCTCTCCTCGTCGCTGCTCTATCCGCTGGTAACTTCGATGTCGCATCCTACACCATAAGTAAATTATCAAATTCTTTTGTGCGCAAAGGCAATAACTGAAATTCAAGTGCTGATGGTTTAATTAATTTGCGTACCGCGAGAACATCAGCGAGTTTTGTCTTGTCTTCGTCCTTTGTTGTTCGAGCATTGAGAGTTGCGGCTGATTGCGCCGCCGCGGCAACACCTCCAGGGACAATGTTGGTGCGTCCGGTGGCTCTGACTTCGGCTGCTTGAATTGCAGCTGCATCGCTCCACTCAACGGCTTTATTTCCGGCTGTCAAAACCGTTGCTTCGAGTGCTTCTCCTATTGTTATCCCTCTACCAGCTCCAGTTCCCGTCTCTTCAACTAGAGAAGCTGTTGCCATCGTATTCATTGCTCCCTTTTGACTAAATTGTCCCACTACCTGTGAGTAATTTAATAGTCATTCCTGTTATATTTGTTTAAGTACAACTTGTTGATCAAAATGCAAAATTTCCATAGATTTTCCTTGCTTATGCATTCTGAGCCATGCATCACAATCTTATAATTACAGTATTGCCTAAAAGTTGTTCACTACAAAAGTAGAGTTCACCGAGAAAATAGTATTACTAAAAAGTTAATAGCAATTACAATTAGGTTTTAATTGAATATTTATATATTTGGTTAATTAAAGTATCCTTGGATACTTAATACCAGCATCGTTAAAAAATAGATTGAAAAATAGCTGTATATGTTATGTCATATCATAAAGATTTAATATATATATATACCTCAACTAATTTACCAGTTTTCCTTTCCTTTTCGTCTACTTTGTGAAGAACCTATGAAACCAATTAACCAATTAATAATAACTTTTTTGACAAAATCAATTAATGATTATTAAAAAAAAAATTATCCTGCTAAAAAAAATTGAATAAAAAACGAGTAATTTTTATTGTTTGATATGTACATAGGGAGTGTTCATGAATTGAGTAGAGGTATTGTTTGAAAGTAGTTTTTTTTAACCAAAATCAATCCAAATATATTTAATATTATATATACAAAAATAATTATTTAAAACAAAAGGTGCGGGTTTCTTAGCATACGAAATAAGAACCTGTCCACCGATGGACTCCGAGATAACTTTATTCCCCGAATCATCTGTCTCATCAGTTACACTGACACCACCATCGGCAGCAACTTCACTCACATCATCATGCCCAACAATTCCATCTCTTTCATTTTTCATTGCCGCCGACATCATCACAGATGCGGCACCACCCTTTTGGGTCTTCCCTAACGTCTCTGTCTCCGCCTTCTGCATCATCGCAGCGTCCACCGGCGCCACCGTCCTTCTTCCAATATCTCCCTGTACGTTGAATACATCTCCGTACTTTATTCCTTCTTCATCCCTCCGAGGCTGTTCCTGACTCATCTTTTTTCGATTGATATATAACTTGTTTTCTGTTTTATGGTGTTGAGTGCGATTTATTTGCTAAGGTGAGATTATTATATACGTGCATGGAGCGCCATGCACTGATGGTGTTGACACGTGACAAAGGTTTGAGAGAAACACGGATGAGTATGTAAAAAACACTTGGCGAAAAAAGGGGACTTGTTTATGTACCTCAGCCGTTGGTTCTTTTACCTTTGTTTGACAAAGCAAAGACATGTATCCTCTAGAGACCTACCGTCTAACACTACGCGGTGATTTTTTATCTAAGGAAAATGTCTAACTTATTTAAGATCCAATTATTTTTGTCAAAACATTTGATGTAAATTTATATTGGAGATAAATAGATTGACGTGATAGAATATATGATATATTGAAAATGTGATATAAAATAAAATATTAAATAGATGTACAGAAATTAATATTATATATATCATCTTTAGATATTTTGATATTATTTTTTTCACAGAATTAAAACAATCATGAGACCTACGTCTATATTATATATATATATATATATATTATATTATTTTCTCTATTTTTCTTTCTTAAAAGTGTATAAAGGTGTAGAGATATCTATCAAATTTTTTTCAAATTAAAATATCCGTTCGAGGAATTAAAAGTGTCTCTATAAGTAATGATGGGGATAAATATTTATTTTATGTACATAAAGTGTTTGATTTCGGATAATTGTCTTAAGAAACGCATCTTTAAAAAAGATAATGTAGCTGATGAAAAAAGGTTTTGACAAATTTTTAGTAGGAAAAGATTTAAAAGGATTTATATGTTTCAAATACTTTATTTATACATTTGGTCACCTTATAATTTTAAAGTAGCTGGTGTAAAAGCTTGTTTCCGTGGATTTATAGTTCATAATGTTTTCCAATACGTTTGTCAAAAGAATGTATTGGGTTTTTATTGATGACCATGGACGATTATAATTGGTTGAGAAAAAGAAAAGGAGGAAAAGAAAAAAAAATTAGTGTTGTTTGTTTCCATTGTTCCAAAATATGTGAAATTACACGTATGGAGCATGGCAATACCAAAAACAAAAAAAAAAAAGAAAAAAGTAGAAACGTTATAATGTGCTAAGCTGTAAAAAGAAATAATTATTCATTATTACTTTTTTTTTTCGTCAAAACATTAACTATTTTCTTGGAAAAGAATATATGTATTAAGTAATATGTGATGTATTGGTTGAGAACAATAGTGTCACATTACTAAGCACACTATTATTAGCATCATCTACTATGTACGTTTAATTGGGTGGGTTCAGGTATCGATGAATCAAGAATTGAAATCCGCACTCGGCAATTTTTATCCACTTAAAACCAATTAAGATATCCATTTATGCATTCAACCGACCCGATCCATCTGTTTGCGGGCAGTTTGCTGCGGGTTGCTCGATTTCTGAGTGGGTTGATTTTTATGTCCACCCCTATTTATAGGTACCTCTATTGCGAACTGAACAACCAATTATAATCATCCATGGTCATCATCAACGACCTTTAGTCTCTCTAATATTAATAATATTTCTTTCGATATTAAATATAAGAGAAAATAAATTAATAAAAATAAATATAATAATTCAAGCTTTATTTAACTTTTTTTATTTATCTTATATTAAAAATGAATTATATTTTTGTATTTACATGGGTATATGAAGTTATTTATATATGCCACTAATTGATTTTTGTTTTTCCTTAAATTATTTATGTATGTAGGAGTATCATCATAAAATTTTTGAATACGTAACGTAAGGACGAATGATCCAGTGGTCTGGTGTCTCAGTCTGACACTATAACTCAACCGTAAATGAATTGTGCGTTGAAATGCAAAATGCAAAGTGAGGCACTCCCACTCTAAAATTCCAATTCTAATATCCTCTAACATTACAAATTTCATCTTCAAATGGCGCCAAGACGACGTCCCTTGAAGGTCGTTTCACATTCACCTTATTTCTTCTCTTCTCTGTTCTCATCAATTGAATTGAATTGAATTGAATTGAATTGAATTGTGATTCTGATTAACAGAAGGGAGAGCGACGAATGGACGCAGCTCTCGACGCCATGGCACCTTTCGGTTTCCCTAATAAACTCGTCCGTCAAACCGTTGACCAACTACTCACAGTTTCGTCGTTTCCGTTCCTTTCTCCAACAAAACCTTAATTATTAATTAACTTCTAATTTCGTTTCACTCTCATTAACTAATTCATGCTTAATTCCATTGTTTCAGGTTTATGGCGGCAACGATGGTTGGGTCTTCATCGAAGATTCCGCTTACACTCTTCTCATCAATACCCTGCTTGAACAACAACAAGATCAGGTAACTCTAACTCACTCTCTTGCTTTTGCTTATCCTCTAAGCAACTCACACACACCTATGCATTCAGGCATTAAAACAATTATATCTATTAAAACAATTTAATTGAGTAAACAACTATTTTGGTTCCTAAATGTGTGAGGTGTAGTTCAATGCATCAAAATTACAAACACTCAAAAGTGTCACTTTTATTAGTCATTTTGGTCATAGAATTTATTTTTAGGTTGTCAATTTAGTCCTCCAATGTATTTTTCATTAGTCAATTTAGTCCTCCAATGTATTTTTCATTAGTCAATTTAGTCCTCCAATGTATTTTTCATTAGTCAATTTAGTCCATAAAGTTACTAACAAAAGAGGCACTAGACATGTATTTGCAATTTCGATATGGACTATAGTGACAACACCTCACACATTTAGAGATCAAAATGGTTGTTTGCTCATTTAATTTTTAAAATCTCAATGATTAATATAATTTGTAGGAATTTTTTTTAAGCACTATTTACAAAGATCCAATAATATTTTTTTGATAAACAAATGTTAGTTGGTAGAATCTAATTATGTTAGTAACTAGAGTCCATAATGTGGTGTGGGCTCATATTTCATGTATAGAGGTGATTATTATATTCAAATAAGTGATGAAGATCTAATGGTTCTTTCCTTTGTTGTTTGGCTTTATTGCGTTTATGCTTTATTCAGATGACCTGCAAAGGTCATGCTTTTTTCCAAGTTACAGATGTCTTGTATTGTAACTCAGAACTTTAAGTTTTTCTGCAAGAAATTGACCTATGTCTTTTGGTGGGGTACATTAATGTTTTATGTGCAGGTCTATATCTTGAATTCCTTCATGTTTCCTTCTTTAAATTATCCCCATTCCCTTTTTAAGAAAGACTATTAACTCCAACCTCCAAGTATGGTTGATCAACAGTTATAATTTTGAGAAATTCATAAACTACTTTGACAATGCTTGAGAGGCTAATTGAAATTTGCTCAAGTACTCCAATGAAATTTCTTATCTTTTGGAAAGTGTGCCTCATGAAAATCCACTACTAGCTCCTTGACCTATTGGCCTGTATACCTTATAGAATTATGATGAATAATGTCCTGTTTTGTGCTCTTGTGTTGCTTTGCGTGAAGGATTGTTTGATAGAGGATAATCCAGGAAATGGTCCCAATGAAGCATCACCTGCTGGCTGCTCAAACAGAGCCCTTGTACCATGCTCTAACACCGAAGCTTCAAATGATGCACCGTTAACTAATCAGGCTGTTGACGCTATATCTGCAACCAGTGAAACTGGTAATCAGCTTACCATTGTGGCTGTGGACACCGCAACAGCTACAAGTAAAACTGTTGACGAACCCCCCATAAAGCCCATCAGCGTCAACACTTCAGAAGCCACCATCCAATCTAGTAATCATCCTTCCGCTAAGGCTGTAGACACTGTATCAGCAACCAATGAAATTGACAACCAAGCTCTTGTCAAGGCTATTAAAGACATTGTATCAACAGACATTGAATGTGGTAATCAACTTCCCATCCTTGTTAGTTCATTTTAGAATACACCATCAATTTAGTCCTTAAACTATTACTCTTTCACCAATTTAGTCCCTATAGTCTATAAAAATAACAAGTAGTCCTTGGAGTAAATGAAATCCGTCATTTTAGTCATTTTAGTCATTTTAGTCCCTTACATCTTAATGAATGAGACTAAATTGACGGATTTTATATTCTTTATGAACTACTTATTATGCTTATATAGTTTAAGGATTAAATTGGAGATAGAGTGATACTTTAGAGACTAACTTGATTTATTCGTTCATTTTAAAAAGTTTTGAAGCTTAACTTGTGCATCTTGTATACTACTATCATCCCTCCTGCAGTACTTCCTCAGAGAAAGTCCTCACAACCTATGGGGAGGCTTTATCACAAGAGGCGCAGACCTTGCCATGGTTGGATTTCTAGTGATGGTGATGATGAAGAAGAGCTAATAGAACTACCTAATAAGATAGTGAATAATGGGGTCAATTAGGTTAAACAGAGCAGGATATTAAATGTAAGTAGTTTAAGAGACGCATCAAACTAGCACCAAAGTTTGGAAAATGTGTTAATGTGGAAATGCTTTTAATTAGTGTTAACAGAGCAAGATATTGATGTTTAGGAGTATGGTTTAACAACAATACTTGTATTGGGAAGTTAATTACACTATATAAACTTTTGGGTTTTCTTTATTACAGTTTTTTTTTTGTTAAGTTTTTGGTGGATAAATTGTTATGAGTTATTTGATGAGCATTGTATTTTTATGTGACAAAACTTAAATCTATCAACTTGTACTTACATACAGATTACATGTATGTTGAAATTATATTTTCGCCCAATATGACGTGCCATCCATTTTACATTCTACTAGTACTATTAATTTGACTCTTGTAGATTAACAGAATCCTAAGAAATCTTGAAGGAATATGCCAAGTAAAACCTAGATAACATTTGTTAAATATTTGTGGAGTTGACTTCCGTTTTTTTTATAACAGGAGTTGACTTCCTTTTAATCACATTATTGATATCACACACGTATTATATTTTAATTTAATCATTAAATATTTTTATTTTTGTAGTCTTAGTAGTTGAGCCGTTAAGGTTTTTAAAATTACATTTTTATTATAATATAGTATCACAGAGCTTCAATTGTTTAATATAATAGTAAAAAGATATGTTTTAGATTTGTAGGTTACATTTCGAGTCTAATTAGTGTCACTGGAACCTTTATTGAGTTTTAAGGTATTTCCTGTAGTGTCATAAGTGGAATATACAACCTCTGTTATTGCATTACTGGAAAAAGTATATGAAAAAGTCAAAGACATAGTGTTTAACAAAAAGACTTTGAAATACAATATGCATGTTGTTTATTTGAGTTTAAAGGTATTTTAGGACAACACGTCATTTGTGTTCTTAAGCTCACGGGTAAAAGAGTCATTTCCTTCTTATTATATTTTGTCAAGATGGAGGAAAGATATTAAGAGGAGACATACACTTACTAAATGTGGTTTTGATCATGCCGAAAATGTAGAATTGCGTGTTGGTAAAGCTTGTGATGCCTTTTATGAAGTTGCTTATGTGGAGATACATATTGAAGATGATTTATTGAAAGTTATGAATTAGATCAAGGATTTGAAAATTGATTTAACTTGTAAAGAAAGTTCTCCAGTGACTATAGAAGAAGAAAGATTAGTTCAAAATCTAGTGAATAAAATTCTTGATCCTACAGTAGTTCGAAGTAAAGGGCGTCCTCCCTAAAAAAGAAAGGCTTCTAAAGTTAATCAACTTGTGAAGAAGAAACTTGCGGGAAATAAAAGTAAAGAAAGCAACAAAAAGAGTAAAAGTTATCAAAGTCAAGGACATGTGATCTTAAAAATATTCAAGTTTATTTTCTCTAGTTAAATGTAATAGCATGTATGTCTAATGCTATATTTTTTATAACAGAGGTTGTATATACCTAGATTTCAAGAAACTGAAAGTGCAGGGTTTTCTATTTCTCAAACCATTGATGAGATTAGCATACAAGAGAGCAATCAAGTAAATTTAGATCTCTTCAATCCAAATCAAAAACATCTTACTGAAGTATATCAGATGCAAATAGATTCTAGCACTCTTTACTTTTATTTATATTATGGAAATAGTCGATTCATTATACTTTTTTTTGTAGGTTTCATATTATTGTCAAAGCATAAACCATAATATTACCTATTAAGAGCTTTTAGAGGTTTTGATTCCTTATTTTTTGGTAATATAGTCAAGTTTTAATATAAATTACCAATTCTTACATTCATGTTTTTATTTTGCAGGCACAACACCATAAGAATTATCAACTATAATCATGAGGACATGAATGAACCACTGCTTTGAGAGATGAAAGTGGAAATGATTCACTGTTTGTCAATAGAAGATGATTGTTGCAGCAACTATTTAACTCTTCATCCCTCCTCTTCTTCTCATCTCTTCCACCTACGCTGTATCAATCCCATTTTTATCATCATGCACATACCTTCAAACACACAATTGTTGTAACCTATTTGGCACAAAAAGAAATAACTTGTATCAATTTCCAAAATTTTCTAGATAAATAAAATAATCTGGACAATATAACTTTGCAAGTCTCTAATAGTAGTTTAATGTATAAAGAATTATGAGCAATGTTTAAAACTTGATGACTTTTTGTTCAATGAGGCAAAATATCGAACATTTGTATGGTGTAAACTACAGCAAGTTATAAACACAAATTTTAATGACAAACTTTTTGACTAGGACATAATAATCAAGGATACTAGTGAAGCACTTCAAGGTTTAGGAAGACCAATGACAAGGGCTCATGTAAAGAAAGTTAAGGAAGCCTTAATCTAAATGACGACTATTATGGAAATTAGACCTAACTTAGAAGAAATGAAGTCCAAATTGGTCAACTACATATATCCACATTAGAGGACTTGGGCACATGAGATGCTATTAGCTTTGTTTTGTTTGGTTTAGATTGTAATAAAAAGTGTTGGTCACACTTAAGTTTATTTTATTTTTGTGACTGTTTTGATTAAGTGTGAATCATTATTTTATTTTTGTGACTATTTTGATTAAGTTTGGATCATGCGCCGTTAATGATATGTGTTGCCCAATCTTGTTTTGGTATGTTATTTGTTGTTGAAATAAAAGTGGGTTGGATCATTAAATAAGGTGGTGTCCAAAAGGCCTCAAAGGGGAGTGCAAAATCACTTATGTGGTGTATAAGCAATCTAACCTTAGATACTTTGAGTGCTAAATTTTTCATATTTTGTAACCAACAAGCAATTAAAAGAAGACAAATGCATTCAAGAAAAGAGACTAAGTTTTATGAGGATAAAATAACATTCAAAGCATGAAGGATACATGTTGAGACACAGAATCATTCTAGATCGATGCACGTATTTTTGTAAACAAAAAAAAAGTAGAACTCATGCTACTATATATGTATCTATACCTATGTAACAAAAAATAGAAGATTTTTGTTGAAAAAAAACACTTTGTGTATTTGGGAGATTGTGTCATTCTCCAAAGCGGCGCTGCGCTTTTCTCATTTCTACCTTTTGTATATTTTTATTGTCTTCTTGTTATAAATTTCATATTTTTCAATAATTGAAAATATATATATATTCCATAATATGCACATAGAATGACAAATAATTCATTTGAGTAGTCATCACACTTTCTATTAGGCATAGCAAGAGGGTGGAGGCGAATTTTGCCTCCCCAACCCTAATTTTTTATTTTTTAGCGGATGTGAAATTTAAGTACTAATTTGCTAGGGTTTTCTATTCACACCCATATAAAATTATAAATTTAAAAAATATATATATTATAAATAATATAATAAAATATTATTATTATATAATAATAAAATTAAAAAATATTTATATAAAAATAAAATTATCATATTTAATATTTAAATAATATTAAATATATTTAATATTTAAATATATATAAAATTTAAAAATTACAAAAATATTATACAGATTCGAGTGCGGAATCAACGTAAATCCACACTCGATTTAATTAGGTTCGCTTCCCAAATTAAGGCACTTCAGATGGATATATGCGGATACATGTTATGTTTGTCATCTGAATTTTCTATAGAAGCCATGCAAACAGCAACACCTTTGGAGGGGGAAACAGCAATACGATTTCAATTACATTCCGGTAAAAAGACAATATGGTTCATTGATTTTGAACCGAATACAACTAAGACCGTATTCACTCACGGTACCACATCATTCGTTGGATTTGCACGAGACTTGTATCTTGCGCATTGGCATTTCCTCTATTTTATTTCTGTTTGTTATTTTAGAGGAAGACGCATAAAAGTGTATGTGACTCATTTGACGTGTTCGTGCAATTCGTTTGGACAAATATTGCCGTGCCATTTAGCAGCTCTGTCATTAATTTTGCCTAAATGTACTT
The DNA here is from genome assembly GCF_000331145.2 of Cicer arietinum. NCBI lineage: Eukaryota > Viridiplantae > Streptophyta > Magnoliopsida > Fabales > Fabaceae > Cicer > Cicer arietinum. The sequence continues at coordinate 5,081,156 of NC_021163.2, forward strand.
ATCGTTACACTCACTGAAAGATTTCCAATTCTCTTAAGCATAAAGTTTTAAATGTTTGTAAAAAAATATTCAATTTTTAAAATTAAGCAGTTGGTGGAATTTCTTGAAAACATAGTGTGATTACAACTACTTCTAAAATCTCCAATTACTTTTTAAAAGATTCAGTTGAAACATTTGAGTTATATTATAATCTCAAATGTTTATTATAAAAAATTAGATAGAATAATTTTTTTAAAAAATTATAAAAACAATTATTATAATTATAAAATAAACTAAAATTTTCAATTCAATAAATTGTAAATTTTATATAAAGATATAAAAATTAAATCATATGATCATATAATCTCAAAATTTTAATGAAAACTAATTAAATTAATTTAATATTTTTTTACAGATTTGAATTCAAGTTAAATTAAATCAACAAATCTAATATTCGTTGATTTGAGATATAGTTTCACATGATTTTAAAATAAAACTCATATTACTCAAACTAAACAATTATTTTTATCAACATTGTGTTAATATTGATATCTTAAACAATATTATTGTGTTTAAATATATTTTAACTATTATTTATATTGTTTTTATATTTGTAGTTAAGAAAATTATATTAATAGTATAAAAATTTGTATTTAATTTATATACATCAACAATATAAATATATTTTACACTTTCAATTATCATAATCATCAAATTAATAAAACAATTTAACTTTTATTATAATTATTTTTAAAGTTACAATTATGAATATTTACGAATTGCCGACAATATAATTTTTTTTGACAAAACATAACAACTAAATTCTAAATTTTTAGTGTTTAAAAAAAATTAAAATTAAAATTTAATTATTAAAAACATCAATCAAAATTTTATCTACGATATCTCTTTAATACGCTACGATATCTCTTTAAAATATAATCAATATAATATTATATTTTTTTATTTAATTATTACAATTTTAAAAATTTGACCAGGTATCCATGACACATGTGAATACGTTTAGCCTTGGCTGTCATTTTAAAATGGTAAACGGATGTTGATATATCACCTATATCTCTTTGCAAATGCAATTTCACTTCAAATATACGTTTATTCGAAGTAACAACATCGATGTTTTTTAATTTTCCGTGTTCTCCATTGAAAAATCAAACTTTGTTTATTATGCCCTCTTGGTTGTGTTGTGTCATAGTCGACCTTATCATGCAATAATATTGTTACTCTTATTATTTATTTATTTATTTATTTATTTATTTATTTATTTATTTATTTATTTATTTATTTATTTATTATTATTATTATTATTGTTATTATTATTGTCATTATTATTATTATTATATTTTTTTTTGTATTTGTTTACAATTTTTCTGACATATTCTGGAATATATGAGATGGAATTGTAAAGCAAAACCTAATAAAATAATGTATACAAAATATATATTTTAAGATTATAATTTTTACGTATGGTGATAATCACGTTTTAAGAGTAATACTAACATTTTATAGCTATGCGTACATATTTATTATTATTATTATTATTATTATTATTATTATTATTATTATTATTATTATTATTATTATTATTATTATTATCACTCACATTAACATTTTAGTTTAAGTTTTTCTTTTATTAATAAAATATATAATTAATATAATATGAGATATTTAAAAGTACTTTGGTTAATAATTTAAAACAGAGTTCATTTTATAAAACATACATTTCAAAAAAATTATAAAAAAATCATGTTAAAAAAATCTCATTTTTGATCAAAAATACATTTATAAAATATCATTTAACTAAAAATATATTTACAAACATTAATCTAAACACAGTTTAAGTCAAGATTGAATAAAATGTAAGAATTTAATCTATAATAAAAATAATCATTGATCAAATTTCTATACAAACTTTGAATTACTATAATAATTTTATGAAGAATTAGATAGACAAAAAAAAAATTATTAAAACTCTATCAAATTTTACATATTTATTTAAACCGTTTTCTTATAACTTATTTTATATATTAAGTGCAAAATAAATTAAACTGATTATTATTTAATTAAATATATTCTCTATAATTTAAATTGTATACGGGTAAAATGACTTTACCTTAAATTTCCATAGTCTTATCTTTTAATTTATTACTACACTTTACATGAGACCATCTTTTGATGTGAAAAAACGAAAAAAGCGGAGCACATTTTTTTTTCAAAAATCTCGAATAATAATAATAGAAGTGTGTAAAATCGTCCGAAGCTAGCAAATGAGTTGGTAATCTAAGAAACACTGAAATTGTTTTAATCATGTAATTTCAAAGTTAAAACCCCAACAAACTATATCAAGTAAAAATGAAAACTAAGTAAAATTTGTGAGAAATTCTGTCAATATAGATGGCACAAATATTACTAAAAGAGAAAAGTAAGTTCAATTCCAATTCATTGAATTTTGTTGATCGATGAACTATTGATTTGTCAACAAAGAAAATCAATCAGATTATTCATCAATGAATCACATCACTAAAAAAGTATGTTATTTTCTTGAAGAAAGAAGTTTCATTATGTAGTGGAGATTTTTCAACTTTTAATTTAATGAAGACGTAATGTTAGTTTTACACCAACATCAAACATTACCCTATAATGCTAAATTCTAAATTATCATTCGCAGAGGCGCACGCAATATATTTCAATTTATTTGTTTCATTGTTAACCTTTAAAATAAACGAAAAATTATGTAAAAGTTTACACTTTTGATTATTTAAGTGTAAGTCAATTTCCATTAAAGTCTTTAAGTTTGGCCACGTGGCTGTTACGGCGACAGACAGGTCATACCAATACTGATGTGGTAAAATCAAATATTGCTTAGGTATTTAAATTTTAAATTTTGTCTCATGACGGCGACAAGTTAAATAATTATTTAATAGAAGAAAGAAACAACTTAAATTTAAAGAATCACATACATTTTTATTTAAAAAGTAATATTATATAAATTAGAATAACTGATTTCCTTATAAATAAAAAATTAAATCCAAAAATTGAAATAAACTTCATCCTTTTGAAATATCAAAAAGCCTTGCAACTTTGTCTTCTTAAACCCTCAAATATCTCAACAACTTTAGAAAAATCACCACACCCTATAACAAAGCAATATAGATTTAGATCTATTTTTTCTCATGCGATTTAAATTGATAAAAATGAAAGGTTCATATTTAAACTCTCTTTGAATAAAATTTAATGAAATAAATTGCGCGTAATGAAATGAAATTCAGGATTTTTTATTTGAGAAAAAAAGTATAATGAAAGAGTATAAGAATTGACAAAACAAATGAAGTTGTTGAGATTTTTGGAGTTTAAAATAAATAAAGTTAGTAGTGTTTATTTTTTTTCACCCGGTAGCAGGTCGGAGATGCGACCTCTCAAAGGGTTTTTCAATTTTTTTTTTGTTTTAGAGTTATTTAATTATTAAATTAATTAATAATTATATTAAATAATACATTAATAAATAATAATAATAATAAATAATACATTAATAAATAATAATAATAATACATTAATAACTAATAATAACATATTAATAAATAATAATAACAATAATTATTATTATTAATAATAATAATTATTATTATTATTGTTATTAGTAAATATTGTTATAATTAAAATTAATTAAAATAGTAAATTAATTTTGTTATTATTAAAAAAATTAAACTTAAAAACAGTCAATTATATTATAAATTTAAAAGAAAATACATTAAACAAAATCATATTAATAGCACGAAACTCAAATACATTAAATTAACGGGAAAAAATACATCATATTGATGTCCACCTAAATGACCTCCAATACCACATTTGAGATTTCGTCCCACTCGTCTAGCTCTTTGAACGAGTTAAGGTTCTTCCGGTTCATCAATAGGAAGTACCTCAACTCGTTGAAAGAGCTAGACGAGTTGGACGAAATCTCAAATGTGGCACTGGAGGTCATTTAGGTGGACATCAATAGGATGTATTTTTTTCCGTTAATTTAATGTATTTTGTTTCGTGTTATTAACATAGTTTAATATATTTTCTTTTAAATTTATAATATAATTTACTATTTTTAATTTTAATTATTTTTAATAATAATAATATTAATTTACTATTTTAATTTTAATTATTGTTAATTATAATAATTTTTACTAATAACAACAATAATAATAATTATTGTTGAGACAAACTCTCTATTTTAAAGTTTTGATGAAAATAAACAAAGGTTAATTAAGAATGTTAATTATGATTCTAAATGTTATGTTAATTTAACTTGTGTTCTTGAGTGGTTTTAATTAAGAGCAGAATCAAGCAAATACAAGAAAAGACAACAAGATCATTCTGCATCATAAACAGAGAATGATCATCAGCTTCACCGAACTATCTATCACAGAATGTCGTTCAAAGTTTATCTACATCGTTAACAAAGAATCTGCTCTTGAAATCATTCATATCTAACAAGTACATGGCAAGGAACAAGTACAAATAATCCAGACTCAAAAAGGATATTTGACCGCAAAGATCAAAGAGTTTAAACATGGACAAAAGTCATGACGATTTAAGAACTCCAAAATTCAAATGTCAAGAAAACTTGATCAAACTGGGTATATGACAAGACAGGAACAAAGGAAATACAGAACATTCAAAACGGCATCATAAACAGAGAATGATCTTCAGCTTCACCGAATTATCTATCACAGCATGTTGTTCAAAGTTTATCTACATCGTTAAACAAAGAATCTGCTCTGAAAATCATTCATATCTAACAAGTACATGGCAAGGAACAAGTACAAATAATCCAGACTCAAAAAGGATATTTGACCGCAAAGATCAAAGAGTTTAAACATGGACAAAAGTCATGACGATTTAAGAACTCCAAAATTCAAATGTCAAGAAAACTTGATCAAACTGGGTATATGACAAGACAGGAACAAAGGAAATACAGAACATTCAAAACGGGAACTCCAGAATGATTATTGAAGCTCAAGAACGTTCAAACTGATAAAACCAAGAACGTTAATCATTCTCCGTTTTCTGCACATCAACAGCAGCCTTGCATCCTCTATGTTTCAGTCTGCAATTCGCTTCAAATCTTCTCCAACCTCCTCTAGCTACACTCAAGACTCAAGACAGATAATGTACCATCCAAGATCAATGAAGAAATGTCAAAGAAAGGACAGAAATGCTTTCAATGCTAAAACATCAAAAGTCAAAAAAGCTGTTTTCAAAGCAGCATTATTTTTATTCTAAAAATAATGTTTTAGTCAAAAAAGCATGGCCTCTCCAACAGCTATTTCGTACATCCCCAGCCTATAAATAGAAGGCCATTATCTCAGTTCTAAGCAAGAAATTCAAGTGCCAAGTAATCAACATTATACAATCACACTTAAGCTTGAAATTCTGAAAAACAGAGGAAACATTACTTTCTGCAAATTCGCGAAACAGCCACTGCTGCTCATTCATATATCAGTTGCGAAATTGTCATTAGATACTCTGTAAAGAATCTATTCTCAAACAAGAGTTGAGCAATATCAGATTCTGTCAAATTCAATCATTTGTAAAAACTCAAACTATAAGAGTTTCTTTATAGTTTGTTTAAGATTGCTTCCTATCAAGGTTAGATAGGTGTTGTGGTTGCTTTCTGGGTGGAAAGTAATTAAGAAAGAAATAGATCAAGGTTGATTTATTCTAGGTGTTGTAAGATTAAGAAGGTTCTTCATTTTAAACACTTAGTGGAAAATCTCACAGTGTGAGGACTGGACGTAACCCATGTTGGGTGAAGCAGGATGAATCTTTGTGTGGTATTCTCTTTCCTTTCTCCTTCTTTATTATACTGCATTAACCATTTGAGATAAAGTATAAACTGTTTTCTGCTAATTAAAGAACGTTCTCTGTTTTATAACATATTCTCCGTTTTCCGTTTTATAACCAAGATCATTCTTGAGTTACTTTTTCTTAAGTTTTAACAGGAATTTTTAAAAGGCATATTTACAATTCAAACCCCCCTTTCTTGTAAATCAACATTGTTACTTCAATTATTATTTATTAATATGTTATTATTAGTTATTAATGTATTATTATTATTATTATCATTTATTAATGTATTATTTAATATAATTATTAATTAATTTAACAATTAAATAACTTTAAAACGAAAAAAAATTTGAAAAATCCTTTGGGAGGTCGCATCCTCGGCCAGCGACCTCCTATTCGGTGAAAAAAAAATAAACATTTCAGCAGGTCGCACCTCCAAAAAGCGATATCCAATCAAATCCAAAAAGTAGGACATTTTGGTATATAGATTTAAAAGTAGGGTATTTTGGTTAAAATTTTTTAAAAAAAGGATATTGATGTAAAAAATCCAAAGTTACTTAGAGTTTTTGAAATTTGAAAAATATAAAATTAAAATGAAAAAATATTGATAAAAATAAAAACGAACAAGATTTATGAATTTAATTTTATATTGATAAAACATTAATAAATAAGATTAAAAAAGTCAATCTTTTTAATAAAAAAATATAATTATTTAAGTTTAATTTAATTTTCACTTAAATATTAAAAATTAAATTTTTTATATTAAGTAATAATAAAAATTTGATAATATCATGTTGATAAAAAGCTCACGACCCCAGGTAGACTATTAGTGGGACACGTAGGTCCCAATACTGACATCGAATTGGCGCGCACTGTTACTGGCGCGTCCAAGTATGCGTGTCAATCTCGTTATTTCACAACATTTTCTGCCCATTTTGTTTACCGACTATTTCCAACAACATCACAAGTTGTCTAGTTTCTACTACTCCTCAAAGTTTTTCCCTCCTAACACATTTTCCTCTCAAGGTCCCTTCCTTGACCATAAACAAAAACCACACAGAAACACAAGGAAAAAAGTTACAGAATTTCCGATTTAAAATAAATCGGAGAGAATTCACACACACCTAAATAGAAAATAAAATAGATTGTAGATTGCGATTAGAATTAGAAAGTGATTTCGATTTCGGTGTGAGTTTCTTGGATGAGTGAAAGAGGGAAGAAGGAAAAGCCCGAGAAAAAAGAGCGGATGAAGAATATCTTCAAGAAGCTTCACATAGGTAGTAGCAACCACGATCCTCATCGCTCCAATGAAACTCCGCCACGTGTACCTTCGCCGTCTGGCGACACTGAAAATGTTCAGAGTTTCGCCGCTTCTACGGCAACTCAGTCCTCCTCTTCTCCATCCACGGCACCTGTTGTTCCTGCCTCCGGCGGCGGCAGTGTTTCTCTAGTGGTCAATCGGCAAGATTTTTTCTCATCGGAGGAGGAGTTTCAGATACAGTTAGCCCTAGCTATAAGTGCTTCCAATTCTGATTTCCGTGGTGATGATCCGGAGAAGGATCAGATCCATGCGGCGACGCTTCTCAGTTTGGGAGGACATCGAATTGATTCGACGAGGAATAAGGGCGATGCGGCGGAGGCGCTTTCGAGGCAGTACTGGGTGAGTTTCGTTGATTTTTGAAGTAAATTTATGGCAATGTTGGTATTTTTTCATATTTAATTGTAATGAAACTGCGAGTTTCAATTTTAGGGGTTTATGCTGCCGAGTGATTTTTGTTTTAGATTTTTCCAGCTTTAGTTAATTTGTGCTTGTAGTGGATTTAATTGTTTAGAGTTGGGGATTTAAATGTGACTAGGGTTAGCGATTTAGGTGAACTGCGAAATCTATTTTTGATCAGTGAGGTGAAATTTTGTTTCTGCGGAGAGCAGATTCAAGTATTCCAATTTTGAATTATTTGCATTTAGCATAACCTGTTTTGCGTTGTGGATCTTAAGAATTATGTTAATATCTCCTCTCTTTATAGTCTGAGTTGATTGTTTGGGCCACCTGAGATCAAAGTCATCAAACTATGTTGAAGGTTTATGTGCCTTTAAGAACTGCAATACTAATACATAGCTAGAAATTAGAAATGTGGATTTTTTTTCAACGGCTAATGTTAGAATCAAACAGTTTTGTCCCTCCCTCGGAATTTTTAATTAATAAATTATGATGTGACATATTTTAAACGATGTGATGTATGATGTTGAAGGATTAATATCCATGAAATTGCAACAAAAATCTCTTAACATTTCCAGTTTCAATTTCTAAAATTATTCATTTTATAATTTAATTAATACCATATATCTAAATGGTTCTATATCACGAGATTGTATGCCACGTCATTTAAAATATATTTAATAACTATTTTTTTAGTTAAAAAATATGAAGAAGAGACTAAAACCGTCGGATTTTAAAATAGAGGGATCAATTTAGTGAATTGGCGAAAATAGGGAGACTAAAACTGCAATTAAGCTTTAGTATTGTTAGAATTTTGCTAACGACGGGAATTAAACCCACGATCTCCTTATCACCCCACTCCCTAATTCCCCCACCTAGGCCACCAAGCCACCCTTATATCCCCTAGAAATGTGGATCATTATTTCTACAATCTTTGGACGTTTATTTGTGTGCTTGACAATTGACATTAAAGAGGCACCTTCATGATTGATTTTTTAAACTAGTTCACTTACAGATATTTGTTGAAGACATTATATATTTTTTCACTGTATAATAAGATGAATTTTCTGCTATAATCAGCAATTGGTTGCTCAACAGCTATTTTTCCCGTGATTGACTTCCTGTGTAGATATTATTGTTACAAATTGCTTTAGTTTTCTACCTAATATCTTTTTAGGTTGAATTTTTTTTTAGTCCAAATAAAAATACAAACTTTCAAGTTTAGTCCCTACTTAATTTTTTGTTCCATTTAAGTCCCTATTTTGATATTTTTTTACAAAAATGGATGCTTTTAGTTCCTCTGCAACTAAAAAATAGTCCCAATAAAAGAACAATAGGGACTAAAATCGATGCAGAGACTAAACTTGATAGATTGTTCTTTTATAGGGACCAAAAATATATTCAACTCTATCTTTTTTTTAAAGAGATAATGTCGTGTCTTTAAGTGAAGTTTCTATACACCACACATGCTCAGATGCTCCATCAAATTATATTGGTTGCAGTCTTGCACATGCTTACTTGCAACAAGTGAACATGTACTCTTTCATTTATACTATTCCATTTTTGTTCACCACTTTCATTTACCTCCATTGATACTTTTTTCACCTTTCCATTAATGTTGTATTGCATTTCTATTCTTTTTTACTAGGAATACAATGTACTTGACTATGAGGAGAAAGTAGTAGATGGTTTTTATGATGTATATGGGCTCTATAATGACCCAGCAATGCAAGGAAAGATGCCATCTCTAGCAGATCTTGAAACAAACCCTAGTGGCTCTAGCTTTGAGGTGGTCATAGTTAATCGAACAATTGATCCTGCCCTGGAAGAGCTGTTGCAAGTTGCACACTGTATTGCATTAGACTGCCCTGTGACCGAGATTGGCATTTTGGTACAGAGGCTTGCAGAACTTGTTACTAGCCATATGGGTGGTCCTGTAAAGGATGCTAATATTATATTAGCAAGATGGACAGAGAGAAGTACAGAGTTAAGGACATCTCTTCATACAAGTGTATTACCTCTTGGGTCCTTAAATATTGGGCTCTCTAGGCATCGCGCTTTACTTTTCAAGGTTAGCATTGTGGCTTCTTGGTGCTTTAAAATCTTGTGGGTCATAAATACTTTGATGTAAAATTTAGTCATTATCTGCAAAAAGAATTTGTTTACATGACATATACAATACTATTAAATATCTCAATCACTTAAAACTATTTTTTGGAAAATATGTTATTTATGAATTAATAAAAATGAGTCATATGATTTTCTTTTTAGAATTATTCACGCTGGCCAGTACTCCCAGCTCATTTAGCCTAAGCTTGAGTTCATAAATAAATTTTCAGGATGTAAGTATGCTTAACTAAAAATGGGAAAATGCTGATCAATCAATTAAAAATTGAATTATCAAATTTTGGGCCGACTCTGTTCATGAGTACCTCTTAACAGTGTTACAGGTTTCTAAGTGTTGAATTCACGGTATTTACTTGCAATGTCTAGTTTTTCATATCAAGAAAAAATTGTCTTGTTAAATTTAGTATCTTTTCTGTGCATTTTAGATTACCCTTAATTTTCTTATCAACCTGTTGGCTGTGTAATACACTTTTTGTTTTTATGTATGTAGATATTAGCAGACAACATTAAGATGCCTTGTAGACTGGTTAAAGGTAGTCATTACACTGGTGTGGAGGATGATGCTGTCAACATTATAAAGTTGGAGGATGAAAGGTTAAGTCTTTTGTTATCCTTGTATTTTCATGTATTTGTTGTTAACTTACCCATTTGTATGTGCATGTCTAAATGTTGCTGTTCTTTTATCTTCTATTATTATGTGTTGGCAAGGATCGATAATAATCATTGGAGGCCTCTGTAAGTGTGCCTGGAAATTTTTGTTGTTATTATGGTCCCTTGGTACTGATATTATGCTGTTATACTTTTAGGGAGTTTTTGGTTGATCTCATGGCTGCTCCTGGAACACTCATCCCAGCTGACATTTTAAATTCAAAGGATAATAATGCCTTTAAGCCTCACAGCCCCAAGATTGTGCCGAGTTTGTCTTCCACTAAGGAAACTGAGTTTTCTTACTCAAAACCTATCCTGCCATCTAATGGTGAAGGTAGTGGTCAGTCTTCTGTGATAAAAGATCGTATGCCACCTTGGAATGGAAAATCATATACTGAGAAGTCAGAGCCTTCAAACTTTGGTTTGAGCAGAGACACTGGTGTTGGTCCTTCTAAATTTCCTAATGGAGGGAGTCCTAACCAACGGGAAAATTTCCCATCCTCATATGGTAATTCTCTGTACAAAGGTACTCTTGGTATGAATGCAGTTGGTGACGGGACAAGATTGAATGTCAATGTTGTACCATATGCCCAGAACAACCCCAACGACCCTCAGAACCTTTTTGCAGATCTTAACCCATTCTTGATAAAAGGGACTGGGAAGCCCTTTGTGCATAACAAACCTGTGGAAAATAAATCTCCCGAGCTTCACGGTACAAAAAATAATACTGTTTCTGGTCGACCCGTGGCACCACTGATGTGGAAGAATCGCCATGCCTATAACGAAGTCCCCAGGAAAACTAATCAAAACCCTAATGAATATAACCCTCCTTTATTTGTTTCCAATATTTCTTTCGCATCTGAAAATACTGATCTCAGCACTTCCAAATCATCATACAATTCGAATATAAATAATGATATTAGTCCTCAAACTTCGGCACACATTACTGGTTCAGTCTCACCAGCTGGTGTTGGTGAACTGGACCGGATAGAGGGTCTCCATGCTGATTTTAAAAGGGGGGATTTGGAAAGTTCTCAAAATGTCGTAGTAGAGGCAGTTAAAGAACCCGAAAACATTGAACTCAGACATCATGACAGGAGGAAGTGCACACATGATAGATTCATGGGAAGCAATTTGCAAGATCAAGAGAGTCCCAGCTCTTCAATCGATTCCATTACAAATAGGGTCGATCAAATATTGGACGATGCAGATGTTGGTGAATGTGAGATTCCATGGGAGGATCTGGTTATTGGTGAAAGAATTGGTCTAGGTAATGTGAATGATTTGTCTTTATCCTCTTGTAGGAATGTCATTAATATTTACTCTAAAGTTGATGTGACTCTGGTTTTCTATTTTCGTAAGTATTTAAGTGAACCTCATATAAAATGCAAATTAATCATTAATCACCTAGTTCTTACATTAATTTCTTCTTTGTTCTTTAAATGAATAAATTACTATTTTCCTTTTCTATTCGTGTAAACATATAGTCCGAAGGTCGTCGTCGCAAGCATGTCTTAACTTCTCAATTTTTCCTATTTTTACATGTGATTTACCTATTACTAGGATTGAAATGAATGTTTAGTAGTTGTTAGGGATGTTCCTGGTGTGTTTAAATTTTGCATGTCTATGTTTATGTTTCTTAGAGTTTTAATCTGTTTTTGTTTGTGCTTTCGTTCAAATAGGTTCATATGGTGAGGTATACCGTGCGGACTGGAATGGCACAGTAAGTACTAGATTTCCTTTACATACTTGCAGGGAAGATTAATGTTGTAGATTGAAGTGGAAATTGTTTATTGTTGTCTTATTTTTGGTGATGCCAGTTTTATACTCTGTCTGCATGATAGAAAAGCACTTTAAATCACACAACAATAATAGTGATAAATACAATGATCTGGCAGGCCCTTCTTCATACTGTCATTTGTTATGTATACTTGTTTCTTGTATATATGCCTTGTGGCACTTAATTAAAGAGAAGTGAGATGGGATGGTTAGTATAACTGACCTGTTTAAGAATGAGTATATGTCTCTGTTATTGCATGCGGGGAATACCGTGGTTTACCAAAAAAATACTACACGGGAATTTTTTTTCTTTCTCTGTAACAGTCAGTTTAACTATTCCTTTGAAATAGTTAGTTTTCAGTTGTAACTGATTAACTAACTCCCCCATTATCTCCTTGGGTTTCAGCTGCGAGCTCATTCATCTATGAATATGAATGCACTCTGCCTTCTGCTACTTACCAAAATCATCATATTCAGTTTCAGATTCACTTTTGTTTAGTTTTCTATCTTTATCATAGTTTCTGTTTCTCAATAATAAAGAATTATAACCATGTTGGACTGATTTTTACATTTGTTAAATTCCATGGTAGTCTGGATAAAAGAAAAAGGGTAAAAAAAACCTATATCTCTTTCTGTGCTAATAAATTCTCAAAAATCATTTTTCTCGATTTCTTCATTACTGAAGCTTTTCCATAAAGTTAATGAGTTGTTGTCTCTGATATTCTGACTGATAATCTTCTGTGAATATCAGGAGGTTGCTGTGAAGAAGTTTTTGGATCAGGATTTTTCAGGCGCTGCCTTGTTGGAATTCAAAAGAGAAGTAAGCACTATTTAGAATTTTTGCATACAACAATTATTTTTCTTATTTGCAAAAATTAAATGTGAAGGAAACAATGAAATCCTTGTGAACTTTAAGAAGTTATTTTGTTACTGTAGATAATATTGTAGAAACTCAATTATATTATTTTGATGAAAGAAAGGCTCCTTTTATTGGAGTAAGTATATCAAGTCAACACCTTAATTTACGGAGTGACATAAGGAAACTAAATAAAGATAGAATAAATAACAAAAAAACTAAGTATTTCAAAAGTTACTTTCAAAATAAAACTAATCAGAAGATTTAGATCCAAATACTCGACTGGAAAAAGTAATGAATTACTAGAGGGAGCAGATAAGGTGCAAGAAATGCAAATAATAAAATAAAATGCAATGCTTATACTTATACAGGCAAGATTCCACCATACTTATGTCCTTAAAGGCCAAACTTAATCTGCTTTCCATCCTTTTGTTGCAAGGTACGGATAATGCGTAGGCTGCGTCATCCAAATGTTGTCCTTTTTATGGGTGCTGTCACCCGGCCTCCCAATCTCTCAATCATTTCAGAGTTTCTTCCGAGGTAGATATATTTTTTACTTTTTCACGTCATTTTTTTAACAAAATAATGGTACTTCGTATCATCCACATTGGTCTTGCAAGTTACTCTTTCCATATTTGAGTGTCACATTGACATTACTGTTGTACATTTTTACAGAGGGAGCTTGTATCGAATTCTTCATCGCCCTAATTGTCAGATCGATGAGAAGCGAAGAATAAAAATGGCTCTGGATGTGGTATAAAATAATTATCCATCTTCCCTTTCAACCATCTTTTACATTGATGAACTTAAAATTTTAGAACATTCCAATTTACAGGCTAGGGGTATGAATTGCTTGCACACCAGCATACCTACTATTGTTCACCGAGATCTGAAGTCGCCAAATCTTTTGGTTGATAAGAACTGGAACGTTAAGGTATATAGTTGAAAATTAATGTGTTGTCCCATATGCCTTATTTGTTGTCTCTCATTTGTATGGTTACTTAAGTCTTCCTTTGCACATCAAATGTACTTATTTGTTAGTTTGGTGAAGTCAGCTTGGTTAATATTGGAAACATGGTGTTGAACATGGTTATATGAATTTTTTCGCAAGCTGCATATTGTTATATACCTATATAAGCCAATTGATGTCATATCATTTCTGTGTGATGTGACATGTAGGGGTACGTATGTGGTTGGTATTGAAGCCTAATGAACCCATACAGACTAATATATACACTAAACAAATTAACCCTCACTGTAGAAAGGCTTAAAAACTGACCAACCCAAAAAGAAGGTTGGGTTGACGTAGCAATTTGTACCTTTTATATGGGACCTATTGCTTGATAAAAAAACTAAATACCAATATTATTGTTTCAATTTCGATTCCAATAAAACCTTTGAAACTTTTTGTAAATTGAATTTAGGATGATTTGCTTGTCTATGATAATATATATTTAAACCGGTTACAATATGTCTGCTAAAAAATTGCATAATTGAAGAGGGAGAAAACCCGAAAACAAGTATTAGTATAGCAAAAGGTTCTGAATACAAGTTCAACCAGAAATCTAGCATGTTGAAAGCTGTTGTATATAATATGACAAGCATATAAGAACAGACAAGCCGATTTCACTTCAGAGTACTGTTGTTGATGTTATGTCTTGTTGAAACGATCTAGTTTATTATGATAGGTAAGACAGGTTGATTTGGGTTATAGTAGTTTTTAATACTATAGTAGCTTAAACCAGCTTATATTGAAATTTGGGTTCCAACCCAACCTATGGCTGAAGTGGAAACATGTCCATCTGTTTGAGATTGGTTCCAGCTCATTAGTTTCTGAGCTAAGTGGACTTTTCTTTTATTTGATCTTGAAAGCAAGCCATTCTTTCTACAGGTATGTGATTTTGGGTTGTCACGGTTGAAGCATAACACATTTTTGTCATCCAAATCAACTGCTGGAACGGTGAGAATTTAAGAAATTTGTGTTATTCTGAAACTCATTTATTTAGTCACGTGCAGTATGTGCCTTATCTGTCTTTTGTGCACCTGACATGGTTATTGTCAACTTGTTAGCCGGAATGGATGGCTCCTGAAGTTCTCCGCAATGAGCCCTCAAATGAGAAGTGAGTTGTTATTAATTCAAGTTTTGTCTGAATTATAATTGTTATTTTATATCTTATTTGTGTAATCAATATCAAGATTTGTTTATAATAAGTGGCTAAATCTTTACCGTCTATAAATATGGAAGGTATTAAGCTAGTCCCAGCTGCCAGCCTCCTCCTAACAAACAAATATATCAACTGATTCGTAACTCACAAGTAAAATTGGTTTAGTATGCCTTTTAAACAGGCTTTTGCTTGATAGAAAGCTTTTTTTAATGCTGTACTGAAGTTTTTAAGGTTTGCTAATTCAAAGTGACTCCCTTTTTATTCACTGAAGTCTGAAGTATATTTTTCTTCTATTATAAACAGTTTAGTGATGGCTGCTGGGACCACAATAATCTTAAATAAGTGTGGAATTTAATTTTTCCATGTCTTTCATGATAAAAATTTAATGCTTGTTGGACAAGGTGACTGCAGTTTGAGAAGGACTATGCCAAAATTTCTGAAACTTTTAGATTCAAATATATATACTAATTTATGTTTTCTACTTCGCTTGCAACAACAGCTGTGTCTCTGTTAATTATCATTTCAAATGTACAGGTGTGATGTTTACAGTTTTGGTGTCATCCTATGGGAGCTTGCGACTTTAAGGTTGCCATGGAGTGGAATGAATCCTATGCAAGTTGTTGGTGCCGTAGGTTTCCAAAATCGTCGCCTTGATATTCCTAAGGAAGTTGATCCTTTAGTTGCAAGAATAATCTGGGAATGTTGGCAACAGTAAGTTCCTTTGACTTTAAGTTTGATTTACTCTTTTTTTCTTCTATATTTCATCACTTAAAATGTTGAGGAAAATGTGGATCTAACCTTCATTTCCAATCGATGATCTTTTTCTTCTCTCTCTCTTCCCTCCCACTCTTGTGTCAGGGATCCAAATTTGCGCCCCTCGTTTGCACAGCTCACAGTGGCTCTAAAGCCCTTGCAGCGTCTGGCTATCCCGACTCATCAAGACCAGGTAGCTTCACCTCTGCCTCAGGAGATTTTTGTAAATTCTACCCCATGAAAAATCTCCCTTTTCTCAAGTGTGAATAACTAGGCTTTCTGCATAGTTTACTCGTGCGTATAAATGTAACAAACAAAAAAAAAGGAAAAAAAAAAGCAAATGTTGTGTCGGCAAGTGTTTGTATGGAGGGATTCATCAAATTATCAATTGCTGCTGCTGCCAAACAACTGTGGAGCGATTTTTGTATTGTGTTCATAGCTTGTCCGAGGAACCAAAACTCGGTAATGTGTAAATTAAGGTACTCAAGTCTCAAAATTGTTTAAAAAGAGGTCTCAACAGTTGTTCTGACCAAAACCAAAAGTCTCAGACAAATGTAAAAATGTCTTACCAGAAAAATCCAAAATTTGGTGAAGTAGTTGGTGTTTAAGATTTTATGAAATGTTGACTGACTATTGGATTATTTTTTCTTGCAAATTTGATCCGATAAATCTCAAACAAATGAACTATTCTGAAAATTTTCACAAAGTTTCTCTTACTACGTGTAATGCGATCACAACCATGAAAAACACTGCATTTCGATGTCCACTTTGAGAGATGCGTCCAAATCTTTTTGTGGGTCGAAAACAACTCGTTAACTGTAATCCAGGTGAGGAAGAAATTCTGCATCAATACTGCTAAGGATGGCAATAGGCACCTTCTCAACAATATATTATAGTGTCTGTCCTCGTTTACGTGCAAAGTGTATTTCAGTTCGTTCTTATTTGGGTATTAAAGTGTTTCTATATGTGCTTTATTTGTTCATTTTTGCGTGTAATTGTCAAAATTCATTATATATACTCCCAGTGGAGAATTTTACTCTGCCCATTGTCTACTTTGAATTTTCATAATTTTAAACTTTTGAAATGATAAATTTTTTTGGAAGTTTCGAAAATAAAAATTTTGAAATGTAATATTTTTTAGGATATGAAAGATATAATTACTAGGTACAATAACTATTTGAGACTTCATTAGGAAACATCGTTAAAGGCGAGACACTTCAAATGACTTGTATAAATGATCTCAAGATATTTTGTTACTCAATCTATAGTAGTTGACACCAGAGGAATGTCACACGAAATATAATCAAATCGTCGAAAACATCGCTCCGAGGGACTAAGTATATTGTCATTGGTTCAAAAGGATGATTGATTTGATCATTATCATATGGTCTAAATACTACATCCTCAAATAAAATAACATCAAGCCTCCTTTGGTCATCATTACACTTTCGACAACTGTTTGACGGTCCACCTACGGCCTCTGGGAGTATGTTCAAAAATTCTTCTACTATCCCACCGCTTACGGATTTTAAGAAAGTGTTCCTAAATTCAACACACTGCATAAACAATAAAAGACAATTATACAAAAATATAATAATAATAATAATAATAATGATAAATAACAATTACACCTATAAGAGGGTCATATACCCTTCCAACTTTCTTGTGTCATGAATAGATCAATCTCTCATATTATCATATAACGCAACCAATGCAATTGTGCTTCATGCATAGTTTTGACAATGCTTCAAATTAATGAATAAGCTAACATACTTCGCATCAACTCGAGCGTGAGTCTTGTCGACGAATGTAGTACTTTCAACTACGGGTAAAAGATATGTTATTGAGGCACACTCAAATTGATTAGTTTGGATGAGACTTTTGTATAGATTGTGCAAACATTGCGGTTTATATTAAACACATTTGTTAAAATTTATCTCAATAGCTCCTTCTTCCATTGTTGTCCTTAACAGTTCACGTGCAACCATCACAAAATTATTAGTAATCATATTTGTTGGCGCACTAAAGAACCTACCATATGGAGGAATGTGCAAAAGAGTTTGACATCATTCACTGTGATAGTCATTTCTCTGAATGACATGTTAAACAAGTTGATCTCTATATACCACTTTTCTACAAAGACAAATATGAAAACAACGTAAGCCATTGTCAAATAAACTGAAGGAAAGTGCATCAATTCGAATTCTTGAATCCAATACTTTACAATATTTAATATTTTACTTCGACAAACTTCTTCAATTTCAAACAATGTGTGATCACCTTCAAGAACTACAGTCGTGCAAGTAATTAACAAAAAATAACACAATAAAATAAGTACTCATTACTAAAATGTACTAAATATATTATACCTATTCTTAATTAAAAACTTTAATTAATTAAAATATTCCTCTTCTTTTCATATCTTAGGAGTCATATGGTGTGTTCGTACTGTGTCAACACCGAAGTAACGAAGGGTCCTCTAGGGAACTCATGCTGCTGGACCTGCTATTCGGCTGCCTAGTCCTCTGCTTCCTCATCATCCTCTGTTGTCTCATGTCTTACGATGGTCTATCTTCTCAGGCTCCTCCGTCTGCACAAGTTTTGAACATCCTCATCAAGTTCCTGAGATCTAAAAACCATGCCTGCGACGATGTTGACAGGGTGGACAAATACAAACACCATGGACGGCCAGTCTCATACATCTGCCAATTAGATGTCGTAAGTGGGACTATTTCGCTTACGGATGATAGTGCAAATGACTCATCCTAGCCACTTACATAAAAATAATAATTAAAATAAACATATCAATAATTTAGATTTTTCATGTATTTTTTGTGAGTATCGATAGGGTTTGAGTCCCATTGTGGATTTACGGGTGCGTGGAATCATATGCAAGACCCAAATTACATATAATTTTAGGCCAAATTTCTCTATTTAATACTTAAATATATTGACATTTTTCTGAAATTTTATAACTTCTTAAATATTAGTTTTATGAAATTTTTGGCTTTATAGTGAAGTATTGGAAGATGATGAAAGGAAAAGGATAGATATTAAGGTTGTTCTAGGATATTTTTATAATAAAAAATTAATTTAAAAATATTCCTTGTCATTAAAATATTTTTTAATTTTGTCATGTTAGATCTATAACGACTATGTACGCATTTTTGTATGGAAAGCGTGTGCATATTTTATGGCTTAAAAGATATTAAACTAATATTTTCGTGAAATTTAAAAGATCACAAGATGTAGTTTGCTTATAAAAATTTACTAACTTTGGGTGTTAATTTTTTCAAAATTTTAATGCGTTCGTAGCTTAATTTGGATGCGTTTTGTGAGTGCTAATAACCCATGTCTGACAAAATATGGTGCAGGAAGTTCAAGAAGTGGGAATAGACAAGAATTGAGAACAAGATCATATACTGGCCCATGACAAAGCAACTAGTATTAGAGCTTTTTGAAAGAATGTGTGTGTATCGATAGTAATTCGATTAATGAATGCAATGATTTAGTGTAGGTTTAGTTTCACGGTAACAAAAAATAAATTTTGAATGAATTGATTTTAACGAAAAGTGAATCGCGTGTAAAATAGTTTGTTTGAATTAGTTCACACATAAAAGTGAGTTGAAACAAAAAAAATCTGATGAAAAAATCATGTTTAAAGTTAAAAACTACAAATTCTAACTTCAAACACACAAAAAACACGCAAATTAATATATTAACACTTTGGCTACAGTTTGTTAAAAACAGGTGAAAGGAGTTCAACTCAACTACTTAATGACATTAGCAATTTAAGATGCATTGTAACCTTTAGATCAGATCGGACATCCTTCTTCGATGATGACACAATTTTACTCTCAAATTTGAATCCGACGATGTAATCATTGTACTTCTAGGAGTTATGACTTTTGATTCCAATTCATTGCATTTAGGCCTTTCTGTCAGAATGGTGTTTGAAACATTATTTGTTTCAGCATGCCTAGATTTTCCAGTTGAACTTCTCAGTATCGCTTTGACGCGAATATCCGAATAACTTAATGATTGTGAACAAGGAAACTGGATTGAACTTCTGGTGACTACTGATGCTCTTAAACTTTTTAACCTCCCACTAATTTCTTGTTCAGCAGCAATTTGCCTATGCCGACTAGCAACCGTTGAATTCATGAATCGAGGCACTGAGTTAGATACACTTCTTTCAATAGGCTTCTTAGATGTTTTAGGAGTTTCAGTGACCTCTTTGAAATCATCTTTGGGACTAGTAGAGGCTACCAAGTCATCATCACTTTCAAGAAGACTAAATGTAGTTGAAAAGAGCTTTTTATTTTCGCTTAACTTTAACTCGGTATTCTGTATTTGATCCTTTAAACTCTGACGTTGCTTTTCAGCTTCCTTAATGTCTTCGTCGAGCTCGATAATCTTCTTATCCCTTTGCTTCTTCAATTCCTAAAGTACATGTATGCAGTAAGCAATCTTCAAATTAACAGTTGCCACTAAGTAACTTGGTTTAGGACAAGTTTTAGTAAGTTTATTATTACCACTGGTACTTCTTTATTGGACTCTATCGCTCTTGCTCTCTTTGCAAAGTTTAAAGAACAAATTGTCTCACAAACATCTTCTTCGGATGAGCTAATATGCACTAGCATCAACACCTTTGAGCCATCCCCTTATGTATTTCATTATAAAGATTAGACATTTTATATTATATAGGAAAAAATCAGAAATATAAAGTCAACATAAAACATGAACTGTCCATATCACATTTGCACATGCATGGTTCATACAGACACATGTCTCAGTGTTCTTACTCTAGTTTCAATGTCTCACCATTTTGCACACAAAAAATTGGTAGTATTTGCAATTTAGATAAGAAAGCGGCATCATACCGAGAGAATCTCGCAGTAGTTGGGTCAGCTTGCTATTTCTGCAAACAAAGTAACATAAAATTATGTAATAGTTTGATTGTCTAGAAAGAAACAATAATTAGGATAGAATAAAAGAAACAAAAGCTATATTAAAAATGTCTGATATCTGTAGTTATGTTATAGATTGCATAGAAAACATAATTAAACATGAGCAATCAGCACTAGCAAAATACTTGCCTGTAAGGCACATGACACCTCTTTCTCTTCAAAGCTGCAAGGACATCAGCTAGAGCTGAAAGAGAAAGATTAATAGCTCGGCCTTCATCAAGTGTTAGTCCACTTGCCCCAGTTTTTAGCAACCGTTCGCTGCCTCCAAGATCAACCATCCACAACTTACTTGTTTCGGTTTTGGCTTGCGAAGCATCCCCGCGTCTAAATATGCTTATCCTTGTCAAGCTAGATATATAAAGCTAAACAGATAACGTAACTATCAAGCTGAGAAAACAATGAGAATGTTTTGGAGTATCTAATTAGAACTATGACTCACCAGTGTGACCTGCTAGATGCCTCATTTACATTAGTCCACGAGGTCGATCTGAACCGTCTTCCTTTGTTGTACCACCATCTGGCTTTAGCATAATCTGAAATTTGCACTTCTGAGAGACCCTCAATTTCCACCAATCCCTTTGGATCTGTTTGGATGTTGAGATTGCTGAAAAAAGAGTTGACGAACCAGAGTCTCAGACAAATTACCCTATGAAATTCAATCATACATAGAAGTTTTAGTGAAAATGGTAAAAAAAAAAGAAAGAAAAGGTTACCATTTTGTCATAGGTTCATATGATCTAGAAGACTGTCTTGGAGCCAGCAGATCCCTGACATTGCCCATGTAAACTTCCAACATACTCATTGAAAAAGTAAATGAAGATGAACTATCCATCGAGGCTTGACAAAAGAGCTCTTCGAGTGCACGAGGAATGATCCCTGGTAGCTCATTTGTACCATCCTAAATTAATCATGTCAAAAGCCACCATACATACATTAGATAATGGCAATGTTACTACACAGTCACACACTAAGCATTATTAAATTTTAATATTTAATATAACTCGTCGTTACAAAATCGACTTGTAAGGCGAGAAGTGTCATTGTTTAAGTGGATTTTTCCCAGTAAGCGATAACATTATTTAGCACATGAACACAAATATAAACACAAATTTCGACATGACTGACCATGGTGAATGTCTTGCCTGTGCCTGTTTGACCATAAGCGAAAACACACACATTGTGCCCGTCCATTGCTGATCTTAGAATTGGCTCCACCTCAACAAAAACACTTTCTGTAGAGGTTCAAACAATGGCAAACACAAACACCTCCCCTTCAGTAAAATTAGTACTATAATCAAATTAAAAATTGGTAAAAATACAATGGCGTTTGATACTAGCCTTGGCTTGCTTCTTGAGGAAAAACTTTATCAAACTCAAAATCTTTCCTTGTTCCTCCCAACTTAACATGAATTCTCTCTGATAAAACTGATACAGATTCAGAATTTCTCCTCTTTTCTGTCGACCGAACTCTACAAAACACTCGAATGCTCCCTGGATAACATAATGAAATTATTCAACCCCTTGAAAGAAAATAGCATACCAACCAAAATTCCAATTCATTAATCAACCAAGTAGTTAATGAGTTTCAGCTAAAGAAGATTCAATGCATAAATCGCCCGGGAGTATTCTAGTTTGAACACTGGTTGGAACAACCCTTGATAAGACTTTATTAACCTCTCAACCAAACTCTACGATTACAAGATACACTTTTCCTTGAGAAGCAAATGATTAAAAAAATTTATTCAACATAGAGCCTCCAATTAACACTACCACTACCTTTGATATCCAATATCTTACTCAAAGCTTCTCTCCTCTTTTCATCAACTATTCTCTGCTTCAGCCTCAGTTCCTCAACTTCACCTGCACAAACCCAAGCAAAAACAAAATCAGCAAAATTTATTTCACATATTTAATTCAACAAAAACCAAAATGAATTAAATATATATATATAAATGACTTTGGTTTATTCATATATACTTTCTAAATTGGATATCAAGCGCTGAAGCTCGTTCTTTTGGTGCTCAGGCACAACACCAACATCAGTATAAACAGCGGAAACCGGTAACAACCCATCAACTGAGTCTGAGTTCAAATCCAATGAGAGTGATTTTGAAACCTCAGTTAACAGAATCTTCTCTTCTTCATTAGAAACCAGCATTTTTTTTCCAAAACCTATTTATGGTAAAGTAAAGTAGAAAACGTTGTAGACAAACCAGTGATTGAACAGTAATGGAAACAATAACTGCTTCCTCGTATTCCACTACACAGAGAGAGATCTGTTGTTTTACTGACTCATCATGGGAAGCAACGATCGATCACAGATTGTAAAATAAATTGGTCAACACAACAGGTAAATTAAAATTAAAAATAAATAAAATGATGCAAAAAAGGTAGTAGTAGAAGTAGTTGGTTTAGAAAGAAAGTGAGGTAAGCGAAGGTTCTAGAGCCTGAAAACACTAATCAACTATCTAGTCATGAAAAATGATGCAAGAAACTGGAATATAATGAAGCTTGCGTTATGATGAAGCTATTATTATGCAAGCACTGATTTTCAAGCACGTCGTGAAAGTAAGGAGCTACAGAGAAAATAAAAATTATTAGTAATAATAATAGTAATTAAAAAATGAAGTTTTGGATGGGTTGGTTTCGATTTCAATGATTGAACAGTTTCATGTTGTAAAAAATAAAATATGATTGAACACTGTCATCTCATGGACACTGTTTGTTATTAGGACTTATTTATATCAGTTAAAAAAGGAGGCCTTTTAATTTTGGAGTATTAATATTAAATTAGATAAAAAAAAGGAAAAAATAAGAATCATTTTGGTTGGTCCAGATGTCGAGGTTGTGCCTTTTGAGTTGGTAGGAGCGTGAGGAGAATAGTGGCAATGCCCTATTTAAAAGATGTTTGTTTTGGTTACCACACAATCCACTGTCCTCTGTTACTGCTTTTTTTTGGTGTAATACTTTGACTAGACGCAAGGAGGAACGTGCTTGGTTCTTCCCTTCTACTTTTTCTTTCAAGATTATTATTTTCTTTAGTTTGATTAATTATCCAAGTCATATGCCAGAGGGAACGTGCTTGGTTTGGTTCTTCCCAATTATGTTTCTTTCAAATTCTCAAAGAGTTCATTGTAGGGTTGATTTTCACATGGTTGTTACTTTGCAAGTACAATTTAATTTAATTTGAAGTTAGTTAGAATGAAAATGTTTGGTAGAAACTCTAACTTGACACTACGACAGAGAAAAAATATCGACAATGATATGATAATTAGGTTAACAAGATAGATATAAAGAGAAAGTGAGAGATTGAATATGTGTATAAAAATTAAATATGTTATAATATAATAGTTGTATATAGAATGAATTTATAGTTTTAAATTTATTATTTAATTCATTTTATATAAATGTATCTAAATATTAATTATTTTATCTTTAATTCATTTTAATCAAAAATACATTTTATATTATTAATTTATTCAAAATTTATTTATTTATTTAAGGGATTCAATTTTTTATATTTGCAACTGCATACAACCAAACACAATTATGCCTGTATCTCGTTGATGATGTTTTCATTGGAAGGTGACCATTCAATCTGAATTAGACTTGAAAACAATATTTGAACTTTTACTTTTTTTCCCCACATGAAAAAACTATAGATGCAAATGAGTTTTCAAATAAAAATTTGAACCAAATGATGATTCCATTGATAGACACAAAGCCTATAATTGGTAACAAAATGTTTTAGCTAAAATGAAGGCAGTGACTATTTCGAACTTTTTAGTTCTATCGTTAAAATAACAATTATTTTAATCATATTGGCTCTTGTTGTTTCACATAATTAGTTTTTATACCAATTGATGCATGAAAACTTGGTACTTAAAAAAAAGTTTGTAAATTAAATCGTTTCATATACGGTCTAAAACAAAACTAACCATCAATGGATATATGGTCTCCAATTTTCTTATTTAACTAATTTTATATTAAATGTATCTAAATATTAATCATTTACTTTTAATTCATTTTAGTCAAAAATACATCTTACATTATTAGTTCATTCAAAATGTTTTTTAGGGAATTCAAAATTTTATTTTTGTAACTGCATATAATCAAAAACAAGTGTGTCTAACTCTTATCATTGACAATGTTTTCATGGAAAAGTAAAAAAAAAAAAATTGTCTCTCATCCATCATCTAAAGTTGAATATAGAATATTGTTTCAACTATTTATGAAATTCAATAATTGTTATATATTCTGCATGATTTCAAAATACACAATTATATAAATTTGATTTTATCCTGTGACAATAAATTTGCATTACACGTTGCGATAAATTCAATCATTCACTTACAAATAAAACACATAGGAGTGAATTCTCACATTCTTCATGACAAAGTGCAATATGATATGATGCGCTTAATGCCCATTCCTCCCAAGGATCAAGTTGCAAACACATTCCCAAAACCATTGCATGCTTGCTTACCCTTTCAACACTCTCTGTCTCCAAATTTGGCATGTTAGACATACATTCAGATTGAGGGGCAGAGGTGTTAGAAATAGTTTTTTTTTTTTTGAATCAAAATACTCAGTTTTATGTTCTATTGATCATTTTTTTTATTAATAATCTAAGTTATTACCTTTAGTTTGATACCTTAAAATTTTCCTTTATTCCCATCACTATATAAATGGGATATGGATGCAAAGATGGTGTATTAATAATATAAAATAATTTTAGACTTTCATTCAATCTTTAACTATTCAATGTAGTGGCCAGGCGAGTTATAATTGATAATAATATAAAACAATTTTGTAATACCAGTGCATTACTTTTTTTCTTATGTGATATATTTTACTTTCAATTAATTGAACAATAAGAAAATTAGTAAAAATGCAGAGGCAAAACGTTTTCCATTTTTAAAAAATCGGGTGTTGTATTGTTCCATAAAAAAATTATGGCCTTTATTAGAAAATTTAATATAAATGTGAATGAATTTTTACATTCTTAATCAATCGCATCTATTATATTATTATTTAAAAAAACTATTAGATCTTTAATGATTTTTTACTTTTATTATAATTATTTTTAAAGTCACATACAAAATTTATCATGACGTGACAATTGTGTAAAATATTTTATACTATCACCGTTACCATAGTATGTCGATTGTGTAAATTTATTTATATTGACAATGCATGAAAATTAAACTTTTATTGAAATATGTGTCGATAAGTGTCTTATCATTAGATTGAATATTTTGTTTTAAGCTAGAATCTGAGAACTATTACGTAAGTTTGTGGTGATATTTGTTATCACTTCTAACCGCAAAAAAAGAAAATGTATATAATATAAAAAACTATATGTCATTATTATTAAATATACATTTATCTTTTTTTTCACTTTCATTCAAATCAAACAATTGAGAAATTAATCTCACTTTTTTCACTTAATATTTACCCACTGTCATTCATTTAACATTTTTTTCTTTTAACTTCATTTACAATCAAGCATTAATATTTTTTTATAGTCAAAATTCTAATATAAATCATAATCTATTATAGATCAATATTTAAAACTTCAATATTCACAAATGTTATATTTTAAAAGTAAATATTAATAATCATTTATATGACTGCAACATAATAATTTAAATATACTGATTTGATATAAATAAATAAAATAAATATGTATCAATATAAATCATATAACTGCCTCATCAATAAAGATGAGAAATATTGTAAACTATTGATTCTAAAAAGTATATTTGTTAGATCTTAAAAATTTCTAATAATCTGTAGATATTTGTTTACCATGGACTACTTTTTATATACTACTAACTTCTATAAATTATAAATAAATAAATAAATAGTTTAACCACCAAATGTTCCTTTCCATGAAATGAAAAAAGTTGCTGCCAGATAAAGTGGGACATGTGGTAAATTGATAATCAATGCTTAAGCAGTAAAATCAGGAAGCAAAGCAGCGAGTACAACTGCGAGGTTTTTCCATATACAGATCTCTTTCTTTCCAGGAAAAGACGATCTTATCCTCGAGTGGAAAACACAAACCGAGTCAAATAACCAACCATAACAAAATCAAATCAAAAGCCTCATTTACATTTGCATCCATCGTCACTCTCTCTTTCTCCCACACAAACTTGTTGAATCTTCCACAAATATTAAAAAAGAAAAACTGAAGAACAGAGCCATACATTTATCATTGATCGAGGTTCGCACTTCATTTTATATTCTATAGTTTCATTTTTCATTTTTTTTCTCCTTAATTGTTAGCATTAAATGTGGAAATTACACGACAACAACGCTTGTTATGATTAGGTTACCAATTTTCGTAACGTTACAGGATTCATTACTGTTACTGTTATTGTTATTATTATGATTTTAACTGTTACGTTTCTATACTCTGAATGATTTGCGAAATTCGATTGCTTCGGCTAGTTTTTATCTAATCCACATTAAGTTTTCTGCGAATTCGGTTAGCTATGTGCTTTGAGTGGTGAATTAATTGTGGATTTGGCTTAATGCAAATGTAATCTAAGTCCGAATGAAAGAAGCGAAAGGGAGGGTAGTAGGTTTGGAATTGCAGAGCTTAGTGCATGGCGCACTGTTAGTTGAGATATTAAGAAGACTTTTAATGTTGGTTACAATGGCAGAAAGCATTTGTTCACAAATTTATATCAGTGGCAGGTGCAAAATATGAGAGTACTTTTATATTTTGAGTGTGTTGGGCTTAAGATGCAAAAGAAAAAATTTCAGGTGGTTAGAATGCAAAAATAAATAAATAGGGGTATTGGTGCAATTTTTCAAAGTTGAGGCTGTGCACTACTCCATACATTGGAACTGGATCCGCCCCTGGTTGATGTGATGGAAATTATTTAGGGAACAGATCAGGAATTTGATTAGGAAAAATCTCTGATGATGGAATTGAAGCCCACAATTCACAGATTATGATATGGTTTCTTGGCATTGTTTGTCGTCTGCATAATGTCATGGTCTTGTTTGAGGTTGCATTGCATTGGTCATGTTTCTTGCGTTTCAGTGAAGTTATTTGTTTTACTGGGCTCAACTCCCTCTTTTGAGGGCTTTTTAGTATTTATGTTATTTAGCGTTGCATAGACCACTGAAAGTCACCATGTACTTTGGATTATTGCTATATTTGCAAAGAATTAGATGTACTGGATTTATTTAATTTCAGAACTCGTGGGTTATGCCTAATGCATGGGTATAGTTGACAGACCACTGAAAGTCACCATGTACTTTGGATTATTGCTATATTTGCAAAGAATTAGTGAATTAATTGTGGATTTGGCTTAATGCAAATGTAATCTAAGTCCGAATGAAAGAAGCGAAAGGGAGGGTAGTAGGTTTGGAATTGCAGAGCTTAGTGCATGGCGCACTGTTAGTTGAGATATTAAGAAGACTTTTAATGTTGGTTACAATGGCAGAAAGCATTTGTTCACAAATTTATATCAGTGGCAGGTGCAAAATATGAGAGTACTTTTATATTTTGAGTGTGTTGGGCTTAAGATGCAAAAGAAAAAATTTCAGGTGGTTAGAATGCAAAAATAAATAAATAGGGGTATTGGTGCAATTTTTCAAAGTTGAGGCTGTGCACTACTCCATACATTGGAACTGGATCCGCCCCTGGTTGATGTGATGGAAATTATTTAGGGAACAGATCAGGAATTTGATTAGGAAAAATCTCTGATGATGGAATTGAAGCCCACAATTCACAGATTATGATATGGTTTCTTGGCATTGTTTGTCGTCTGCATAATGTCATGGTCTTGTTTGAGGTTGCATTGCATTGGTCATGTTTCTTGCGTTTCAGTGAAGTTATTTGTTTTACTGGGCTCAACTCCCTCTTTTGAGGGCTTTTTAGTATTTATGTTATTTAGCGTTGCATAGACCACTGAAAGTCACCATGTACTTTGGATTATTGCTATATTTGCAAAGAATTAGATGTACTGGATTTATTTAATTTCAGAACTCGTGGGTTATGCCTAATGCATGGGTATAGTTGACAGACCACTGAAAGTCACCATGTACTTTGGATTATTGCTATATTTGCAAAGAATTAGATGTACTGGATTTATTTAATTTCAGAACTCGTGGGTTATGCCTAATGCATGGGTATAGTTGACGGTGTTTTTGAAGCTGACAGTGCTTCAGAGATTTGAGAGTTCGGCTGTAGAGAAAGCTATTAGAGTTGTTGTAGAAGCACCTAGATTGGCAGAGATATGTAGGGCTGCTGCTGGTGTTTGATATCTTGTTAGTAGGTTTAGTTTGATAAGTTTATCTGAGACATTTTGAAAATCCAGCATATGATTTTTTTGAAGTTTTAGGGTGATGGTTGAGGATAAAAGTCAAATGTGGATCCTTAATTCTCCAAGTTATTCTGTAGGTTACCACATCTGCATCTTACCAACCATTTTCAAATATAAATTATATATTTTATGGGATGACACATGTTTGGTTGAAGCAAATAATTTATTATAGCATGACATCTTTTTCATTATCTTACTTACTCCTGGATATGCTATATGTGCTATGTGATTTATCATTTATTCACTGCCACAGTTTTGGCAATGCACCGCGTGGGTAGTTCAGGGAACACAAATAATTCAACTCGCCCTCGCAAGGAGAAGAGATTAACATATGTGTTGAATGAATCTGATGACACAAAGGTAACTCATTGTTTCTTTATTCTATCTATTCCAGAAAAATGGCCAAGTTTCATGTTTGTTATGACCTGCATCTTTACCCCCCCCATAGACATTTTGTATGACATTTGCTTCAAACTTGTGAACTAGATGAGATTGAGAACCTGGCTGTTTCACGAAAAAATCACCTCCTTTGAAAAACAAAAATCACTTTTAAGGATTTTCATCACGTTTTTAAACTTTTAAAAATAATCAGAATCTGAAAAAAACTGTGGTATGAGTATAATGAAAAACTATTTTGAGTTACTTCTGAGAAATGTACTGATTATTATGAGTGTGATAGATGCGAGAAAATGTTCATTTTTTAAATGATTTCGAACAAACACAAATTGCATATGGTTTACATAAAAATCTAAAAAATAATAATCATTTTTTATACAATGTAAGAAATACTTTTTTCAATCTTAAACAAATGGGCCCTGATTGTGTGATTCTTAAGGTTAATAAAGTTGTATCCATATTGTTCTCTTTCTCTTTTTTCTTTCTTTCTCAACATTAGATCCTTTTGTGGAGTATATACTTTCCTCCTTATTGTTAATATTTATCACTATTTTACCGTATGAACAATCAAAACTTCATCAATAGTTTTTCTATACACTCTGGTGCCTGTAAGTCTGTAACCTTCTGACTTGCTACTTAGCAATTGCTTCTAAAAGGTACATGTAATAGATGCTCCTTTGCATCAACCTTGCATGTTTTAGTTGGAAACTCTTTGAAATTTGAAAATTTTCTTGGTCGATATATCTATCTTCACTCCAATTTTTTTTCCACAGCATTGTGCAGCCATAAATTGCTTGGCTGTACTTAAGTCTGCAGTATCTGATGGGTCTGATTATCTCTTCACCGGAAGCCGTGACGGAAAACTAAAACGGTGGGCACTAGACGTGGATGCAGCGACATGCTCTGCGACCTTTGAATCGCACTTGGACTGGGTAATCTTTATCTTTCTAATCAAAATATTTGCACACACTTCAATTGTCTGGTGATCTATGATTTATTAAGAATTACCTCATGAGTACGATGGTGATTATTTTCTATGGCTACCGATGATGTTCTAGTTACACTACTTTCTCCCTATTGTCTCCATCAGTTTCCTAAGATGGATATGCAAGCGAGTTTCACATTATTTATGTAGTAATTTTCTTGCTTAAACACCAAATTTAACGGTCGGATTAGAAAGTACATATGATGCAGCACAGGAAAGCTATTCACTATGCTATGTGCAAAATATGTATATTTCTTGGGATGCCTAGAATACATTATTTGGGCCCTATATGTGAAGTGTGATTGAGATGAGTATATTTTTCCTAGCTTCTAGTCTTGCAATGGTAGGCAGTCTGCAATTTTTATATGTTTATTTGATATAAAATTTTATTTATTTGTTAGCAATTCTTAGAATTTGGGGATAGGGCATAACTCAACTCCAAAAATCAACTTGTAAGATGAGTACTATGAAAGCCTTATAAGCACTGCCTAGGCCATATCTATAGTCTGTGAGACCCTCAACATCACAATTTATGATACATGCCATGAATAATAGCGCACCTCACTGTTAAATATATTAAATTCTTTTTACAGGTAAATGATGCAGTTCTCGTGGGTGATAGTACACTTGTTTCTTGTTCTTCAGATACAACCCTTAAGGTTTGTTAATTGTTAATGGTAATTTGTTGCAATCAATCCCTGTTATTCTACTATGATATCAGTACTGATTGATTTTTACTCCATTTTGGCTGCTGTATGTTTGTACCAGACATGGAATGCCTTGTCCACAGGAACATGTACTAGGACTCTCTGTCAACACTCAGATTATGTTACTTGCCTTGCAGCAGCTGAAAAGAATGTAATGTTATTGAAACTTTCCATGCTTTTTGTTAAAATTCAGTGCATGTTTTTTATTATTCTTTGATTGTTCAACATCCTAGGCTAATTGTTAGTAGTCCTAGTCAATACAACTTCCTAGACATTGAATATAATTATTGCAGCATCATTATAAATAGAAGGTGTGTGATCTATTAGACACATAAATTTACTCACATTTTACACTTTTTATTAAGGGCATCAAGAAAAGTTTCATTTCAATTTTTCTGTGTTCACAATTGAATTTGATAGATTGTTTGATTGGATTTGAAGTTTGAATCTTATCAAATCCATTTTCTGATCGTTTAATAGTGTCGTGAATTAATAGAGCAATATTGTTGCCTCGGGTGGCCTTGGCGGGGAGGTTTTTATATGGGATATTGAAGCTGCACTTGCAAAGTGCAGTGATGCTATGGATGATGATACTTCAAATGGTGTCAATGGTTCTGGCAACTCATTACCAGTGACAAGCTTACGTTCCATCGACTCTAGCAACAGTATATCCATGCATGCTACCCAAACTGATGGATACATTCCGATTGCTGCCAAAGGCCATAAGGAATCTGTTTATGCATTGGCAATGAATGAAGGTGGTACACTTCTTGTTTCTGGTGGTACAGAAAAGGTACTACGTGACATCCATGTCTATGTTCTAACTGTTGGTGACTTGTTATTACCTTCAAACTTTGAGGGGCATTTGGTTTATATTATATTAGATTGGATTACGTAAGCTGGACTATGGGTTGTTGTCTCTACCATTAGCATGGTTTACATTTGCTTATAGTTTTGTCATTTATCTAGGTTGTACGCGTTTGGGATCCAAGATCTGGATCAAAAACTCTAAAACTAAAAGGACATACAGATAACATTAGGGCTTTGCTTCTGGATTCTACTGGCAGGTTTGTTGAGTGGATTCACATTTTTTAGTTTACACACACACACATATATATATTCTTAAAGTCTCCTGCGCCCCCCTCCCCATAAATGCCAAATTCCTTTTACTTTGGACAAGTTACTGTTTACAAACATTAGAATTAAGAACTTATTTATGAACTTCCCCCCAACTCTTTCTCCTTTTGTCGTTTTCCTTGGCATTTCTTTTTATTGCTACAGAGTATAAATAACTATAACATAAATAGCATACAGTATAAACCCCTATTTTCATCCTTCAAAGATACAATACAAGCATCATCATGGACGTAGAGGATGAAAATGATGACAAAATTTTTGCGAGGACTGAATCTGAATCACTAAATTGATGATGCTTGTATCTATGGACGTAGAGGATTAAAATGATGATTACTAAGACTTAATATTTCATTGGTCATGTTCCAATGGGTTGGCATTTAATGGGCAATAATATAATGAAAATATTTTTTGGAGCAAAATGGAATAGTATAGTAAATCTGTGAAGACTGAATCACTGAATTGATGTTGCTACTGACAATATTTTCATTGCCAATGTTCCAATGGGTGGCTATTTGATGGTGATAGTATACTGAATGGATAAATGTCTGGTTTTCTTTGCCATTGCATATGCATCTTTTCATTGTATGAGTTTTGTTAGGTCGAATTAAGTAATATTTTTCTTCCTACAGCAGCTGAAATGCTTTTTTACATTTATCATTGTAGGTTTTGTTTGTCAGGATCTTCAGACTCTATGTTAAGGTAGTGTATGTTTTTTTTTGACAATAAGGTGGTTTGTGTGTATAGTGTTATAGTAATTTATATTGTTTGTTATATGGTTGACAAATGTCACATCTTTCCTTGTAGGCTTTGGGATCTTGGTCAGCAACGTTGTGTGCATTCTTATGCTGTTCATACAGATTCTGTTTGGGCTCTTGCTAGCAATTCAACATTTAGTCACGTTTATAGTGGTGGTAGAGACTTTTCTGTGAGTGCAATTTTTCTTTAAAAATAAAATGAATATTTTAACTATTGAGTTTCTGTGATGTTTAATTGTTCTGTTTAACCTGTGAAGGTCATCTGATCTATTATTTGATTTGTCCAGTTATACTTGACAGATCTGCAAACTAGAGAGAGTGTTTTGCTTAGCACTGGGGAACAACCAATTCTTCAATTGGCTTTGCATGATGATAGCATATGGGTTGCATCAACAGACTCGTCAGTTCACAGATGGCCTGCTGAAGTATCCAACCCTCAAAAGATTTTCGAAAGAGGCAATTCTTTTTTAGCTGGAAATTTGTCATTTTCAAGAGCCAGGGTGTCTCTAGAAGGATCTACCCCCGTATGTTATGTTTATATTTGTTTATTTCTTAAAAAATACTAATTTTATTATTTTATCTACCAAATGTTGTGTTACTCTGGGAAAACATGATTCTGGTTGCATACACACACGTGAAATATATTTGTTTACTTGTCTCTTTTTAGTGCTTCCTTTTTGGGGATATGATGGGATCTCTCTTCCATAGATGTTTCTACTCAAAGATAATGTTCTTGTGACTCTGTTCGTAGAACAGATACAATAGGAAAAGAATATTCATCTTATTTGACTTGATAATACATGGTAAACATTTATAGGATTACAGAGGAAAGAAAATAAATCAGAAAAGGAAAATAAAACAAATCATAATTCTCGAAGATATCTAAACATTGAAAAATTCAAACAAATCTCCTTGATTTAATTCCTTTATTAGAGGGATTTCCAGCTGACTGTTTTCACAATATTCACACCATAATCTCCCTGATTTTTTCTATTTTCAACAGATTCTCTGTTCTGGGGCAGGATCACTAATAGTTTTTCTTTTTGTTGCTGTTCAAATGTAAATAGGTTCCTGCATATAAACAGCCTATCTTGACTATTCCCGGCACCCCTGCAATAGTACAGCATGAAGTTTTAAATAATAAGAGGCATGT
Source organism: Cicer arietinum (assembly GCF_000331145.2). Classification (NCBI taxonomy): domain Eukaryota; kingdom Viridiplantae; phylum Streptophyta; class Magnoliopsida; order Fabales; family Fabaceae; genus Cicer; species Cicer arietinum. The sequence goes on from NC_021163.2 coordinate 5,115,481, forward strand.
CCTGACTAAGGTAATCATGGTGCAGTGTTTGTGTTATTGTGCCAATATTGTCATGTGTTCTGTTGAGTTATCTTCTGAGCTGATAAATGGCTCTTTTATAGGATACTTCTGGTTCAGTGAAGTTGTGGGAAGTCACAAAAGGTGTTGCAATTGAAGATTATGGAAAGGTGAGAATCGGTTGTCCTTTCATTTAGTAATCTGCACGGAGTCTTGTTTGATAGGGAAACATCTCCTTTAAAAAAAAAAGACACGGAAAAAGCTTAGTTGTACCTATTATTATTTTCAAAGTTCAACTATAGCTGACAGGGCTCATTTGTAAATTGTAAGTTCAAAATAGCTCATGCTTTACATGTGGAATATGTAGGTACCATTCGACGAGAAAAAGGAAGAGCTATTTGAGATGGTATGATTACATGTATTCGTGATCAATTTTTTTGAAATGACACTTGTTTTAATTATATTATTTTTTAAATGCTGGTTGGTTTATATTTTCTTTCC
>NC_021163.2:5116549-5127895 GCF_000331145.2 Cicer arietinum
CATTCCTGCATGGTTTACAGTAGATACCAGACTTGGAAGTTTGTCTGTACATTTGGACACTCCCCAGTGTTTTTCTGCAGAGATGTATTCACAAGAACTGAACATTGTAGACAAGCCTGAAGACGATAAGGTAATTGAATGTATTTCCGTAAGCAATTTGCATGCCCGTCTCTTGAATTTCTTTTCACATTGATATTTTCTCTACTTAATCGAGTCTTTGGTATGTTATTATTGGCCGTAACAAATAATACCCTCTTTACACTTCATTCTCTCCTTGTTTGGCAAGTTACAGTACTAATGACTATAACAATTAATGATGTCCAATTCATTTAATTGTTCACGTCATTCATCTTGTGGGACCCACTACCGTCAGTGAAGCATAAAAATCTTCCAATTTTATTTTGTTCTTGCTCAAACTGAATGATGCTTACTATGTTAGTATTATCACTGATACGATAGTATCTATTTGAAAGTCATAATTCTGTTTGAGGTACTCAATTATATGCTTCTACAGTTTAAATACATAGGAGGTTCTTTAAAAAAAGAATATGTAGGAAGTGGCATTCTGCAAATTCTTACGCACAGTAATTTACTATCAACTACCAAAATCAATGCTTATACTTGCATGCATGCACAGAGACACCACAGATAAATGAAATATGGAAGCAGCTAATGACTCTTCTTTTTATTCTACAGATTAACTTGGCTCGAGAAACACTGAAAGGACTCTTGGTTCATTGGTTGAGAAAACGAAAGCACAGGATAGGAACTCCTGCTTCTGCAAATGGGGAATTATCATTCGAAAAGGATACTGGTACTAGAAGTCTTTCGCATTCACGGATTGAGGTCGATGGAAGTTCTGAGAATGATACTATGGTGTATCCTCCATTTGAATTCTCAATTGTTTCTCCTCCTTCCATTATTACTGAGGGAACTCATGGAGGTCCATGGAGAAAAAAGATTACTGATTTAGATGGAACTGAGGATGATAAAGACATCCCCTGGTGGTGTCTGGACAGTGTATTGAATAATCGATTACCTCCTAGAGAAAATACCAAGTAATTTTTTGTCTTCCTGTTCATTCTTGCTTCCTATTAGTCCAGTAGTATCTCTCGCTTGGTTTTATGTATTTCTTACAGCATCTTAAAGCATTTTTTGCTCTCCTAAAAATGGTGAATTTATTTTCTTATTTTTCTACACGTAGTAACAAATGTAAGAATACGGTTTGAGTTTCTGATAACAATTGAAGTTTTCTAATTCTGGAAACCTCTATGATTTTTATTTTATGGGTCAATTATATACTGTCTTCTTTAATATACATTTTTTATCATAACTTTTGCAGATGCAGTTTCTATTTACAGCCTTATGAAGGCTCTAATGTCCAGATCCTCACTCAAGGGAAGCTAAGTGCTCCACGTATATTAAGAATTCATAAAGTAAGTTTTAATATACCATATTGGTAAATGTGAAGTATTAGTTTCATGTTCTTTTTCAGCCTTTCTTCATTTCTATATGAAATAGAAATGTTCTGCCATAAGAGAACAATGAGCTGTACCTTTATCCTTGAAGCTGTCAAAATGCTTTTAACATCAAATTTAAGGCATTACCTTGACCTTGCTAATAAATCTAGTTCATTTGTATAAATTTGACTTGTGGGTTAGGTCTAACTCAACCTTACAAAACTGGCTTGAAAGATGAGGCCTGTTCAAGACTCATAAGGACTATTTTGGCCATATCTTTGGTTGGTGTGGGATCTCAACTCACCCCCTCGCGTCCATGACTCTCACGTCTGGACATTTGGAGCATGTAGGACAAATACTGGTGGCCCAATAACACCACCTCTCACACCTAGGACTAGACATCTAGAACGGTGACAAGTACATGTGGCCCAACAACAAATTTACGACAGACTTTGATATCATCTTAGAATCTGTGACCTCAGCCTAACTCAATCACACAAAACCATCTGTATGGCGAGACCTTTTCAACTCTTACTAGGGCTAGTTTGGCAATATCTCCTACTCAGCACAGATCTCAAATTCTCAACAACTTTGTTTGATTTTTCCATCCCTGATGGAGCATGGAATATGAAATAGGGGGACATGGGAAAGGAGGCAGAGTTCTCAATTGATGATACCGGCGAGCCTCAACTTGCGTGGTGGATTGCGTGTTGGTCATTGAAAGAAAATGGAACAATATATTAAATTAATATAAAAAGAGTGAATAGGAAGAGGTAGAAATTATACATGCTATAGTTTCAGAAGAAATTGAAAAAAGAGAGACCAACAGACAGAGGAATAAAACGGTTCTGGTGGCAGTTATGAATTAACGGGAGAAAAGAGAGAGATGCGAAGAACATATATAAAAATTATGTGACCAGGGATTTCAGCTTCTTCTGTATTTATTTTTGTGGGAGATACATGTTGGGGACAGCGGAGTTGTGGAGCTCTCTGTTGAGAGCCCAAGTTTCAGATTCTGTCAGGAACCAACTGATGTTTCAGTGTGTTTATCTTCTAATTTATTGTGGGTTATCTTTCTGACTAAGACAGCTAAAAGACATATTTACCTCCACAATTGAAGCAGCCCAATTGACAAAGGATGAACAGTAATAGGGAGATAACTTGTGTAATGTTAGGGTCCCAATCAGTAGGAATGAACCCAAATCAGCAGAGGGGAAATTATACATGTGAAAGAAATTTCGTCACACCCAAATAATTTGTTATGGGTAAGCACTGGTGGTGCGTATAAGAGGGAGCGAGTTGGGTGATGAAGACAATGACATTATGGCTATGTTGTTGAGAATTAATTTCGAGGCTTAGGGGTGATGAATAGTTTTACAAGCAAGGGGAATGCTTATGGGGGAGGTCACACCTTCTGTTCTTTATCTTTCTGTAGCTACCTTACTGCACTAATAATTATCCCTCTGAGCGTTGTTATAGGCAGATGCCTCCTATGTCAAAGGTATCATATCATGGATGTGTTCAACACGGGAATCTCCTTTTCCGCAACATCATTTTACCATGGCATCTGCCAACAACAACACTGAAAGGAATTATGGATATATATCATTTTTTGAGCTAAATAGGATATTTTTCAGTAACTTAAATACGTCAATTAATTTGTATGATGTTGATTTATTTGGGATATTTAGTAATTTAGTAATTATCAGTATCATTGCTTTGATTTATACATTTAATCTGTTATTTGGAATTTAAATTATTATCCTTCAAGAATTGTGTTATTGCTTTTTTAGTCTTTAACTTTACCTTCTTTTTCATTTAATAATGATCAACTCGGCTTTTTTCGGTTTAGGTTATTAATTATGTTATAGAAAAGATGGTTCTTGACAAACCATTGGATAATGTCAATGCCGAAGGTAGTTTTTCCCCTGGACTTGCTGGGTCACAGTTACAGCACCAAACAGTTGGGGATGGATCTTTCCGATCTGGGTTTAAACCGTGGCAAAAAATTAGACCTTCTATTGAAATATTGTGCAACAATCAGGCAAGTTATGTGTTTTTATCAAGGTAGTCTTATGATAGTGTATATATTTAGTTTTTTATATGCCAAGATTGAGCAAGTTTGTGCTTTATATGTTTATAGTTGGCCTGCTCTTCAGTTTATGCATATGCTTTTTAGAATCTGTTCACTTTTCTTGTGGACATTTTTGGTTACCCACTGTGTCGTTTCCGGCAATTTATTAAAATTTAAAGACAATAATGTCAGACTTACTCATTTGATGTTTGGCATATTATTTAAAACTACAACTTTAATCAGCTTCTATTATCCACGATGCATAATTACTTGAGCAAGTCTTGGTCAACAACTTGGAAAGTGTTTTGGTCTAATTATCCTGAAAACCAGTTTATATACCTTATACCTATGATATCTTCAAATGATCAGTTAAGAACGTGCTCTCGTTCAACAGGAATAATAATTAGCAGAAATTTAATTCATCTTCTAAAATAAAATAATCTTTTATTTTAATCTGATATTTTGTATTTTGTCTCTTGAAGTTATAGGGTTTTAGATATAATAAAGGAAAAGGAAAATAATGACTTTGAATTATGATTATGGTTTGATATGATTGATAATACAAAAAGGTCAAATACTAACGCTTATTTGTACCACAACTAGACTCTTGATTTTGATCAAATAGCGAAACAAATCATGGCAATAATATTAAGATAGCATTGAGATATTATATTTTCATATCTTCTAATGTAGCCATTTTTTTATAATTATTTCCAGATATTGTCTCCAGAAATGAGCTTAGCAACAGTGCGAACTTATATATGGAAGAAAACAGATGACGTTGTCCTAAATTACAGAGTGATTCAAGGGAGGTGATTGCAAATTGTGTTTGTGCAATGCTGGTACAGCATCTTAAACTTTGCTTAGCTACATGAATATAATGCTTTCGTGGCATATGCTCCTGCATCTTTTTTTCTTGTTTCTACTACCAACTAGAATGGGGAAGAAGACCTTAGTAAGCTGCTATTCTGTGTTCTCTTCTGATTGATGCCAATGTTACCCCCAAATTGAGAAGGCTTTAAGCCATTTTGCTGCAGATTGGCTGCTTAGAAATATAGTGGGATTATAAAGCCAAAACTTTATTATATTTCTGCAAGTTTTGCCATTGCTTGAATGAGGATTATTGGTATCACAAATTGTGTTGGAAGACTTAGGATGAAATGCTTATAAATACCATCCTTGTTATCCTTAATGTTTCTTTGATTGATGCCTAAGCAAGGTTTGCAGACTTAATTTTATTAATACATGCAGGTTTTCTTCTGATTGTGTTGAACACTTATGAGCGCAATCATTCTAGTCGGGTGCCTGCTTTGATCAGTGGCATTGTGAGATTTGTATATTCTAAACTCTCATAGATAACCAAATTTAGTGGCACTATTCAAACCTACTTGAACAGAATTTAAGTTATTGGAATGTGTTGCTAAATATTTTTTGAATAACATCTAGCTGGAGCATACTTCCATTGGACATACATGACCAGGACTCATGGATTTTGTGTCTGCAAGATGAAGATGGTTTTCTAATTGGCTCCTTTGAGTATTAATGGGGATCATATGGGTGTTTTCCAGTAAGTAGGTAGTAATTTTAGAGATGACAACAAAAAATATTGTACATTTGATCTGTATGTTAAATACCTAGACTTAGAAATTATGTTCTATAGGTGTATTTTCCTTCATATTTGTCCCTGTTCTGTTTCTTTTTATTTTAAAATTTTGGTTAATATTAATTGCAAGTAATGTTTATTCTCATTTGCTAAAATTAGGATCAGTCACCCTCTAATTGAGTGCTTTTCTGCTTATCTTCCCTTTGAATTTGGAGCTGACTGTTATCAATTGTGGCCACTCGTTCGGTCTCGGGCCTTTTATGTAGCTTTGCTGAGTCCAGAAATGTGAATTTGGGAACAGAATCTAAAAAATATTAGGCGCTGATGTTATCTAGTGATAGTTCTTTTCATCAATTGGCGCTGGTTAAATTTTCTATATTTTCTTGTGTAAGAGGCGAAGCATATGTTTGGATATGCTATGCAAAACGGCCTTGAATTTGCAAAAGCTAGGAATTGAAGCTGTGTTTGATGTGTGGTAATTGTTTGACACTCACCTACCGTGGTAATTGTTAAAAGTTTTACATTGAATAGCATAAGGTCTGACAAAATGTTTATAAGTGGTGAATAATCTTCACCTTACAAACTAGTTTTATAGAAGTTGTGTAAGATCTAATCCAAATGCTAAGAGATAAATAGACTAGAACAAGTTTGCTTATGGAAGCATTTGCACCTTGTTTAGCCAGAAAAATGCAACATCAACTGAAGTTAATTCAATATTGGGCCAGTTTTGAGTCAGTTAGTAAGCTTAGGCCAATTTTACTAAGTGTACTTGCCTATATAATACTGAAGTCAATGATATATAGTAATCAATCAATATCAATAAAATTCCTTTTGATTCTTTCACTTGTGAGTCCATTAATCATTCATTCATTCCAATAGAGAAGTGAGGAAAATTGAGTGTTCTAACATATTGGTATGATTTCTCTCTTAAAATTATTGGAAAAAGTTTAATTCTACGATTTGTTAATATAAACCAAATTAATTAAATTAGTTTGTGTTTGTGTGTGTCTATATATATAAATATATGAAACGATCCATGTGAAAATACTTTGTTATTGTGAAAAATGAAAATAAATAGCAATTGTTCCATAAAAATCTGCGGCCCAATTAAAAGCCAATTGGTGACTACCAGAGCAGATAATTCTTCTTTCTTCTTCATCTCATTTGTTATGTGTTAGGTTAAATCTTCTGTCTCCTTTTCCTAAGTGCAATATTGGATTTGGATTTCATTTCATCTTCTACTAAACTGCAATTCCATTCGTTCTATTTTAATTTGAGACTTGTAACCATAATTGGCTTCGATGTTTTGAACTCATAAAAGTAGTCTCCTCTATCACCTATAAACAAAGTCCAATATGTAATGCAAAGTTATGATGTTGAAAATTACAGACAATAAAATAAACAATTTTGCTTCCCACACCCCTCAAATTACTTCCCACACCCCTCAATTTTTTTTAAACCCCAAACTACCCTTCCCTCTATATTCACTTTAACCACTCATTTTCTATCTTCATCATCTTCATCTTCTTCATCTTCATTACCTACCAACTTCAATCTTCTTCAATATTCTTCAATCATTTTGATACATTTCATGTTCAATAATCTTTAATCATTTTGAACATCTTCATCATTTTCATCATCTTCATCATTATAGTGATTCAAATCAACTAGGTATGTATTTTGCTGTGATTTAGAGCTGGTTATTTTTTTTTCAAATCTGGGTTTCGTACGTGAACTTAGTTCACGTACGTCTACGTGAAACCAATTCACGTACTTGATGAAATTAAGAAAATTCAGATTGTACGTGAATTAGGTTTACGTACACATACGTGAATTAAGTTTGCGTACAACAATGGAGTTTTAAAATTGATGTTACCTACGTGAACTCAGTTCACGTATGTGTACGTGAACTCAGTTCATGTATCCCATACGTGAATTGAATACACGTACACATACGTGAACTCAGTTCACGTAAAGGATGAAATTTTGTAAAATCTAAGTCATACGTGAACTGAGTTCACGTATGCTTACTTGAATTCAATTCACGTATGGGATACGTGAACTGAGTTCACGTAAAGGTGAGAAATTTTGGAATTTTTTTTTTTTTTGATTATTGTGTTTAGGAGTTAAGAATTTTTATGTTGTTATATTTATGTAATTTATTGGATGCAGTTAAATGGATGAAGGGGGAGACAACAGTGACGAAATGTATGAAGGTTTGGAAGGTTTGGAACCTGATTTTGAAGAAATGTATGATGATTTGGATCCTGATTTTGAAGAAATGTGTGATGATGTGGAACCTAATTTTGACGCTATGAATGACAGAGTTGAACCTGTTATGATTGATTTGACTGATGTGTTTACTACCGGCATGCTGTTTGATACACGAGATGAATTATTGAAATGGGCTAGAAATGTTGGAAGGGAAAATGGAATTGTTGTTGTGATTTTTAGATCTGAAAATGCGACCGCACGACCAAGAACAAAGACAAAATCAATTATTGGTTATGAAAGAAGTGGTAAATATAGACCATGGAAGAATCATAATCTTACGAGGAGTACTTGGACTAGAAAATGTGATTGTCCATTTAGATTGAGAGGAACACGATCAAGTGTTGGTGATGGATGGTATTTGCATGTAATATGTGGTCTCCATAACCACGAATTGGCCAAAAAACTAACCGGTCACTCTTTCTTAGGCCGATTGTCTCAAGATGAGAAAAATGTACTTGGTGATATGACAAAGAACTTTGCAGCGTCATCCCAAGAAGTCAGACTCACCCCAAGAAGCTCACCCAACAACTCTGCAGTGTCATCCTTGTTAAATATATTAATGCTGAAGAATGCACCGGTGATGGGTATATGCAGCAGCGACGAGACATCGTCCAAAGTAATGGTCATCTCCCCAATTGGAAGATGAAAGTTGTTGGTGTCGCGATGCCATCTCTCGACAAAGGCAGAAATTAGGTGAACTCACCTACGTGATCTGAGTTCACGTACGTGAACTCCATCAGCCTACGTGAACTCACCTACGTGAACTCACCTACGTGATCTGAGTTCACGTACGTGAACTCCATCAGCCTACGTGAACTCACCTACGTGAACTCACCTACGTGATCTGAGTTCACGTACGTGAACTCCATCAAACTACGTTAACTGAGTTCACGTCTACCTACGTGATCTGAGTTCACGTACGTGAACTCCATCAGCCTACGTGAACTCACCTACGTGAACTCACCTACGTGATCTGAGTTCACGTACGTGAACTCCATCAGCCTACGTGAACTCACCTACGTGAACTCACCTACGTGATCTGAGTTCACGTACGTGAACTCCATCAGCCTACGTGAACTCACCTACGTGAACTCACCTACGTGATCTGAGTTCACGTACGTGAACTCCATCAAACTACGTTAACTGAGTTCACGTCTACCTACGTGATCTGAGTTCACGTACGTGAACTCCATCAGCCTACGTGAACTCACCTACGTGAACTCACCTACGTGATCTGAGTTCACGTACGTGAACTCCATCAGCCTACGTGAACTCACCTACGTGAACTCACCTACGTGATCTGAGTTCACGTACGTGAACTCCATCAGCCTACGTGAACTCACCTACGTGAACTCACCTACGTGATCTGAGTTCACGTACGTGAACTCCATCAAACTACGTTAACTGAGTTCACGTCTACCTACGTGATCTGAGTTCACGTACGTGAACTCCATCAAACTACGTTAACTGAGTTCACGTCTACCTACGTGATCTGAGTTCACGTACGTGAACTCCATCAAACTACGTTAACTGAGTTCACGTCTACCTACGTGATCTGAGTTCACGTACGTGAACTCCATCAGCCTACGTGAACTCACCTACGTGATCTGAGTTCACGTACTTCATTTCAATTCACGTAATTGAACTTTGAAAACCTAGAAAATCAAACCCAGAATCATTGCTTAACGTTCAAAACCCATTCATGAAAATTGAAAACCCAGAAAATCAAACCCAGGAAACGAAAACGAAAACACTTACTTGATTGAAGAGATGCTTGAAGTGATTGAAGATGGTGTTGAAGATTATTGAAGATTGATTGATTACTTGATTCAAGAAAGTAGATGATTGAAGATGAATGATGAAGGTATTAGGGTTTAGGGTAATGAAGATGAAGATTAAGGTTTTAGGTTATAGAAGATGAAGATGATGAAGTTAGAAGATGAGTAGTTAAAGTGAAATAGAGGGAAGGGTAGTTTGGGTATTTTGGGTTTTAAAAAAAATTGAGGGGTGTGGGAAGCAAAATTGTAATATTACTAGCGGAGTAGGTTCATGTGCGGATGCAAGGTGATATCAACACCCCAAAAACATCCACATCCCGTCTTCGAATTTTACTTTTGGGGAAAAATATGGAGCGTTAAGATTAAAGGAAAAAGTCATGTGACTTTTTTTAAGTGGTCATGTGTCACTTAAATAACTCTTAATCATGATCATCAATGGTTGTATAGTCAAAATTTAATCATCTCCTCTAATGTTAAAACTACTCTCGTTTGATATATTTATTTAAATCTCCTCAAAATTTAATCATCTCCTCTAATGTTAGACCTATATTTATTTAAATCTCAAATGTGCACGATATGATAATATGATAGATCTATGATAAGATATAAAGTATGATCAAGATAATATAGAATAATAATAGGATAAATATTATCCTACCATATGTTTGATGTGCACATAATAACAGACAATCTAATATTAATTTTTCATGTCATGTGTTTAATACACACTATATCATGACATAATATAATATATCCATTTACATGATTTGAGATGAGATGATTCATGATTGTATGGGTGAGTGAGTTATGATGACTCAGTGCATGTTTGGTTGAATTATAATAAAAATTGATTTTGAATTACTTTATTTTAAAATATTAATTTTATTTAAAAATGAGTTAAATATAAAATAGTTTATGTTTAGATATATTTACGTAAAAATGAACTGACCAATAAATTGGAGTGTAAAAAATTTATGTTTAGATTCAAAATTAACAAATTGTAGCTTCAAGTTAAAATCAATTATACCCGAGAGCAACTATACATGTTAGAATTGACCATTGTCATTGTCAGCATATAGTTTATGATGCATCAAATAGTTAAGAAAAGACTTGAGAGAGATACCATTGAGGATGTTTGATATGATTGACTCGATGATGTGTGTGCTTGATTATATTTGATGTATTAATTGACTCTTTATACTTTTATTTCATATTTATGATGTTGCTAGATTCTTATATTTTATCTATATTTTTAGATCTTATTGATGAGGAGTTTGTGAATCAGATTTTCTAAAAAATCCTTCAAGAAAAATATGAACGAATACCTTTAAGTCAATGACACAGCTTAAATCTTGAAATTTCAACAACGCTATAATAATTACCAACTCTAGTATGGATAGGCCTTACACTATGATTGATTATTATTCACACCACATTGATAGATATCCCATTACGAGTATTGTTGTTGTACCTACCATATTCATAGGTTCTTTATTTATACAATTTTGCTTCCCACACCCCTCAAATTACTTCCCACACCCCTCAATTTTTTTTAAACCCCAAAATACCCAAACTACCCTTCCCTCTATATTCACTTTAACCACTCATTTTCTATCTTCATCATCTTCATCTTCTTCATCTTCATTACCTACCAACTTCAATCTTCTTCAATATTCTTCAATCATTTTGATACATTTCATGTTCAATAATCTTTAATTATTTTGAACATCTTCATCATTTTCATCATCTTCATCATTATAGTGATTCAAATCAACTAGGTATGTATTTTGCTGTGTTTTAGAGCTGGTTATTTTTTTTTCAAATATGGGTTTCGTACATGAACTTAGTTCACGTACGTCTACGTGAAACCAATTCACGTACTTGATGAAATTAAGAAAATTCAGATTGTACGTGAATTAGGTTTACGTACACATACGTGAATTAAGTTTGCGTACAACAATGGAGTTTTAAAATTGATGTTACCTACGTGAACTCAGTTCACGTATCCCATACGTGAATTGAATACACGTACACATACGTGAACTCAGTTCACGTAAAGGATGAAATTTTGTAAAATCTAAGTCGTACGTGAACTGAGTTCACGTATGCTTACTTGAATTCAATTCACGTATGGGATACGTGAACTGAGTTCACGTA
>NC_021163.2:5132824-5141080 GCF_000331145.2 Cicer arietinum
CCTCATCCGCTTGGACTTCTTCAGGTTGGGCCTCATCCGCTTGGGCCTCTTCTGCTTGCCCCTGTTCTGGTTGCGCATGTTCTACTTGTTGATTCTGTAATCTTCGTTGTCCACGCAATTCACGCTGAGCACGGTGAGCCCGTGCAGAAGCGGTTGGTCTAACACGACCCTCTCTATCAGTCCCTTGGTCGAGTATAATACGACCCTCTCTATCAGTAAACATTGTGCGCACCATTTCTGCATAAACAAATCATAATCATTATCAAAACAACATAACAATATAACATAAACCACAACAGGGGCAAGCATAAACTCATACGTGAATTGAGTTCACGTTCAGCAACCTACGTGAACTGTGTTCACGTACGTGAACTCCATCACCTACGTGAACTGAGTTCGCGTACGTGAACTCCATCAGCCTACATTAACTGAGTTCACGTCCACCTACGTGATCTGAGTTCACGTACGTGAACTCCATCAGACTACGTTAACTGAGTTCACGTCTACCTACGTGATCTGAGTTCACGTACGTGAACTCCATCAGCCTACGTGAACTCACCTACGTGAACTCACCTACGTGATCTGAGTTCACGTACTTCATTTCAATTCACGTAATTGAACTTTGAAAACCCAGAAAATCAAACCCAGAATCATTGCTTAACGTTCAAAACCCATTCATGAAAATTGAAAACCCAGAAAATCAAACCCAGGAAACGAAAACGAAAACACTTACTTGATTGAAGAGATGCTTGAAGTGATTGAAGATGGTGTTGAAGATTATTGAAGATTGATTGATTACTTGATTCAAGAAAGTAGATGATTGAAGATGAATGATGAAGGTATTAGGGTTTAGGGTAATGAAGATGAAGATGAAGGTTTTAGGTTATAGAAGATGAAGATGAAGATGATGAAGTTAGAAGATGAGTAGTTAAAGTGAAATAGAGGGAAGGGTAGTTTGGGTATTTTGGGTTTTAAAAAAATTGAGGGGTGTGGGAAGTAATTTGAGGGGTGTGGGAAGCAAAATTGTAAAATAAAATGCAATTATCGTTTTTACTCTAATAATTTAACAATATTGCTATCTGCACCCCTCACATTACTATCCACACCCCTCAAATTTCTAAAAAAACTAAAATACTCAAAATGCCCTTTGATATTTATAATATTTTTTACAATTTTACTAACTCATAACTCACATTCATCATATCTCATAACTTACATATCAAAAAATCACCATACCTCACCAACCCTAATTCATAATCATTCAAAACTCACATCAATCGTTCACAACCTACAACTCATCAGTTTCCTCATCACATTGTAGTTAAAGTGATCTAAAAAGGTATATTTGTTGGTCTGTTTGTGAGGTTGATTTTTTTCTTCTTAATATGGGGATTGTATGTGAACTTGGTTCGCATACGTTGTGTTGTTACGTGAAATGAAATCACGTATGTTAAAAAAAAAAAAAGCAAAAATCTCAGAATGTACGCAATCTTAATTCACGTAAACATACATGGTTTAAGATTGCGTAATTAATGGAGTTTGAAAATTCAACATCTCAGTATGTACGCAATCTTAATTCACATACGTTTACGTGAATTAAGATTGTGTGATCAATGAAGTTTGAAAATTAAACCATTTACGTGAACTCAACTTCACGTAAGTTTACGTGAACTGAGTTCACGTACGTTTACTAGAATTCAATTTAAGTAAACGTACGTGAACTCAATTCACGTAATATTACATGAAGTTGAGTTCACGTAAATGTTAAGCAGAATCCTGAATTTTTTTTTCCTTTCTTCTAGATGCAGATAAATGGACCAAGGGGGAGACAACATTGACGAAATGTATGAAAGTTTGGAACCTGATTTTGAAGATATGGATGACGATTTGAAACGTGATTTCGACAAAATGTATGATGATTTTGATGAAATTAATGAAGCTATGAACAACGAAGGTGAACCTGTTATGATTGATTTGACTTATGTGTTTAGCACCGACATGATGTTCGATATGCGAGATGATTTATTGAAATGAGTTAGAAATTTTGGAAGGGAAAATGGAATTGTCGTTGTCATTTTTAGATCCGAAACTGAGACAGCACGACCAAGAACAAAGACAAAATTAATTCTTGGTTATGAAAGAAGTGGTAAATATAGACATTGGAAAAATTCTAAACCTACGAGGAGTACTTGAAGTAGAAAATGTGAATGCCCATTTAGATTGAGAGGTACAACATCAAGTGTTGGTGAAGGATGATATCTGCATGTAATATGTGGTGTCCATAACCACAAATTGGCCAAAAAACTGACTGGTCATGCTTTCTTAGGCCGATTGTCTCAGAAAGGAAAAATTGTACTTGGTGATATGACGAAGAATATGATCAAACCAAGAAACATATTGATGACACTAAAGGATCATAATGTTACAAGTTTGACGACAATAAAACAAGTTTATAATGCAAATCAAACATATCGTTCATCACTTAGAGGTAATAAAACATACATGCAACATCTTTTGACATTGATGGAACGCGACAAATACGTCTATCGATATAGGAAGGTAGAAGGTTCAGATGAGTTGAGGGACATATTTTGGGTTCACCCAGACGCTATCACTCTTGTAAATAATTTTCACATAATATTGATTATGGATAGCACATACAAGACATGTAGATATCAAATGCCATTACTTGAAATTATTGGTGTTACATCTATTGAAATGACATTTTGTGTGGGATTTGCGTATATACAGTCTGAGCGTGCTGATAATTTTATGTGGGCACTACAAATGTTGAAAGAACAGATTATAGGTGGTGAAGTTGAAGTAATTGTTACTGATAGAGATCTTGCTTTGATGAACGCAGTTGAATATGTTTTTCCAAAAGCAGTCAATTTATTATGCTTGTTTCATGTATGCAAAAATGTCAAAGCGAAGTGCAAGATGACTGTTTTTCTAAAAAATAAATCGGTGCAAATAATGGAGGCATGAGAGACTCTTGTTTACAGTTATGACAAGGCTTAGTACTACATGAATTTGACTAACTTTGAAGGAATTTGTAGTAGCTCTTCTATCTTTAATAATTATGTACATGACTAGTGGTTAATTCCTCACAAGGAAAGATTTGTTGAGTTGTGGACAAATAGATTTATGCATTTTGGAAACACTAGAACACAAAGGGTTGAGTCGGCGCACTGGAGTTTGAAAATAATATTACAAGATAACATTGGTGATATATGCAGTGTTTGGGAAACCATCAATAGCATGATTGTATTACAACACAGTGAGATAATAACATCATTTGAAAAGATGAAATAGAAGTGATAGTAAAAAAGTTTGATGAACTTGATGTACCTGACAAAATTGCACTTAAAGGTAAATTACGCGAGATCACGTATCCATCGACTATGTCGATATGTCCACATGTTGACAAGGTTAAAACAAATGGTGCACCTAAAAAAGGCAAAATTAAGGTATCAAAAAGAGATAAATCAACCAAGTATGATTCATCTTAGTGGGAGTATGTGGATGCAAGTGTTCGATGCAGTGACACAAATGCATGTAATATTGTAACATCTAATAAAGTACAACAACCTCGATCATGAGTCCACAAAAAAGGAGTTTGCTAAATTGTTTGAAAAACCAAATCACTCCACAAACTTAATCGGTGCATCATTCATGGATTTGTAGGTCACATAACAAATTATATACTGCGAGCTTGCGGCATTAAGTGTAGGCAGAATGAGATAAATGAGGAAGAATATAGGTCATCGTTGAGACGAAGAAGATAGGTCGTTTGCTAGCACGCATGTGTGACTATTAATTGTGTTTAGGTCGTTGATTTGTATTTAAGAGTTATGATTTATTCTCATGGAATGAATGTGGTGAGAATAATTGGTTATTGTGAATGAGAACAACAGATCAGAATTCAATCGACACCAATTACAACTGATTCTTGTTCCTACTCTCCTCGCTGATGATGTCGTCATCCTGAAAACTACAGTTTTCATGAAACATTGGCCTAACTGGCCCAAAAACTGCAGTTTTTCATACACTCAATAACACATTTCTTACTATATTCCATTAAATTTAGAGTTTTATTGTTTGTGTAATAATTGTTTGTTTAGGTTCAATTGTAGAATCTGAAAATGAATATCAAAATGAATTATTTCATTATCCTTAATATGAGATGCAAAGAAAAAAAAAAGATCAACTACATTAACTAATCATGATATGGATCTTGTGTTTTCTAACAGAGTAACGTCGAAAAACATTATACTTCTAATTTGGTGTTGGTCTCTTGACTGAATGAGTTGTATCACCTGAACAAAAATACTAAATTTAATTAATTAATTAATTGTGACAAACAATTGTCTTGTATATGGTTTTTTGTAGTCAGTATATTACAATTGCTCTTATTTTTATGTATTAGATATTAAAAAAGATTAATTTTAACTAATTATTAGTTTGTCGTTAAATAATTAGTTAAAATTAATGTTTTTTAATATCTAATACATAAAAATGAGAACAATTACAATATACTAACTATAAAAAATCATACACCAGACAATTGTTTGTCATAATTAATTAATTAATTTTAATTTTTTTGTTCAGGTGATTTTATCCACTCAGTTAAGAGATTGATATTAATTTGACGTATAATATTTTTAGAAGTTAATCTATCAACAAACACAACATTCAAATCACGATTAATTAAGTATTGCTAATGTATTTTACTTTTTATTTTATTAGCATTTCATAATGAGGAGAATGAAATAATTCATTTTATTATTCATTTTCAGATTCTACACAATGACTTCTTACTTGGAAAACAAATTCGTTTTAAATATGTGATAATTAATCAGAATAATTTGATTCATGTTTTTAAAATAAATATGAAGTCACTTGTGTATATACACACGACTTTCGTAAAATCTTTCATCTTACAATGAATTTATAAGTTCATTAACAATCATGACTTCAACTATCTATATATTGTTGACCATGCTTTCTTTTAAGTTTGACTTAATATTTATCTTAATGAATAATAGTTTGATTGTGTATACTTCAACTTTATAGTGTTGCGCTCTGATTATAACAATACAATATTATAATTTATTTTAATATTTGTGCAAAACACTTATGTAATTATCATAATTGTTCATATTATATTTAACTAATCCTTTTATTCATAAGATATTTTTCGAACTTAAAAATTGAACTCATGCGTGCGGATGCACGGGTCTCTATCTAGTTACCATTGAAATTAGTTAAGAGTTTTTAATTAAAGGCAAAAGTACACTTTTATTCCTTTAAGTTTATCCAATTTTTGCTTTTGTCCTTTAAATTTATTTTTTCTAGATTTGATTCTTTATATTATATTCAATTTGCACCGTTAATCTTGAAGTTATATTGAATTAAGCAAGAAATCTTTTAAGTTTGAATTTTTTCTCGAATTACTGTCATGAAATGTTAAAATCTAATCGAAACATCGCAAGAAGTTGACTCTCTAGACTACTTTTTAAGTGAAAGAAGTTAATGACTTTGATTATATGGAGAAACATTTATTACCATATTTTTAAGGTTATGTATGTGTTTAAATGGTTGCAGAGAAAATCAAAAAATGAAGACCATTTATAAAGTTTGATGAATGTATTATGAAGAATTAGAATGAGGGACATATTGTTGCAGCATTTGATAGAGTTTTAATTATTAGAAGCTTTTAATTGCGCTAATAATTGTTGAAAATGAGATAAATGACTAACGATGTATACATAATGTAACTTAAACGACTAAATCGAAAGAAAAAAAAAACTTACAATACCTAAAGAAAAACTAAACTAAACTTAAATATGATAAATATATTTTTGCCTTAATTAAATAACTCCACCAGTGAAATTAGTTAATTAATCTAATAAAAACTTAAAATGTTAAATTATTTGAATTATTTTATGAAAACTATCATTGAATTTATTGACAAAATTGTCAAAGAGCCTGTATTAGTAAATACCTTATTTATTACTCGTTGACAAAAAAATGTGAATTAAATATAGATCATATAAAATGAGACAAAATAACTACTCAAAAAGTGTAATATTTGGGAGGGCTGGAGAAAGAATATGCGTTTGGACTTTGGAGTAGCAGTGGTAAAGAGAACATTAATACCATAGAACGACAACCAAAAGAGGTCATGAAAATGAATCACTTACATGTATATTATATATTAAATAGTCTGTTTATAATTTTCCATTCCATCCAACTTTTTTATTAAAAAAAAAATGTCTAGATGAATTGAGTTCTATTCATCACCACAACTAAAGTGGAAGTTCTCTAATATCAAAATTAATTTTCATTGACTTCCATTTTATTATTATTCTAAAGCACATACTATGATTAAAGTCAACTTATTTTTGCCTAAAAAAAGTCAACTTATTTTTTATTAATTATTGTAAAGTCAACTTATTACTAATACAATAGTCAATGGACTTTTTAAGAAAAAAACTCATTAATTGGTCTATCAATAATATCATCCCTGATTTCATCATGATTATTCCAAATGAAAATATTTGCCCCAAAAATGATTGTTCTACCTCAAATGCATAAAAAAAAAAAAAAAAGAGCGTGCGAATTCAGACACAAATTAATTCCCCTCACGCATGCGCCATGCCCTCACACACACAAATCCCCTTCCAAACTCCTTTTCATTTTTATTTTACAAAGTTTGATTCGACTTCAATGATTTTTTTGTTTTGTTGCAATTTAATTATTACACTTGCATTATTCCATGCCTCACCCTACAAAAATACATGCCATTTCTTGGCCTATATATGTACCTATAACTTCACCAATCTCCTTACACATTAATTTATATAAGTCCCTCATTCCTTATTAATTTACTCAAACACAAATACCTTAAAATTTTATTTGACATTTAACAACGTTTGTGTCATGGATTCCGGTCTATGCTTAGTGTCTAGTCTAAAACATCAAACTATAGTTCAAAATAATTTCTATGACCCATCTTGGTTACAAAAACAACGTCATGTTCCAATGAACTTTGTTTGGCCAAAAGAGTGTCTAGTAAATGCAAATGAAGAACTACAAGCACCATTAGTGGACCTTGATGGGTTCCTTAAAGGTAACGAAGAGGCTACAAAGAATGTTGCAAAACTCATATCAAAAGCTTGTTCAACACATGGGTTTTTTCAAGTGATTAACCATGGTGTTGATTTAAGTCTTATTGGTGAAGCTTATAATCAAATGGATGGTTTTTTTAAGCAACCAATTAATAGGAAACTTAATGCTCGTAAGAAAAAGGGGTCTATGTGGGGTTATTCGGGTGCACATGCTGATCGATTCTCATCTAAATTGCCTTGGAAGGAAACACTTTCTTTCCCCTTTTATGATAATACTTTTGAGCCTGTTGTCACCAACTACTTTGACTCCACCTTAGGGGAAGATTTTCAACAAGCTGGGTAAGACTATAATATACTATACTACTACTACTTAATATATGTGCTTTATTTATTTGGCTTTCAAAACTTTCTTATAAAAATATTAGTCAAAATAAAATTATATCAACACAACTTATTTATTTTATTAAGGTTGGTGTGTAGACTTAAACTCTTTATTTAATGAAAACCATAATCAGTCTACGCAAAAATTAAATTTAAAGTTTTTAATGAAATTCCACCCTTTAATATTGTTATTTTTTATAACTACATTTTTTTATTTAAATTAAATTAGAATTCATTTAGATTTGATTTGTTAAGATTTATTAAAAGATTCCTTGTTAGCTTCTTCCTCTACTAATTATTTTATTCATTGACCATAGGAGTTTAGCGTAAGTAGTTGATTAGTAGCTAGTGTGTAAGTATTCCTACACTTAAAAAAAATCTCTATCAAACAATTTAACTAACCACTCTAATATAATTTTACTAACTCATTCTTACAATTGTAAGGTGATGAATATACCGTCACTTTTATAAACTTTTATCAAGTGTTATCTCTTTTCAATGTGAGACATAAGTTTTTGCTTTTTACTTTTTTTAAATATATTGTTTAAAGAGTTCGAATATAGTTCCATATGGATCGAGATTTAATGTAGTCAATTGCACTACATTCAGTTATCTGAATTATCAGATCAAGATTGAACGGTTCAAATTTCAACTTAGATTTTAATCTTTTTTTATATTTCAAATTTGAACTTAAAATCTAAACTATCTTATCTTGATTGAAAAATCTAAATTAATCCCTACA
>NC_021163.2:5141093-5144855 GCF_000331145.2 Cicer arietinum
CCCTACACGCACAAAAACATGAGCATAAATTAATTTGTTTGTGCAGAGTGGCATTCCAAAAGTATTGTGAAGCTATGAAGAAATTAGGAATGAAGTTGATGGAGATATTGGCAATAAGCTTAGGAGTGGATAGGTTGCATTATAAGTACTTGTTTGAAGATGGTTGTTCAATAATGAGATGTAACTATTACCCATCATGCCAAGAACCAAGTGTTGCATTAGGGACAGGACCACATTGTGACCCAACAACATTAACAATACTTCACCAAGATCAAGTTGGAGGTCTTGATGTGTTTGCAGATCATAAGTGGCAGACGGTTAAACCTCGTTCAGATGCTTTTGTTGTTAACATTGGTGATACTTTTACGGTATGTTGTAGGCCCTCTCCAAAACTATATTATTGCATATGCATTATTATAATAATTTTAAATTTCACGCATTGATTTTACATGGTTGCCATATAATGAATTATCAAATAATTATCACAAAAAATCAAATATTACAGTGAAGTCTACTTTATTTTTGAAGGTTTATTGATAATGTATTCATCCATCAATAAAAATTGGTGATATAAATAAATTCGTGAATGATATCCACAAATTAATTTTTTTTTTATCGATAAATTTTCATATGTAGTTAATTTTTATTGGTTGATGGATAAATTACTGACAAATCTTCGAATATTATTTAAAAAACATTTTGTGTTATAATTACAAAAATGATATATATTTTGCATTTACATTTGAAAAATATTTCATAAACACTTATACATCCATTCAAGAAATCAAGAAAGTGATACAATAAATAATGATAATACGAAAATAAAATATAAAAAAGTTAAGTATGTATAAATATCATGATTGTTTACATTATTACATATCTTTACTTTGTGGTTGTCCGTAACTCTTTGCAACATGACAAATCAGTCAACTGATTGAGCAGATTCATTTATGGATCAAAGATTCTGTTTTTTAATTCATCCATGATATCGTTATACCATAAGGGCCTACTAATATAGACCTAAAAAAAAGTGTAATAGTGAACCTCTTGAATTTTACATGATACACTATATATCTCAATATACGAATTTGGATTTTCTCTGTTGTATATAACATTTGATTTTTTTTTTTAACATTTTTTTTAACTTCAATATTAATAATCTAATTAACTCTTGTTTTCTCTTTCATATTTATTAGTTGAGATTTTAATTGAGAAAATTTGAATTTCTTTTAATAGAGATGATTCATTTTCGTCAATGTGCATATTTTTCCCTTTAGAGTATTAATTCATTAAAAAAATTAAAAATATGTTAACCAATTTTTAAAAATAAGTCATTGCATCAAAATTAAGCCATATATCTATACTTATGTATATAATTGTAGAGAGAGGTGAATGATCAAGTTGCAACTATGAAATATGTATAAATATTGTTACATGTTACTAAATTTAGATATGGTTATATATATTTTTCTTATGCGTGTGCAATATTAATTAATTAATTGTACATTAGTCTTATTTACCTATTTGGTAAAAATAAATATTACAATAAGGTGAACCTAAAAATGATAGACAAAATGAGTAATTAATAATAAAATTGGACAATAAATTATGCATGTATATCATGTGCAATGTTGCCCGTGTTCATATAAATAATAATATATTTTTGTCATCCAACTGTTAAATAATAATAATTTTTAGAGTCAATTACTATTTTAGTCTTAAAAGTATAAAATATTGTAATTTTAAATTTCAATTAAAAATCAAATTTGTCATTGTGTTGTCGAAATAGTTTCAAAATCATATAATTTATTATTATAAAAATTTCAAATATTAATTTGAGTTTTTTTGTTCAAATGCATAATTTTTAAATAAAAAAAAATTCACAATTTTTAATACAAAATTTATATTTTTAGTATGTTACGTAGCATTTACTTTTTTTTAATATATATTTTCTATACTTATGTCAAATCTCATAAGATTTCAACGCCAAAAAGTTTATGATTTTTTTTTTAAAGTGTATGATTGACCTTGAGGTATTTTGATCACAAGTTAAATAATTTTAAATTTGTTGATATTTATTTATATTTGTAACTTTTTATTTTTAAATACACTTAAAATTTCCTAAAATGTTATGGAAATGTGTAACACCAAAGTCTAAGTATTATATATATTGATGCCTGTTGGTGTGTGTATGGCATTCTGTTCATATCATCAACCATCGAAACTATGACCTGCGATAGTTTTTTTTTTTTTTTACATAAGATGATCTTTGAGATAGTTAATTATACAAGGGATTCTATTATAAGTTTTGAAAGAAAAATCTTGAATGGAGTCAATTAGCATTGTTTCTTTAATTCCTTAAATGTTTATGTTTTCTCTGTTTGTTGTTACATTAAATTTTATGGGGGATACGTCTCAGCTAGAAATCCTACAAATGTCTCCTCAGTATAGTAATGTTATAGTGGTACATGTCCTTATCAAGTGGAAGTGAATAATGTGGATAGTTAATAATTTGAAAAGGAGCATGTGTAATATGAAGGTAGAAATTGCTAACTTATTTGTTGGTTTTGTAAAGGCATTATCAAATGGAAGATACAAGAGTTGTTTGCATAGGGCAGTGGTTAATAGGTACAAAGAGAGGAGGTCCTTAGCATTCTTTCTGTGCCCAAAAGAAGACAAAGTATTGAGAGCCCCACAAGATATTGTTAGTAGAGATGGGACAAAACAGTATCCTGATTTCACATGGTCACGTTTGCTTCAATTCACACAAAATTACTACAGAGCAGACGAAGCTACTCTGCAAAACTTCACCAAGTGGTTGATATCTTCCAAAACCACTAACCCTTTACCTTAATAATCAACCAATTATACATAGCTTTTTTGTTTTGCTTTTTGCTTTTTGCTTTTTGCCAGAGGTTGAGATATGCTATATTCCGTCGTCCTATTAATTATCAATTATTGCTTAATGGCTTCATGTGTTGTAATTTTCATGATTTTTTTATTTATGTAACTGGAATTTCATTTCTTACGGCACATTAAGATCATAAATTACAAGAGATGTTATTATGAGTTAACAAGTCCCACATTGGGTTAAATAAGGAAGAATTCACTGCATATAATAATACAAGTTAGAGGCGAGGTTCAAAATTTTAAGCTTTAAAAATAGAAACTCCAAGACTTTAATTAACCACAATTAATGTTTGGTTTGATTTTATTTATTTAATAAAAAGGTTAAGTTTAGACCTATCTGATATTGTTACACAAACTAATATAAATGTGTCACCAAAGAAAAGATATTAATCTAGTTGGACTTGTGATTAAATGGTTCAAACTTTTTTTATCCCTAAACACCTAAAGAGAATTTTTATAGGTGTACCCTACCTCATACCTAACATTCATATCCCACATTTTTTATTAATTCACAAAAATGTTGAAAATGTTCACCATAAGGCATAAACCATTTCATTTACTGCAGCAAATCCATTTATGTGGATAGGACTAGGAGTGTAAAAAGAAGTGTGTGGATGGAAATGTGAGGTACGAAATTATTGGAGCTTTGGAGTTGAATGCAGTTATTGAAAACTTTGAAAAGGAGGAAGTGATATATTCTCAAATTATTATGTAAGTTTTTGTTCATCTTTTGGATAGCATAAAATCTATATCTTGCTCAAAAGGGCGTATTTGTTTCCCAAATTGTGTTGTAAGTTGGAACCCAACCCCACTAACTTTTTTTCGATATAAATAGATTCAAATATTGTAGGG
>NC_021163.2:5144873-5181737 GCF_000331145.2 Cicer arietinum
TAGGGAAACATGGTTGTAACTATACATTTGTCGTTTAATTTGGAATTTGGAAGTGGAATATTCATCTAATTACTGCTCTACCACATATCCCTCTGCTCCTTTCTTGGATAGGATTCAAATATCTTTAAAATTCTTACATTGTTATTTTTTTTTTTAATCGTGATGTAAAAGATTCACAATTGAAGTAGAAATTGTTGGCATTCAAGTTTGAATGATAGTCTCAGATTGACTAATAGCTGCAAATTAAATACATGTGTGTTTACATGGGCTTGAGCCCCTACTGTGTTTTTCTTGAAAACACGTTTTTTCATGTATAGAAATTGAAATAATACAGATTCAATCAATTGAAGATTTTTTTTTTGGTACAACAATTGAAAGTTGTTATTATTAATTTCTTATTACATGTAACGGGGCATGAGCTTGGCTTAATGGGAGAACGCTGCATTACGATTTACAATGTTATTGATAGTAAATAATAATGATAAAATGTAGTAATATAAACATTAATATATACCATTTTTGACTTTATATATATATATATATTTACCAAAATACAAGTTGGAAATAATAATACAAAAATGTCATACTTTTTAGTCACAATTGGTGATCACAACACGGGGATGCGACTATATAAAAAATAAATATTTTATCTTTAATAGAAGGTCGCATCTCGTGCGATCATCTACTTATATATATATATATTTCTTGATATTTTATTAATATTGTTAATTATTATTTAATAAATTATAAATAATTAAATTATTTAAAAATTCAAAATACTATTAATAAATAATAATAATAATAATGATAATTTTAATAATATGATAAATTTTAATAATAATAATAATAAAAAGAATAATAATAAAAAAATTATATTGATAAAATAAAATAAAAATATACTAAATTAAAAGAAAAAATACATTAAATTAAAGAAAAAAATACCACAAATTAAAAAAAAATATACATCAAATTTAAATTAATTATTTCCATCTAAATGACATTCGGTTCCATATCTACGCGGTCGTCGAACTCGTCTATCCCTTTGTACAGCTTGAGGTTGTTGTGGTTGATCCTCAACTTGATCATTATTCTCGTTATAATTTGGATGTGGATTAGAACCACTATCACTTGATTCCGTATAATTTCGAGTTTAGACGTTATACATGGAATCAAAAACAACATAAGCCGACTCATGAGTTATGCAATGAGTACCAAATAAATTATAGAAAATTTCGCTCCCTGTCGGATTAACGGGAGTTGGTATTGCTGACATTGAAGGAACGTAGTACTGAGTCGATATATCTGCATATTCATGTACATGTGATGGTGATGATAAAGACGGTGTTTGGTGTATGGTATGTTGTTGTGGGGTTGATTGAAGGGTTGAGTGTACATCAGAATATATTGAAGGTGCAAACGTGAATCACGCAGGTATCTTTCCACATATATATATATTACTAAAAGTCTACGACGAAGCGTTCCAACTCATACCAAACGACCAAAGACCAAATGCATTAGAACAGAAATGGACATTACGGATAGATTCCCAAGAAAGTGTAGATTATGTTGGGTATTTGGTCATACTAGAAAACATTGTCCAAACGCTGCTGACACATCTACTCTGATGTATTTTTTCTTTTAATTTAATTTATTTTTATTTTATTGCGTTAATATAATTTTCTTTTTATTATTATTATTATTATTATTAAAATTAATAATATTATTAAAATTATTATTCTTTTTATTATTATTATTATTATTATTTATTAATGTATTTTATTTTATTCATAGTATTTTAAATTTTTACATATTTTAATTATTTATAATTTATTAAATAATAATTAACAGTATTAATAAAATGACAATATATATATATATATATATATAGCAATAGATTATCGCATCACCGGGATGTGATCAGCAAGTGGGGCTAAAAAGTAAAACATTTATGTATTATTTATTCGAACTGTGGCATTTTGGTAAAAAAAAAAATCTAAATTTTTCTCCTAATTATTTCTCTAGATATATACAACAATCGGTTTCACTAAAACTTAAAATATATGAAAAATGTATTTAAAAAAAAATTACATAAGAAAGAGGTAATACTTTAGAGACTAAATTAAGAGTTGATTTTAATTTACTGTTGATATTTTTACCAATTTTTTAAATATTTTTTTACAATCTTTTCTAAACAATGGATAAATTTATTTGTATAAAAATCAACTTAAAATTCACCCAGGAAGATGTCAAACTCTAGATGCTTGCAATCAAAATATCTTTAGAATTATATTATAGTTTATCGAAGAAGGTGAAAGAATTCGAATTTCATTTTGTTGGTTTGAAATTTAAAAAAATATTATATAGTATGACAAAGAATACTACATATCTAAAAACATGAACTCAATATTCATGTTGCATTTCTTGAAGTCACCGTTTAAACTTTTGTTATTAGATATTTTGATATGACATTATAATCGAATATATGGTTTATCCACGTTAATTTATATCGATGACATCTTCTCAAAAATAAAATTTGTCAATAAAATTTAGTGATCGTCATCTTTAAAATGAAAATTGTGAATAATTATAAATATGTCTTTTAAATAAAATTTAGTGATTTTAAAATCTCAAATATAAATTGCCAATTTGCAAATTTAAGTGATTAATCCGCATTTGTTCGCTGGCGCACCTTCAATTAGTGAACGCATCTGGTTCTACTTCTACCCCTGCCGCCCCTATGGGTCAATTCCAACTAATATGCTTCATTATGATAAGATAAGATCAAATTTTGAAGATGCCATGAAGAAGTAAACACAATAATATATTGTGGAGTATGGATTCTAAACATATAGTATTAATATTTTACGACCTCAAATTATATATCTCTCCTTTTTGTATTCAATGTTTTTCCCCATCATACCCAATATTTTAAATAGTGGTTGGATTCGCGGTCGGGTTAAGGATTTTGCAATTTCATCTATTACTAATATTGCATCACATATTGCAATTATCGCGATGCGAACTAATTACAATATTATTGTATAAATTTTATTAAAGTTATTTGTATTTTCATATAATATACAATATTAATTGAGAAATGAGATAAGAGTAAAACTGAAGAGAATATTTAGATACATTTTCAAAATTTACTTTGAGCCCAAAAAAACTGGATTTTTTGATATTTTTTTTCTGTTAGTCTCTTTTAAATTCAGAAAACATAGAACACTTTCATTCACTCTAAAATATTGTTTCTAATACAATATATAAAAACAAAAAAGAGAAAAACAGCAGGACAACATGGTGGTCTGTCACCTAACCATGATTACAAAGTCTTAAACCACTCCAACAAGTATCTGTCACCATATTTCATGCAGAGGTAACTTAGACAGGAAAAATAAAACTAAAGATAAAACAAAATATCACAAAATTCTGTTGGTGAACATCTCAAATCTCATGCTTTAACATTTTCCCATAAAAACAGCGTAGCGTTCATTAATTTTTTGTCGCCATATTTCGGTCGGTTTTTTAAAAACCTTGATCATAACTGAGAGCAAGACATGAAAAAAGACCTAGGCACTAGCCAGGATTCCACTCCAACATCAAACGAACATATGCATATACATCCGCTAGAAAATTATGTGTAGGCCACTACCGGAATTTAAATTAGCTTTCATATAAGATAAGGAGAATTCATTCACATATATATTATTGCACGAAATGTGATTCTCATTCTATACTTTGATACACAAAATTTATCTTGAACATATATATATCCATGTCAACTTTTGCATAAAGTAGAATATGATTCTTTTGATGCATAATATAATTTGAGTTTTGTGTTGTGTGTCTCTTACATATTTAGTTGGATAGTTGAGGCATATGGTTGGAATGTAAAGTTTCATAATTATTATTGTATATTTTTCCTTTATAAGGAGAAGTTCATGTAGACTTTATAAGTGAAAGAATAGGATCGGTAAGAAAAGAGAGTTTGAGATGGGAGAGTATGGTTACGCTTACCGTAGCATTTCAACTTACAGTACCACGAGAAATGGAGGAACACGCGAGCTTCTTGCTGCTGTTAAAAAAAAACCATTATTTCCCAATAATTACTCAGAGGATGCCGTTACAAGGAAAAAAATAGTACCAGTTGTTAGCAGGTCTTATGATGAACCTGCTGCAACTGGGAAATATCCTTCTTCCGGTTCAGAAGATGAATCTGATGATGATGATGATAGGCATCGTCGTCAAACAAACCCTGTTCATAGCTCTCCTCGTAAGGTGCAGAATCATGAAGGTAGTCATAATCCTCAACGATTGGGTCCCGTTGTTGACCGTGGCCGTCATACCCCTCAGCTAACTGCTGAGGGGCACAGGCCAACTGGAGGTAGTAGCACCATTAATCATGATGGTGCTAATTATGTAGGAAACAAAGGACACAAGCTAATTGGAATTGATCCAATTGGGAATCACAACTACGATGGTGATCGTCGTGCACCAATAGTTGTAGGGGATCCAAAAGAAGGACGCAAATCGATTGGAATTAGTCCAAACAATTATGATGGTAGTAATGGCAATGGTGGTGAGCGACGTGTAGTAAGGGATCCAAAGGAAGGGTACAAGCCAATTGGAATTAGTCCAATTAGGAGTGGCAACTATGATGGTACTAACGGATATGGTGGTGATCGTCGTGCAATAGGAGATCCAAAGGAAGGGTACAAGACAAAGCCAATTGGAATTAGTCCAATTAAGAGTGGCAACTATGATAGTAATAATGGCTATGGTGGTGACCATCGTGCACCGGCAGTAGGAGATCCAAGTAAAGGGTACAAATCAATTGGAATTAGTCCAATTAGGAGTGACAACTATGGTGGTACTAATCACTATGATGGTTATAATAATGGATATGGTGGTCATAATATTGTGAATTACAACAACAGATCCAATCCCAATGGGCCAAAAATTAGTTCAAACTGGAGTGCTGCACCGAGACAAGGGACCCAACTAAGTGAACCAATTAATGATATTGACAAGGCTATGGAATTGTTGAAGATGGAAGCTGCAAAGCGTGATCACCAGCGTAGCATTAGCAACAACACTCAGTACTACGATGGTAGTATTAATGCTTCTCCTACCGGAAGGCCTTATGGTGGAAACTTTATTCAATCACAGCCACGCATGTCACCAACACCTGTCACATACATTCCTGACGATGATGATGATGATGATTATAATTACTACACGATGGATAATACAGGACGTTATGGAGGACATCATAATTCAATCATTGACAGTAGGGAGGCTGAGAAGAGGTTTAAAGGCACCAGGGTCTGAATATTAATTAGCTACTCCTTTTTATAAGAGACAGTTTAGTTAAAATTTGGTAAGTTGTTGTAAGTACTTCATATCAAAAAGTATTGATTATATATAACTAATAATTAGTATATATATAGTTGTCTGTATTTAAGATTAATCTATACCTTTTTAGTGTATAGATCATCGATCTATACCTGTATTGTTATGTATTGATTAGATAAGCAAAAATATAGTGTAAAATATAAGATGTAAGGGTTGAATGAATAAATAAATATGTGGAGTGTTTATTAAGTAATACCTCTTTCTTAATTATTGGTTGATTGTTTGTTTTTAATTTATTTTTGTTGAAAAATGGTGGTGCACTCAAGAAGCTCACTCATTTTGTGTTACTATGTCCAAACACGCTGAAGAGCATAATTCTAAGGAGATCCAATGTATTAACATATGTTGAGATTATTACTTTATTTCTCTGGTTTCTTGTCCATTGGGTTTTTATTGTTACATAATTTTCTGTCATGGATTTTAGGAAGGGCATAAATTAATCAGCAATATAAATTAGTTTCATTACTAAAGCAATGCAAAGCTAGAGCCATCTATTTCAACCGGTTAAAAAAACAATTGTTGATTAATTAACTAGGGGTCATATCAAGTTAGAATGATTTTTTTACATGAGAATTAGAAAAATATATATCATCTGTTAGATCAAAATAAATAGTATGGATTTATAGTTTTATTTTAAATAAAACATACACCTCTGATTGTATCAATTATCACCCTAATCTTCTTAACATCACCCTCATGTTTACATTTGTAGTTACATATGCATTAGAGACACATATCTACCAAGGTTTGGTACTTAAAATAGTAAATCAAGCAAATAGAGTATTCCACAATACATGGGATCTTCGACGTCTTCGAGGTCAATCTCTTACATTGAATTGCACATTTTAACCACAATTAATAACGGAAAATGTGATAGTATCAACAAAATCCTTTTAAAAATGAAAATAAAAAATATTTTGTTTCTCTCACAAAGTTTATCCGTGAGACTAATAGTGAGAAAAAGAGAGAAGTTGAATAATTTTGGGATGAAGATCATGAACTAAGGATTCATGGTAGATTATATATTTTTTTTTAATAATTTCGAAATTTGTTTTTTTATGAGTTGAATAAACTAAATTCGTTGTTTAATATACCAGTCAATTTGTTTTGCTAATGGTTTCGATAAATTGGTCTTTGGAGCTGAATATTGATTATAAATTATCCAATAGATGAGGATGAATAAGAGAAGATGAAAGGGTGAATGAAAAATGAGAATTGATACACTGAGTATGTGTTATTTAAAATGAGACTTTAAATCTGAATCATTCTTTTTTTTCTAATGGTTAATATGTATTCCTTTCATTCTCACATAAAAATATCATTTTCACCTGCCAATTTTCAAAGAATAATACTACTTTTTACACATTATATGAAGATAATGTTCATAATTGGATGCAACTTACTAAAATTTAACACCTTTTATTGATTTTGTTTAAATGCATCTTGTCTTGAGATTTAAATTTGTTTTGTCTTAATGAGTATGTAACCATGTAAGAATTGCTCATTTTCGTCAGTTCCTTTTATCAAACAAATTTATGTTTAGTGTGTTTGTATTTATGGTGGAAATGTATCTAACACGTATTAGAATTGAAATTTCAACTTGTAGCTTTAACGAATTGTGGTACAAAATACATAGAACACGATAATCAATGATAGAGAGGCGAGAGACACAGACACACGATTCATCTTTGAACAAGTCTAATATTACACAATACCGGAAAGAAAAAAAAAAATAGGTCAATATTATATATATGAAAATGTTAATAAATGTCATGTATTTTGGTGATGAAGATATATAAAACATAACTAAGGAAGGAAGCACAGTGGACATTTAAGGTTTTAGAATTTCAATAACAAGAACAAGATTAAAGAAGGCAAATGATAGTCTAAATAATTTAATAGTCACTTTATTTGAAGCAAGTTCAAGTGAAGTAAATAAGTATGGGTCTCACATTTATTTAGTCTCTCTTTTTTATTTTTCTTGTTTATCGATCAAAAAAAAAAAATTATATTTATTTGTTCTTTCTCTCTTACTATTTACCTTTTTCTTATTTCTTTCAAACGAAACAGATCTTAAAAGCCTAAATACAGATAGAAAAAATATATTGAAATTTATATAATTCATATATTTAGAATTTATAAATAAATAAATAAATAAAAAGTATAATTTTTTACTTAATTTTTTTTTTTACTCTCTTTAACAAGTATCCTTAAAGTATTTCTTAACATGATCTTGTACATATTTAGTTTAGTTGTTCAATGTAGCTGTGGCTAACGTCTATGTATATCAAAATAGTAGTTAGTGTATTTGATTTATACTAACCTAGATTCCCAAGCATGATTTATTTCATGCTAACATTTTAAATAGTATTGTACCATACAGCCTGATGGACCCGAAATGTTTGTTGTCTCAAATCCACGCATTTCCTATAGTAAGTAAATTAAAAATGTTAGATGAAGGTATGATGACAAGAACTCGAAGTGGTTTGATGCTATGTTATTCTTAATCAAAGGGATACTTAACGATTGATGCACAACATTAATTTATACTTAATGTGATGTGATATTATAATTTATTGTTATATGTTATTATTAATTTGTGTCTAATATGATACTAATTTTTCACTAACATGTTTTTTTTTAATTTAACTGTTTCTAATAAACTCTCCTGAATATTCTTAGTACCAACAACCTAATAAGATATTTAAAAAAATATTTGAAACACAAATGTGTTTAAAAAAAACTTTTTAAAACACGGTTTGAATTTTCTATAAATATGTGTTTTAAAAAAAAAATTATTTTTTCGAAAGAAAATATATTCAATACATAAAATTCATTTTTCTAAAATACATTTGAGTACTGAAATTTTTTTAAATTTTTTATATACAAAGTTTAAATTTTTTCAACATTTTTTATAAATTGAATGGGCTAAATTTAGTTTATAAATTGAATGGGCTAAATTTAGTTTATATCTAAAAGGCCCAATATCTAACGATGCTTTTGTTGTTGTAATTATCTAACCATGCTAGTTTGCTAATTGCTAAGAATGTGTGCTAATTCCCTTTTTTTTCCATTAATTATTTCTCTAAATCATATCATTTGATTTAAATAAGTGCTTTACACGTATAATCAAGTTTTTATTTTGCATTTTATCAGTAATTTCATCATCTAAACATAACATTGTTTGTCTTGATCGACATTATTTAGTTTTTTTTGTTGTTGTAATATTCGTGTAATTCAAATTGATAAATTAATTTTGATCCACTATAGATTTACCAATGACTTTAGAGTAGTTAACGTTATAAATCTAAAGAGGTGTGTATTTTCGGTCACTTTAATGTAGTTAATATTTACCAATGACTTTAGAGTAGTTAATGTTTATCACAAAGATATTGTGAATTTATTCGCAAAGTCACCATTTTTTATTTTAACGATTTTAAATTTATATTATTATCTCTCAATTATTCTATGAATATACATGAATGGATTGATTTTGTGGTAAAATAAAATAATGTGTGAATTTGTGAAAGCAAATAATCCAAATTTCTAACCAACTTGATTGGAGAATTTGTTTTTGTCATGAACAAAAATTTATTTTTGAATCAATTTATTTTGTAAACTTGATTTTAGTTAAAAATAAATTAAATGTAAAGTGATTGATATTTAAATATACTAATATATAAGTAAATTGAATATAAAAATAATAGTTAAAGTCAAAAACAAAAAATTTTAACTTTAAATTAAAATTAATTTTTTGTGTCAGCAATCATTTTTATATTTTACCCAAATTTTGATCGGTGAATTAAACTAAACACATGTATTCCTTCAAAAAATTATTTTGAATCTATCTCAACTATTGAACAAACAAGCTATATATGAGTGTGTTTGATTTCACTATTGGGCGAGACAAAATTGATCCTACAAGTGTAAAATTAATTTCGACCTGTTTAGACTTGCTTGAATGAAATTGATTTTGCACCTATAGTTTATAATAACTATTTTTTTTACTAAAAGTTTATAAGAAATTAGAATTTTGAATTTATTTCATCTACCATTGATTTGTTATTCTCAAATTTATTGACACCTGATTTTTAAGAGAATATATTTAATTTTCATTCAACTACATTTAAGTTAGAATTAGTTTTATAAAACCGATTCATTTAAATTTTTTTTTGAATTGATTATAAGTGCAGCAGAATAAGTAATAAGAAGGATATTTCAAATTCAAACTCCAAATAAACTACTCTAACTACTATTTTAAAATATTTATTTATAAAAATAAAAAAACTTCACTCCAAAGTTAATACGTGGGCTAAATTACATATGTGGTATCTTAACTTAAATAACGTTTTAGTCATTTATCTTTTTTTTTTTCCCGAGTTGGTCATTTATTTTAATTTTAAGTGACAATTTGTTATTTTATGTTTTAAAATTTCAACAATGTTATCTTTTTTTATACAAAAATTTAAAAAATCATCAAAATTTTCAATCAAAACTCATAAAATTAATAATCATCTTCAATATAATGCAAATTTTAGAAAATGCATAACTCAAATATTCAAATACACTCATATTTTCATTTCCAACAACATCAAATAAAGAATGAAAATATGAATTTATTTCAAGATTTAAGTTATGAATTTGATTAAATTTGTATTTTATTGAAGATGATAATGAATTTTACGGGTTTTGTTTGAAAAATTTGATGATTTTTTTGAATTTTTGTAAAAAAAATGACAAACATTGTTGACATTTTAAAACATAAAATATCAAATTGTCACTTAAAATTAAAATAAAGGACCAACTCGGGAAAAAAAAATAAAAGACTAAAACGTTACCTGAAATTAAGTTAAGGACCGCATATGTAATTTAACCTTAATATGTGTCTAAATTTTTATTTTGCAAATTTAGTAACTTTTGTAAATTGAACACCATAATATTAAAAAAATTATTCAAGTCAAATATGTCGATCTTTTATTTTGAGATGTTTTTTAATAAGATATATTTTGACGTACGAAATAAATTGATTATCACATATAATTAAAAATAGTTAATTTTATTTAAAAATGTAATAGTATTTTTTAAATTACTTATCTCAATAACTTATTCCATGAAAATAAAATGGTCATTGAAAAATAAATTTTAAATTAAATAAAAGTTAATTGAGAAATAAAAACCCTAAATATAATAATAGTTAATATTTATTTATATTTTATATCATCAAATATCACTTTGTTGTTAATTATATTTAAAATACAAAACAATAATTTATGAATTTTGAAGAAATTTAACTACAAAACACACACAAATAAAATATGAAAGAGATGATAAACCCTGATGCTCAATATATTATATATTTTGGTATCCTTTTGAACCATCTAAACCATAGATAGATTTAAAAGACTAAATAAGATGAAAATGAATTTTTAGTAGTAATTTAGTTTTTGATTTGGGGTTTGGAAATGGTAAAAAGAAAAAGAAAAAGAAAAAGAAAAAAAAAGAGTGAAATTAGAAATAGATTTGGAGGTTTGACTTTGTGAGTTAGTGAGTTGTGAGTAGTAAGATCTCATTCTCTTCTCTTCCTCCTTTCCAAAATTCCAATCCCGTTTTCCTTCTTCTCTCTGTCTCCGGGGCCAGCCACTACACCACAACTCTCTCACACACAATCATCTCACTTCCTATTATTCTTACTGTAAGACACTCTCTCCTCTCTTTTTTCTGTTTTTCTTCTCTGCCCCCTCTTTTGTTTTTAAACCCATCCATCTCTAAATTCTAATTCTAAATTACAAATCTTTCATTTTCACTTTCCTTCTTTATAGATCACTCAATTTTGCTACTTTTTAGTTTTACCTTAACTCAATTCCAAATTTAATTACTGCCTCAATTTCTGCTCGTGCATCTTTGTGGGCCATTCATCATTCCAAACATGAACAACTTTTACTTTTAATTTTAATTCCAAATTCTTCTCATCACATGATGCATAAGTTTATCGTTTTCGCCAGATTATTTCACCAATTGTAGTAGGATTGTTATTACCAAATTAGGGGTAAAAAAAAAAGTGTCTTCTTTTACTGTAGTCAATGTCATATTCATTCAAAGTATGAACAAGTTTTACTTTTAATTTACATGATGCATAAGTTTGTCTCTTTTGCGGTTTGATGCCACAAGTTGTAGTAGGATTACCAAATTAGGGGTAAAAATTGAAAAATTTGTTATTCATTTGTAGTCAATGTCATAATCACTGATGATGCTTGTGTTTTTTGGATTTTGATTAGTGTGGTGATAGATTTTTCGGTGATCAAACCTTTACATATGCAAACCATGTCAAGGAAATGAAGCTTGGATTCGACAAGAAATGGGTTGTGTAATTAGTCGAGAAGTGCAATCGGGTATAGTTTCTGAGGTGAAGGAGGAGAAGAGTTTGACTGTTGAGTCTAATAGGACGGTTGAAGAAGTGTCGACGAGCAGAGGTGAGGGGAATGTGGTAGAGGTTCATAATGGTGAGAAGGTGAAGGAGAAGGAGGAGAAGAGTGACGGTGATGGGGTTCAGCGGCCAAAGGGTGAAAGAAGAAGATATAAGCCTAATCCGAGGTTAAGCAATCCACCGAAGCATTTGCAAGGGGAGCAAGTAGCAGCTGGATGGCCATCTTGGCTTACAGCAGTTTGTGGGGAAGCTCTTAATGGGTGGATTCCACGGAAGGCTGACACATTCGAGAAAATAGATAAGGTTGGTTTGTATTTATTGTCAAAATTTTGGACTTTAGTTTATATGTTGGGTGCATGTGTTACACTTAAACTTGAAATGTATTTGATATGTCATGCCGTATCGGAGATACATGGATGTGTTTTGAAGTTGAGATTATGTTTGATTGATGTTGTGAGTTGTGATAGTGTTTTCCAAAATCATGATGCATTGTTTGTTGGAATGATCAATTTGTGTGCATGGTTAAAATGAATCAAATCCTCATTATTTGAAGCACAATACTTCAAATTGTGTAGAATTTCTCGTTTGTTTGTGCTAACATATTTCTTCTGTACTCTAACTCTTGTTTCGTTTTTTATATTCCCTTCGTTTAGATCGGTCAAGGAACATATAGTAATGTGTACAAAGCTAAAGACACGATAACGGGTAAGATAGTTGCATTGAAGAAGGTTCGATTTGACAATTTGGAACCTGAGAGTGTAAAATTTATGGCTAGAGAGATCCTTATATTGCGAAGATTGGATCATCCCAATGTTATAAAGTTAGAAGGTTTAGTTACATCTAGAATGTCGTGGAGTTTGTATCTGGTGTTTGATTACATGGTACACGATTTAGCTGGACTTGCTGCAAGCCCTGATATCAAGTTCACAGAGCCTCAGGTTAGACCAGGTTTGCTTTAATTAATAATTTGAGAAATAAAATCAATGTCGTTTGGTACACTTTCTTTTCAATTGCAGTATTTGATGACTCCAAATACTTGTTTATTGCAGGTAAAATGTTACATGCATCAACTTCTATCAGGACTTGAGCATTGTCATAATCGACATGTACTTCATCGCGATATTAAAGGATCAAATCTTCTGATTGACAACGAAGGTGTACTCAAAATTGCTGACTTTGGACTTGCATCTTTCTTTGATCCAAACCGTAGGCATCCCATGACTAATCGTGTGGTTACCCTTTGGTACCGGCC
The DNA here is from genome assembly GCF_000331145.2 of Cicer arietinum. Classification (NCBI taxonomy): domain Eukaryota; kingdom Viridiplantae; phylum Streptophyta; class Magnoliopsida; order Fabales; family Fabaceae; genus Cicer; species Cicer arietinum. The sequence goes on from NC_021163.2 coordinate 5,157,965, forward strand.
TCCTGAGTTGCTTCTCGGTGCCACAGATTATGGTGTGGGTGTGGACCTTTGGAGTGCTGGTTGCATTTTAGGAGAATTGTTGTACGGGAAACCTATTATGCCTGGTCGAACAGAGGTGATAATCTAATATGCCTTGTTTAGGTTTTATAGAACTTTCCATTTCTCTCAATCTAGGCCAACAGTTAACGTGTTACTTCAACAAGTTTTCTATTTTGAGTTGCTGCATAATCTGATAAATATTTTACAACAGACCCAATCGTGTAAGCCTTTGTTGAGCCTTAAAATTTATCGGCGGCAGTAGAATAGATCAAATTGTACTCAGAAAATGTAAAATCCAGTAATTGAAGAGATTGTACTAGATCAAGCAATGCACCCTCATTAGTCGCCCTTTTTAATTGATATACTAGATCTTATGCTTAGTTCTAACCTATGAAGCACAGACAGCTCTCCAAAGTGTTGTTTCAGCGTGTCGGATACGTTACATACACTGACTCTTCTCGGACACGCCCTGGACACGTGTCAGACACCTCTTAATGATGTCCAATTAAAAAAAAATGGTTCCAGCACCTATTAGACACGTCTTGGAATGAGCAGACACCTGCTCTTGGACAGACACTCCTAACCCTAATTAGATTTTTCACTGATGTCTCTTATCATTTTTTAAGGATCATTGTCATAGGATTAACTAGTTGGTATTAAAGACATGACTCATCTTCTTATCTTAGGATTATTTATTTAAGGATTGCAATATAAATTATTCCTCTTGGTCGTAGTATTTTCTTAGGATTGCATAAATCTTAATTCTCAATTTAGATTTTTGGACATTAGCCATGTAACGGTGTCTGTGTCGAAGTGTGTGCTTCGTCGATTGTAAGTTGTAACCTCTCTCTCACACGCATAGTTTGAGGGAATATTTATTGCATTAAGGACATTTTCGGGCTATTTGAAATCTCTGGGATGTTTTCTGACCCTTTTCTTCGACATTTTACACAGGTGGAACAACTGCATAAGATATACAAGCTTTGCGGTTCACCTTCTGAGGAGTATTGGAAGAAGTCAAAGTTGCCTAATGCTACCTTGTTCAAACCTCGCGAGCCATACAAAAGATGCATAAGAGATGTATTTAAAGAGTTTCCACCTTCTGCTCTGCCCCTTGTCGATACTCTTCTTGCAATTGATCCAGTCCAACGGAAGAGTGCCTCAGATGCTCTAAGAAGTGAGGTGGGCTTTTGGAAATTCTTGACCTTTTTTTTTTGTCATTAAAATGCAGGCAGGGCTGTTTTTAAATTTTTTACTGCCTTGTTATTGATATTTGTATTTCTTGCCAATTAGGCTATCTTAATCTGCTTGATTCTGATCTATTCTTGGTGCATATAAATTGTCTAGAACACGTACTCAGGACTTGTGTGTGAAACATATACAGCTGCATACTCTTTGTGATCCCTGACTTATTTATGATGTATAACTAGTTATATCAGACATGTATCACTCAATTACAACATGTGTACCACTTAACTTGGAAGGTCAATTCACTGTCTTTTTTCTTTGGAATAATGTTAATAAAGGTCCTAAATTTGGAGTGAGTGACGTGTTTCAAATGATCGGGATAAATTACATGGACATTCCAAAGTTAGTGTTTATGGAATGAAACTTCTCATGAATCTGATGTAGATGTTATCTTTGTCAAATTTAGATGTTCTTTTCTATACTCTTGGCCATATATTTTACTCTGCTTGTCTATGCTATTTTTTTGCAGTTCTTTACAACAGAACCTTATGCTTGTGATCCTTCTAGTCTTCCAAAGTATCCCCCAACCAAGGAAATGGATGTTAAACGACGCGACGATGAAGCAAGAAGGTACCTACTCTTAAGTTTGCTTTATGCATACTAGAAGTGAGACACACATGAAATGCTCGTGTGAATATTTTTTTTAAATGATTTATGAAAAAGGATTAGGCGAGAGAAAGTGGGAGAAAGATATGAACATTGAGGATAAAATGGAAGGCGTTCTTAGCCAGAAGAGTCTATTTTATATTATGCCATGATTAGGCGACAACCTTATATATTATCTTGAGTAACTAAGAGATATGCAAATAATTATGCCTCTTTTGGAACTTTTTGGGCAAAAAGTGGAGACTGAAAAACTGTACATATTTTCTTTATTAACCATAGTGACATGATTGCTTTTAATTATGATCTAAGACTATCACTGAATGTGAACATCACCTAATAATAGGGGTCTTCGTCAACTTTCTTACACCTTGACATTTATAGAAATAAGTGGATTTAAAACTGTTCCTTTTTTATTTTTGGTTGAATATGCAAGTTTTAAATTAGTAACCCCTATTATCTTTAACCAACTTTGAGTTGCTGTGAATATGAATGTTCAGATCAAGAGCTGCAGCCAAAGCTCGAGTTGATGGGGGAAAGAAGCATCGGACACGTGATCGTGCTGTAAAAGCTGCTCCTGCTCCTGAAGCCAATGCTGAGCTTCAACACAATATTGATGTATGTTAAACCGAATTACTTCTATTGATAATCATAAGTATAGTTTGGTGCATCGGTTTATGAGATCTCACAATAGATGTGCTTTTACAATTTTATAGAATCATCCAAGAATGCATAATTAAATAACATGATTAAGAATAGGTAGAAAGTACTGTTGGGATTTGGAAACTGTACTTCTTGCGTTTCTCGTTGGGACTAGGGGTGGAAGCAGAGCTTCACATTGCATACTTATTCTAGAAACTCGTAGGCCAAATCTGACGTGTTACATGTAAAAGGTTTTTTGGGTCCAGCATGACCTTTTTGAAATTTTGATCTAGCCTGTTAGTCTAATTAAAGACCTTTCATCTGACCTATCTCAAAGTAAGCTAAAGGACTAATAGTCCAAAAGAACAAAATTTATCCAAGATAAAGCCTTTAAAGTTTGTCACTGCATAAATATATTGACTCAGGTCTTTGTTATTATAGGTCAATATGCTTAAATCTTTAGAAGAGTAAGTAGGTATATGATTTTAACCCATTATAAAAAATAAAAAATCTTATTACAATTATAACAATAAAAATGTTATTATATTGTTTATACTTATCTAAATAGATTTTTTAGCTGGCATATGACATGACCTTTTTAGTTAAATATATTTTTCAAAAAGCCTTAACCTTGTTTATTTAAAAATCACCCAGCTTGGCCTGGACCTGACTTAAGTTATGCCACAGACTCCTGTTAAGCGGTCTGGACCATTTCAATTCCTAATTAGAACATCAATATATGGTAATAATGATTTCAAGAATTAGATTGGTAAGATGTAATGCTCAATTTGTTTGAAAAAGTGGAAATAAACTAGATGGCTAGATGGTGATAAAAGCTATTGGTGTGCTTCTGCTTTTTTGTTTTTGGTTGTGTAAGAATCTTCTATTGTCACGTTTCTTCATGTTCCGCTACTTTCCTTGTGATATTATTCATTTTCATCTTTAATAGAAAATATACATTATTATGATTGAAATTAAAAAGCTAGCATTGACTAAAATTTGATCCTATGATTTCATGTGTTACAGAGAAGGCGTCTAATCACTCATGCTAATGCTAAGAGCAAGAGTGAAAAGTTCCCTCCGCCGCACGAAGACGGACAACTTGGCTTTCCTTTGGGAGCTTCAAATCATATTGATCCAGATATAGTTCCTCATGATGTCTCTTTGGATTCAATGTCATATACATTTTCAAAGGAACCGTTCCAAGCTTGGTCAGGTCCCATAGGTAATCATCCTACTACCAATGGTATCACGAAGCGGAAGACGAAAAACACTGCAAATGATGCATTGGATTTATCAAAACCTTATAAAGGAACCCTCAAGGATAAGGGTAAAGGAAAGAAAATCATAGCTTAAATATTTATTACATTCTTATAGTCAAATTAAAAAATCAAATCTGTCTATGCTGCCTCATTTTTTGGTGTTGGAATCCAAATGCTGCTTAATGCACTTCTAAAAATATGTCTTGTTGCATGCTTGCTTCTTAATTCCTTCTTATCAAGTTGTAAAACCATTTCCCCCTATTTTTAAACCATTTTTTTCCATAGTGTTAATTTTTTTTCAATTAGATAAGGTTTTTTAGAGAGAGGGAGGTACTGTTGAGTCTGTTGGCATGATAGAGAATTAGTGTGATGTACATCGTGATATTTTTGTTTTTGTACTCGTGTTAATATCTGAAATCTGTTTTAATTTGATGAGAATTGCAATAAATTTGAGTTGTGGTCCTCATGTATAGTCTTCAATTGTAACAAAAACCAAAGTTATGTTGTGCTCCTCATGTATGTTTCGTTTGGTAAAATTAGTCTGACAGTTGTTTAATTAATTGAAATATATATTAGTCGAAAGTTGTTTAATTAATTGAAATATTTGATATAATTAACAGTTTAATTAGTTTAAAATTTTAAAATGACATAAAATGATATTTTTAATTAAAAAATAATTTAACGAATTAATGTTTAAAATATTTTAAAAGTAGTAATTTAATTTTTATATTAATATAAATTTATAGTTCTATTTTTATTATTTTATTTATTTTAATTTTTAAATTAAAAAATTTAATAAATTATTTGATTTAAATTTTAAATTATTTATAAATAATAAAAATATTAATTAATAAATTATTTATTTGACATACTTTTTACTTATTTAGTTAGTTTATTTATTTTAAATTATAATAAATAAATTATTTTAAATTATTTATATCAAAATATCATTTATTGAAATTATTTTAATTTTTAAATATATAAAATATTTATTTAATTTATAATAAATAAATTATAAAAGACAAAAAATGATTTTAATTACAATAATAAATGTAAAATTAGAAGAAATTTTTTTGATAATTTATAAGTTCATAAACTACTTGAACTAACTTATAAAAAATCTATAAACTCATAAGTCTTATAGCTTATAAGCTACAAGCTAAAAACTCGATTTTATGATTCGTGTGCTAGAAAATTATATATATTTTTTTTCATGGCTATTAATATCAGCTAAACTTTTGCTTCAAAAAAAAAAAAAAATACAATTAACTAGTGTGTAACTGTGCGCATAGAAATAATTTATATTGTTGACAAATATATTGCTCCATTAATATACATATCAAATGTGGTTGACTATGTTTTTGGCATAGTTAATTTATATAATTTTTGTGTTGAAACTCGTATAATAAATTTAAATGACATGAAATGCATAAATTTAAATCATATAAACCAAAACCAAATATTCAATCTCATACATAACAAATAAGTAACTTATAAAAGAAAAAAGTTTTATCTATTAAGGTAGTTTCATCTATACGTTTATAAAGTATTGAAAGTTATGTTGTACACACTTGTAATATCCATACATAGATTTTCTTCGTCATTTAAAAATAAGAATTTTTAATCATTTTTTGTGTGACTTTTTTACCCTTAAAATAGCCAAATAGACTCCATCAAAAATAGAAGTAGAAGTACCAACTCGTTCCTTCTTCAAAATTGAGACACGTCCCTATTCTTCTATTTTTCGTGTGTTATTACTTTTGTAATATTTAGCATTCATTAATAAAAAAATAAATAGTAAATTTAATATATCTAATTTATATCTATATGTTTTTAAAGAGCATTTGTATATGTAAAGTGGTAGTACTGTAACAATATGGACTAAAATATAAGAAAAATTTAACTAATTTTACAACATTTAATGCTATTATTATTAAGGTTAAATAAGGTTTTGGTTCATTCTTAAATTCATTTTCGTAAATGTCGATATTATTAAGTTGAACATTTTATTTTGAACCTATGACCTCATAGTGATAAAATTTATCATCTCTTATAAAATAAAATAAAGATAAGTTTTTTATCTTTATAAATATATCATATTTCATTTTTAGTCCCTTCAAATAATTTTTTTTTTAATAATACTCCAAATATTTTCCGTCATTAATTTTAGTATTGATTTTAAAAGAAATTAGTGTTAACACATGTATCGTACGGGTATTTGAATTAATGTGATAAAAAAAATTTGACAATGTTAATATGGTAATTAAATGTCATATTAGACATAAATTAAATATAAATATCATGAAAATAATAATTTTATCTCATAAAAAATAATGAAACATAGTCCTTTTTTATTTCAGCACTATATAGTCCTTAAATTGTAATGCGTCCGTTAAAATATCCAATATGAGTTGGGTTCGAATTCGACATAACATTAATTTATTTTCTCAATTTATTATGGATGTAGATATGTTGTCCTAAAACTATAGTTCATAACTCTTATATATTGATATACATTCATTCCCTAAACACCGTTAACAAGACAAAAATTACTCCAACACATTTTCACATAAGGACACAAATTCAAACACCAATCTACTGCTGAAATTAAATGTTTCTGCAAAAGTTGATATAGCGAGGCAACACACCTTAATACTCTTTCAATACGAAATAACTCTTGTAACACAATTCTAACAAAATCCGTTCCCATTTTCATAGATTTTAATATAGATAGTTGAGTTATTTTGGAAGAAAATGCATCAGAAATGTAAATAATAAATGCTTGCATTTTTCAATGTTCAAGAATGCATCAAATAAACAAAAAGAAGAAGCAATTAAAAATTGATGAAACTGGAGAATAGAAACGATGGTTTCTAGAGAAGAAATAAAATCGTGCTTTATCAAAATAGGGAATCAGTGTTTTTTGCTTGGGGAATATAGAATCGGTGTTTAAGGGAATGGAAGAACCTTGTTTTTCTTTCGAAACTAAATGAAGTATTTTTCAACCAAATGAGTGGCTACTACATTGTTTTCTATTTTTCATGAGATAAACTTATAAAATTTGAATTTGATAGTATACCATTTATTGAAAAAATCTGCTGTCACTATTAATAGGTTTTCTAATAAATATATATTTAAATGTATAATTTACAAAAAAAAAATATTATTAATTAATTACAGATTATTATTAATAATAGAAACTGAATATAATCCTACATCTTTTAATAGATGACAAGCAAACTTGTCAAAAAAAATATTTGGTCTTAGCCAAAAAAATTAAATTTTATAATATTATAATGTATATATTCACATGTATTATCTGAAATTTTTAAATAATTTTTTTATGTATGTTTATAACAAGAATCTCACCTATAAAAATTTATATTTTCAAATAAGGATTAATTGAATATGATTTCTAAATTTTAAGTGTTTAAAATTTTTATTTAATTTATAATTTATTAGAAAATTCTAAATTTTTATAAAAAAAAAATATTCTGGTAATTTTGTAAACATGACTGTAAAAAAAAATTAAAAAATTCAAATCAAACACATAATTTGAGTTAAAAATAGATATCAAAATCATTGATAGAAAAAATTTAAGGAACCATTATTTGAAGAAATTTTTTAGATAGAGTAAAAATGAAATATGATATATTTATAGAAATCACAAATATATTTAACTTTATTATTATTATTATTATTATTATTATTATTATTATTATTATTATTATTATTATTATCTCAAAATGTCTTTCATCATAACATTTTCCATACTGAAATAAATGTAATTACTTTTTTTTATAAAATTAGTAATATATACGCAATTAGTTATTTTATTTATAATTGAGTCTGAAAGTAGTGATAAATTAGTAATATTAATAAGAGGTTTATTTAAAAAATAATAATATGCATTTAATAATTTTTTTAATAAAAACCTTATATTCACAAACAATTATTTTTTCAACTGAAGATTATAAGTTGGTGTTTCTTCTATCTCTATAATACTTATGAAAGCCTTCAAAAATACATATGTATTAGTTAATACAAACTATATTTTACATATTTCCATGATCAATCCAACACAATTTGAAAACTTAAGTGTAGGGCCTGTCAAAGGCCCAAACTACTGAGGCTAGGGCTTTAAACCTCCCAAAAATATTAATTTTTCATATATTAAAAGGCCTCAAGAGAAAAAAATTATTTAATTACAGAAAGTAAAATGCCTCACACAGGTATAAAAATATACACCATACTCACTTAAAATATTTGTCAATTTAAAAAGCAAGAAGAAAGGTAAAATTTATATAAAATATTATTATTAACATTAAATCTTTGTTTTTCTTTTTTCAATGAGTATTTTAGAATTCACATTAGACTTTGATAAGTGTTGAATCAGTTCTCTTGAATATAGAAATAACAGAGAAAAGAAATCACTTTATAATTTCTTATCATAGTGAACTTGTGCTAAAGTTATTTGTCAATAAAATAGTTTGTGATACTCTACAACTCTCCAACAATTTCAGTGTCTATTCAGATTTTTAAATCTAATAATATAATGTTAATTTGACAATAAATAATGAGATTAATGATATTGTCAAAAGTTTCAATCTAGTAGTATTTTATACATTTTTTAATAAATATTAGAAATGTACGAGCAACCATCAAAATAGTATAGTTAAAAGGAACCCACGTCATTCTTTTTCACTAGATACCACTTATTTTTAGTTGTTGTTTTTTTAAACCATTTGGGTTTTTAGGTTTTGGATTGGACCATTGAAAGGAGTTCTTGTAGATAAAGAACCCTTATAGAAGTGAAAATAAGTAAATAATTGAACTCAAATTATTAAAGAGATTTAATTAAAAATGAATTATTCAATAACATTTATGTTTAAATTTTAGTTGACGTTTAAATTTTAGTTGAAATAATTCTTGATTAAATTTTATTTATCTTTGATGAAACTCTAAAATTACACTGTTATTTCTCTATTAATCAGAGAGAGAGTAAAAAAAAAATGAAAATATTAAAGTTAAAAAAATATATATCTATAAAGAGGTGAATTATGTAAAAGGAAAAAAAGACTACATTGAACCAAATAACCTAATATATAACAAAAATTATATTTTTGGTGTAAACATGATATCACTATTTTGAGTTGGATAACACAACATCAACGACAAATAGTTCGTTCAAAAAATTTAATGTTATTATATTTATAGAGTTAAACTCAAGACCTTTGATTAAATTAGAGAAGAGATTTGTGTTATATCAGTTAAAGATTCACTATAATTGAGAGAACTTTTATGATGTGAATAGTTTATATTTTAAAATAAGAGATTTGTTACTATTAAATTTGACAAAATATATACACATAATTATGAGGGAAAAAATGGAAATTTTAAATCAAATTATTATTATTTATTTTGACACTGCTTTTTTTTTACTAAAAATATATATATTCAGTCATTCAAATTGCTAAAATACATTTAAAAAAACACAAATTCAAAGTCTAGCAAAACTGAAAAGAATTAATCAATAAATAAATTCACAACACTCAAATTAATACCATCAACTAGAAAAATTAAAAGTTATAGATGTAAAAAAAAATTAAAGTGATCAAAATACTCATATCTCATGTCTAACACTCAAGTTAGGGACCATGAAATTATAATTAATCGAAATTGATTTGTCAATTTAAACTAAACGAATAATACAACAAGACATAAAAAAAAATTGCAAAAAAAAAAAAGTTACAGTAAGACAAAAAAAAATTACTTGATATACGTAAAAGTTACAAGTTTATATAAAATGAGAGAAAAAATTGTGTGAATGGATTATTATGAGCCCAAAAATGATTTCGAACAACTTTTCCAATGGATTAACTAATATGTAAGAGATTAGTAGAGGAATAGACACCTAGATTTATATAAATATGAAAATAGTTCAAACCACTCCTTTTTGTTTGATTATCTTTCAAGAAACTTTTTAATTAGAAGCAGATGAAGGTGGTCTTATTGCTATTGTTATGCAGTCTATTGGTTTTAGTTTGTGACTTTATCTTGTTTCAACTCTATTTACATGTTTCGGATATATTAAACCTTTGTTCTACACCATAAAAGGAATGTGGTCTTGTTGTATTTTGTTAAATAACTTTAGATGTTTTTGGTTATTAGTTACTTATACTAGTTAAGTACACTAATTAGTAGATATAATTATTTATATTAGCTACTAGTTAAGTACACTAATTAGTAAATATAATTATTTATATTATTTATACTAACTAGTTATACTATCTTGTATATTATTTGATATCTATATCTAGAGATTCAAAAATATTTTTTACAAAAGAAAAATATGGAATAAAAATGCAAACCGTTATTAATTAAGAAAACACGAATATTTAATTTGTCTTCAAAATTAAAAGAAAAAATTGTAATATTATAAATTTTATAAAGAAATAGGTAAAAATTATCTATAATATTTTCATATAAAAAATATTTAATTCTCTAATGTAAAAGGAAGAAACATAAAGTGTGTAATAAAATAAGAGATAAATATAATAAGAGTAGAGATGAAACAAAATTATAGAAAGATGGTAGGACAGCCTCTATTTTTTATTATTGAAACACAATATTTAAAAGTGTATTAAACTAAGAAATAAGTTTTCTATTAATTAAAAAAAAAAAAAAAGTTAAGGGACCAGAGCCCATCATGACGCAATGTATAAATCCGCCCCTGGCAAAACTCTGCCGTTATGTATAAATTTTTTATTAATAATTATATTATTTTATCTACAAAAGCATAATAATTTTTTACATTTTAAAATTCTTTAAAATTATAATAACGAAAACTAACTGTTAGAAGATAGATAATGATGGCACGAAATTTGCACACTTATGCATGGCCCCAGAATCACTTATAATAATGACTTGATAGATAATTATAAATTTTTGTCAAAACAAAAAAGAGACAGACGAATAATTGCACTTGTTTATTTTGAACTTTGGGGCCACATTGCTTTTTTTAAGGATTCTCCTTAATCAGCAACGTGATACATGCTGAATGTTGCCGTCCATCTTCCAAAGTATTTATTATTTATATTCTCACTGTTCAAAATATAAATAAACTAGTGCCTTGAACGTCTAATTTTTATTTTTTTTATTTATAAAAAACCTTTGAATAAATTAAATTAAATTATATCATTAAATATCCATTATAAAATACGCATAAAGAAATTGTAACAAAAAAGTACACATAAAAAATTATAAAATATTTTGGAAAAATTTTAATAGTTAGAAGAAGTCCTGTTTATACCAAAAATAAAGAAGTCTTTATTTTTTTAGAAATACTCATTAGTAGTATTATAATTATAATTTAAGTTTCTTAAAAAACTATTACTTTTTTGACAAAAAATATTAAACTATTATATTGACACCATGATTGGATAACAAAAATTTATATAAAAAATTAACGAAATCTTTATTTTCTCAAGTGAAGTTGCCATTAACATTTTTATTATCATGTTTAAAATTTTTATTTTTGATAAAATTTGAACTATTTTCTACATCATTTACTTCCAGTTTCAAATTGAAATATCAGTTTCTCCAAATTATAATTTATGGATATGAATTGTTTATTTGTTGAGTTTTTATATATTAAAATATGTAAAGTGATATAGAAATAAATATGTGTGACAATAATCAATAATTATAGCCATTAAAACACATATCTAAAACCTCACATCTGAAATGTTTATAATATAGTATCAACTGGATTAAATTTATTATTAATCACCAATTTTATTTTACCAATGTCTCTAATTTATGTGTACTAATTCAAAATTTAATATTACTAATAGTAATTATTTCTCCTTCCCCATTTTTTATAAATATATTAGATAATAACATTTTCTTGAAGAATGGAATATTAGTAACATTAATAAAAAATTAAAAATTGCATTTTAACTTAAAGAGTGTCTCACACAGTAATTGAAGGGAATTGTTTAAAAATCATTTGAAATAAGTAATTAATGAAAGCAAGAATCAGTATTGTTTAATTGCTTTCTAAAATTGTTGATTTATATAAAATATAATTATAGACTTTTCATGTAGTTGTTTTAAAATTCAGATTTGAAAGTATATACTTTTATTTTTAAATCAATTTTTTTATTAAGAAAGATGAAAACAAAAAATATAAAATATAGAATATAGAATAAAAATATATGTAAAAGAAAATTTTCATATACTATACGTGTACGTTTTACATTTTTATGAAGGACAATAAATATAGATAGAATAAGTTAAAGACAATGAGTTCAATCAGTTGTGGATAGCAAATCATTCATTTATTAATTTGTAGTATTTCCTAAATTAAGATAAAGAATATTATTTTCATCATTTTCTTTTATATATTATTTTTGAATTTATCTTTAAAAAAAATATAATTTCTGAATTTGTAACTATTGAAAATAATCAACGTATCTCCTTCTTAAATAATGTTACGTAGAAACAAAATAAAAATAAAAATTATATACGTATATTTTTTTTTTACAAATATTATTTATGTACAAAATTTTGTAAATATATAAATACTATTGTAGATAGTTCTAAAACAAAACAAAAGAGATCATAAATTTAAGAATAAGGTTTTCTAAAAATATATGTAGGAATAATACTTTTGTTTGTTTAAAAATATGTAATATTTACCGCTATAAATGACTCAGTTTTATGGAGAAAATGAATAAGACATATGCAACTTGATGAGTTTAGCAAAATCAATTTGTTAGTAAACATATTTCTATAAGTAACATATTATGGAGGTTAGGAAAAAAGAAATAAGTTTTTAAGTCACAATGATCAAGCCGTTTTAAATTAAAAGGAATATATGATAAGCTTTTAAGAGTAGTTTTCCTTAGATGGATTCCCCGTGAATAAATGAGTGGTTAATTACAGAAGATATATAATATACGGCTGTTAGGCTGCAGTGGCCATTTCCACATTCATGAGATTTCCGTTCATGGGTCAAATCACGTGCCATTATTTTTCTAAAATATTTCCACATGCAAATTCTACATACTAATATAGTAATATAAGATTCATTGTTTGTCTATCTAAACTCTTTTATTTGTATTTTTTACAAATCTTTTTTTATTTATATAGTCAATGCATAAAAATTTAATTTTTATTTATATTATGTTTTCTTGAAATTATTAGAATCTTTAACTGGTGTAGTGTTTTCAATAGTTGACTGATTTATAATTTGATAAATAAGCACATGGAATTTTTTAGCAGGTCGTCTTTTCAATAGTTGACTAATTTATTATTTGAGAAATAAATATATGCAATAAATGTTATTTTTTTCATTTATTGTAATTTATAAATTTTAAATAGCATATATATAAATATATTTTTCTTAAAAATGAAGGCATATAAAAATGAAAAAAAGCCATGTTTGGTAATTCAAAATATATAAGTAATTCTTAACTATTTGTTAAAATAGAAGAAGTTAATTCTTAACTATTTGTAAACAAAAAAGAAGTAACTCTTAACTAATTCACCAAAAAAACTAACTAATTAAATAATGAGGACGTTCATAGAATATCATGGATTTAATTTAATTTAATTTTTAGTGTCATTTTATTCTCACATGGAGAGCAATTGAACAATATGATAATTTTTATGCTTTAAAAAATTAATAAAATTAGCAAATATGTTTAAAAGGTGTGAAGTGTTATTTTCCTTTTAAAAAATAAGGTTTATTTGACAAAGAAAAAAAAATGCTTCCAAATTTACGAATCTATAAATTTAGTTATAGTCATATGTTAGCATATTTGGTAAAATATCTTTAAACTATAAGACTATTTTTATGTTTTTTACAATTTAAACAATGTATATCAATTTAAAGTAACTTTGACAAACAATTAAAATTTGATTTTATTATAGTTTTGATAATCATAAATAATGTGTACGTCAAATTTTATTTGTGTTATATATACATGTAACTAATAAATTTTTGATTTTTTTGTAAGAACCATAATTTTTTATTTATGTTATTATTTCTCAGTCTTATTTCTGTATTAAAAATTAGCATATTATGTTCAAAATTAGCATTTGCCTTATTTATTTATTTATAAGCATTCACGTAATCGGAAAACGCATTCGCAAATTATGGTATATATATACAGTTAAAATAGTTGTTTATGATAAAATATATTACTGCGTGTCCAATAATATAAGGTGAATAAATTTCTCATTTCATATATCGTTTTAAATATTCATCATAAGTTTGATAATATGGTTTTGTCTGTTAATTAAGGAGTTTTAAATATTGATACATTTCGCGAAGATAATTATTCCTCCTACCGAATGCCAAAGGTATGATTCCTCTTCTCTTCCTTTTGTAAATAAATATATCAATAAAGTCTTGATTTTGTTTTTCTTATTATATCCCTTATTGATTACTAATGGAGAAGGTGCATGTAGCTTATCCTTTTATTTATTTTTTAAATCAATAGTGTAACAAGACTAATAAAAATGCAACACTATCACCATCAATCATGCATTAAACGGTGACTAAAGTTTCCGTAGTATAAACCGTGGTGGAACAATTCCAATGTTTTAAGAATATAATGCTCTTTAAATATATTTGGGTTAGAATTTCAGTCTGCTAATGTGATTTACAAAAATTATAATTTATGTTTTTTAAATATTATAATACTAGATTGATTACATTTATGTATATATATATATTTTATCTATGCATGATAGTTTTTAAACATTACAATTACTTATTGTGATGCTCTATCATAATATCAAATATACATTTAAATTGATTATATTTATGCATATATTTTTTTTATGTATGCATAATTTAATATCCAAAAAATATTTTAATGTTATATGCAAACAAATAAAAATATGTACTTAAAGTGTAAATTTTAAACTATATAATAATAATAATAATTATTATTATTATTTTGTGTGTGAGGGTATCTGCATGCAATTAAAAATACTAATTTTTTGAAATGAATAAAAACAGAATAAGCAGGAAATTTTCTCTGTTACTTTAGTCTATCTCTTTTTTTTTTTTTTCTCATTTACAAATAATTTATTTTTCATGATTTAACTTTTATATTGTGTTTAAAAATATGGAATAACTTTTAATCTTATTCTTCCGACTACTTCAAATAAGATTATATCAGATAGAATAAATTTGTGAGAAAAAAACATGTATTCTTATTATGAGGACAAAAACTTTCAACAATTTAAAAAAAATAAATAAAACTATTATTACTAGTATGCTATAATAGGCTAAATTACATCTATGGCCCTTTAACTTGATTTCAGGTAACGTTTTAGTCTTTTATCTTTTTTTTCTCGACTTGGTCATTTATTTTAATTTTAAGTGATAATTTGATATTTTATATTTTAAAATTTCAACAATGTTATCCTTTTTTATACAAAAATTTTAAAAAAATTCAATCAAAACTCATAAAATTAATTATATTCTTCAATATAATACAAATTTCATCAAATTCGTAACGCAAATCTTCAAATAAACTCATATTTTCATACTTTATTTGATATTGTTAGGAATAAAGGACTAAATCGAGAAGAAAAAAAAGATAAATGACTAAAACGTTACCTGAAATTAAGTTAAGGGACCACATATGTAATTTAGCCACTATAATATTATGAAACAAATTACTACTATTCATCAGTTTAATTTATATAAAAAAAGTATTGGCAAAAAAATAAATGTAATAAATTTTAATTAATAATATTAAAAAACAATTATTATATGCTTCTAAATTTTTTCCAAAACATAAGTTAAAAAAATATAAATGTTACCTCGTATATGCTCAACTTTTTCAACTATTCGAGAATGTTGATTTTTTTTTTATCTTAATAAAGTAGAATGACATTTTGTTATAACATCAAAATTGAAAAAATAATCATATTTTTATAAAAAAATCTAATCCAACGTTGTATAAAATAAACTTTTTTAAGACTGGATATTTTTAAAGTCAAATGCATAAAATGATTTGTTTGTTAATTAAGTGATTTTCCATTTCAATTCCCAAACGATGAGACAAGGAACATTCTAGAAATCTAACAAACAATAGCCATAGTTTTTTTTTTTTTAATAAAATGATTTTAATTTATATATATATATAGATATATATAAAAGTGTCGTTTTAATATTTAATTTTTTTATAGTGTTAGTCAATCATAAATGTTTGATACTTAAAATAATTAATTTTTATTATGTCTAACTTAAAAATAATATCTGTAGTAGTTTAAATTGATTGATCGTAAAAATATATATTCTCTCTTAGAAATAAAAGTAAAAATTCAAACAATGATAATTTATTTGACAAGTAAATAAAATAAAATAATTAAACCATGCATGATAGTGTTTTTTACATGCATATTTAATCAAATTATATAAATTTTTGTAAATATATTTAAGAAAATAACCTAAAAAAATTATACTATGATGTAATTTAATTAGATAAATAAAATTTATACCATTAATTCATAAACATTTGATATAGTACCGTAATTAGTATATGGTGTATATAAATGTCTTAAATCTCGAATATTAAATTCAATCCTTACACATTAAAAAGACACTTATATATTTATTTATCTTAAAATCATATTAATGCTCACAATAGCTTATTTTGATTTGTTTGTCTGATTTTTATAGTTAAATTTATTAAAAGCATAATTTTATTAACAAGTATCCTCAACAAATTTATTAAGAATAAAACAAAATTTAAAAAAATTGAATATACAGATTCTAATGTTTTATTGACCAACATTGTGACGTTTACCTAAAAAAGTAATCATGTTACATTTTTATTAAACAAAAATAATGGTGTTAATCCAAGCACGTTACTATAGAAGAAGAAAACAAGAATATCTGACACGAAGATTATTAGAGTTTACTTTTCTTTAAGAAAAAACATGATTAATTTAGTATATAGTTAATGAATAATTATGGTTAAATGGGCAACACAGACAGCTGTAAAATAAAAATGAAAATAAAAATAAAAAGGAGCAGCATCCGACTAATCTTCATACTGCTTCACCACAACGCGTCGTATGTTACACAAACTCTTTCATTCATATTCAGATTCGTCTTCTCTTCTCTCTCTCTCTCTCTCTCTCTCAACCATTTTCTCTATATTTCTAGACCTTTGTATTCTTCATTTCAATTTCTTTTCCAACTACCACCTCTCTTCAGCTTCACGTTTAATCTCTCTCTCTCTCTAATCATTCATTACTTTTCTTCTTCCTTTCGAGCTTCACCTCTCTATAATTCTACACCTTCATTCATCCAACCATTTCAAAATCTTATAATTCGAACAAGGGATTGATTCTTACCTTTCTCTGTTCGAATTCTTTCAACATAGGATTCTTACTGGGAATTCTATTTTTTATCACAAAATTACAGATTCTTCGTAATGTTGCTATCAACCGTTTTGGTCAGCACTTTAGCTCTATTCTTTTCTATTTAACCGATTTTAGGATCTAAAATTATATCTCTTTATGGTTTTTCTGTACCAGGGTTTCATCTTTTCAATTGTTTAATTTTTTTTTCCAGAACCTAAATTATGATACTTTTTTTAACACTGAACATCCTAATTTTTTATCCTAGATTTCTTATTTACCCAAACTTTGAATTATGTAATTTATTTATAATATAGTTGAAGGAAAAAAACATGATTTAATTTTGGGTGATTAATTTTGAGATGTGCTTTCTTTTACCTGTTTTATGAAATTAGGAATATATTAGTACCAAATAAATGCTGTGCGTGAGCTATTTTTTATTTATTTATTTATTTATAAATCTTTTTAATTAATGGAAAAGATTTACATGCATAGTTGTTGCTATGATTGCAGAGATTCTTTTGTTGATGGGATCAGAAGGTTCTTAAAATGGACAGCTCAGAAACATAAATTTTGGATCGTTAGTTATTGACAACTCAGCAGCAATAATCCGAATTTTGTGTTAAATTTGCTTTTGCAATTTATTTATTGTGGAGTGTGGACGACATCATGGCTATTGAAATTGCTTCTTTTGTCTCTAATAAATTGCAAATGCTGGCCACTTCTGATCATGCTTCCGTAGTATCTATGAACTTGTTTGTGGCACTTCTATGTGCTTGTATTGTTCTTGGCCATCTTCTTGAGGAGAATAGATGGATGAATGAGTCCATCACTGCCCTTTTGATTGTAAGTCATCACTTTTGTTTGTAGTTTGTTTTCCTATTATTTGGATAGAAACTAACTCATTCTCCAAATATTTTGCTATAATAATTTAAAATGCAATAATGTCTATATCTACATGCTTAGTTTGAGCTATAATGGGTGCATTTAATTTTTTTGTTGGTTTCTGTTGGATGATGACGACTAAATTTCATTTGGATTGTTTTCAGGGGATTTGTACTGGTGTAGTCATTTTGCTGTTTAGTGGTGGAAAAAGCTCGCATATTCTTGTTTTCAGTGAAGATCTTTTCTTTATATACCTTCTTCCGCCTATAATATTCAATGCCGGGTAAATTGCTTTGCACCATCTTATTGTCTACAAATAATCAATTTTTGATTATGTATGATTGTCCAATTAAAAGGGAAAGGTGTTTTGTTTAATCTCTTAATAAACCATAAACTGGTGACAAAACTAAGTTATGTCCACACTCCACAGTCATACCAATATGGTGAGCTGAAATTATAGCATATTCAGTGAATAATGCATTTCTTTCGGGTTTTTTTTTGGCACAAAAATGACTTTATGCAAAACAAGGCTTAGTCAACGTTATACTCAATGGCAGAGAAATTTTCAGAGCACGTGACACCCCTAGATATAGTCACTGTTAAATGTTAGTTTGCTTGCTCTTTTAAAAGTGATTTAGGATTCTTGACTCCTATGTTTGTGAATTTATCTCTTTCATTTTTTTGATATTGTTAAAAAACTCATAGCTTAAATAAATTACACTTAGTCTTCTTGGATCTTTCTTGTGTAATTAAGAACAACTATTCTGTTTGCCCATGACACGAGCATGGACTGTATTATGCCATATGAAAAACTTCATAATCTTGTTGTTTTCCTTTCCGAAGTTCTTATTCTGCAATCTGATTTTTTTTCCTTCTATTTTAATGTGTAAATATAATGGATTGCAACTGTTGTTTATTAATGAATTTGTTCTCTGTAATAAATATCAGGTTTCAGGTGAAAAAGAAGCAGTTTTTTCGCAACTTCATGACTATCACATCGTTTGGTGCTGTGGGCACATTAATATCTTGTTGCATCATAACTTTGGGTACTTCTTACCTCTTTAGATTTATTTATTAGGTTTATATTAGATTTACATAGTAAGATTGTTATCTAATAATTTGTAAGCTCAGACAATTGTTTGTTCCTTACTAACCTAACTTTATCATTTGAAAGCTTTTTCTTTGTTTTGAAAAGCATCTTGATAAAGTAAAAGAGATAGGTATCTGAAAGGAATCAACTGTAGAGAAATTTGTCTAGCGGTCTAGCCCTGCTGACTTTAATACGGGGCATTATTTCAGGTGCTACCCAAGCTTTTAAGAGGATGGATATTGGACCGCTGGAACTGGGCGATTACCTAGGTACTATACTAGTAAGTTTTATCTGGTTGAGAGCTTCTCATTCAGTTTACCACTTACTAATTTGTGATATTTTTTAGCAATTGGAGCAATATTTGCCGCGACAGATTCTGTTTGCACATTACAGGTTTGAAAATGATTTATTTTTTACATTCTTCAAACAACTAATGCGTGACAGTTAGTTACTGACTTTATAAATGACGATGCAGGTGCTAAATCAGGATGAGACACCTTTGTTGTATAGTCTTGTGTTTGGAGAAGGTGTTGTGAATGATGCTACCTCAGTGGTTCTTTTCAATGCAATCCAAAGCTTTGATCTCAACCGACTTAACCCTTCAATTGCATTGCACTTTTTGGGCAACTTCTTGTATTTGTTTGTAGCAAGCACACTACTTGGGGTTTTGGTAAATGTCTTTCTCTGTCTAGCTCTTATGCACGCATTACACAGACAAGATATATATATCAACAGTGAGTGAGCGCACACATACACATTAATCTGGCTTGTCTTTTGGTCTAATTTATTTCTATCATCTTGCAGACAGGTCTGCTTAGTGCTTATGTTATTAAGAAGCTGTATATTGGCAGGTATTTTCTGAACATCTTGCCATTCCCATTGAATTTTCATTAGTAACCTGATCTGAAGGTATTCGACTGCGTTATATTGTATATATGCAGTTTATTCATAGTAAAACTACAGTTGCTGACAATTATGTGATAGTAATTGATTTCTGGCTAATGCGATGGTGGACCATCTTTGAAGGCGGTCTGCCGTGGACCAGTGCTTAATAGTCACCCAAAATTCTAACGAAGATCGACGACACTCCTTAGAACTTTCCTCTTGGTCTTTATGGTTGAGAGACAATAATTCAATTGAAGTCAGTTCAATAAAAATAATGAAAAACAAATGTGTCTCTAAAATTCCACTCGTCGAACCACACCAAATCACTGTATCAGACGTAAATACAAGGAGAGCTATTAACTTATACTTTCAAGGAGTGTCGTCGATCATCTTTAAAGTTTTGAGTGATTTCTGTCTACGGTGGATCACCTTCATAGGTGGTCCACCTTGGAATTTTCCTTGATTTCTGGTTATTTCTTGTCTTACTTGTTTAACTAGACAAGTGTCTGCAGTTTATGAAGATTAGCTTGGTTGTTTGAACTTTGAAGTAATGTTCTATGTTAAGTGGTTCATTCACGTTTCAAGATTGAATGATGGGATTCATTATTTTTTTCAAAATGAGCTCATCAGTTAACTGGTTCTAAATGTATGCTCTCCGTTCTAAATGGCTTCATGTCATCTATAACAAAGCATTCAATCAAATAATTTAATGAAGAGATAGCAATAAAGATGGAATTCCACAAGTCTTGTGGGCATGGATTTCTAGTATAAATTATAAAATATCACACTCTCCTGAATTCTTGTTGGGTGTCAATTGTTATCATTTTTATTGTATTAAACTTGTTTCTTAGGTTAAATAATTACGTTATTTCAACAGAATCTTATAATAACTTGCGTCTCTATTTTCGTGTATTTGCCAGTTGTTTCGTTGACATATTGAGTGCAATGTAAGGCAATTATTATTTGAAACAGTTTTTAAACAATTTTCTCCTTAATACCAGGCACTCAACAGATCGTGAGGTTGCTCTTATGATGCTAATGGCATACCTCTCCTATATGCTGGCTGAGGTAGGTTTTGAAGAATTCCAGCAATGTTTTCCGGATGCTGCCAACATTTGTCACTAGCTTGATGCTGACTTATCTACATCTTATGCAGTTATCCTATCTGAGTGGTATTCTCACGGTATTCTTTTGTGGTATTGTTATGTCTCATTATACTTGGCATAATGTGACTGAGAGTTCAAGAGTCACTACCAAGTATGTCTTCTAAACAGATTTCCTCAAGCTGTTTACACTTTCCAAGTCTGTCTATATACTGAATATCTTTTGTATATCTAAACATATCTTTTTCGTCTAACTCTCCACAGGCATGCTTTTGCTACCTTGTCGTTTGTTGCCGAGATCTTTATCTTTCTTTATGTTGGTATGGATGCCCTGGACATTGAAAAATGGAAGTTTGTTAGTGATAGGTATGTCCTATTATCCTTTGGACTGGTTAATAGTCAGTGAGACACACTATCCTTTTTTACTGAGTGAAAAAAAT
Organism: Cicer arietinum; assembly: GCF_000331145.2. NCBI lineage: Eukaryota > Viridiplantae > Streptophyta > Magnoliopsida > Fabales > Fabaceae > Cicer > Cicer arietinum. The sequence goes on from NC_021163.2 coordinate 5,179,557, forward strand.
TGTTGAATGCCATTCATTCTTTCATGTCTATAGATGATATGGTAGATCTACTTTACTGAAACAGTTCTCGTATTACTCGATGTGACTGGAGTGTCCTTTTACGTTGTTTGTTTTCAGCTTTTTTTTTCTTTCTCTTTGTTATTATATAAAACAATTCATTTGCTACCATCTGATTTCTTCTGCAGTCCTGGAACATCTGTAGCAGCAAGTTCAGTATTGTTGGGTCTGATACTTCTTGGAAGAGCTGCGTTTGTTTTCCCCTTATCCTTCTTATCCAACTTGACTAAAAAATCACCGTATGAGAAGATCTCATTCAGACAGCAAGTATGGCCAAATTTCTCTCAAGTATCCTTTTTTGTATTTCTTGTGCTTACCACCAAGTTATTTTGACAAGTTTGTCTCTTTTTTCCGCCTCATTTTAGGTGATCATTTGGTGGGCTGGCCTTATGAGAGGTGCTGTTTCAATGGCACTCGCATATAATCAGGTACGACCAATACTGCTGATTTGGAGTTTTGGTTTTCGAAAATTTGAATAATTGATAACTGATCCCCATCTAATGGGAAAAATTCTTGATGGTTGTCGTTTTAGTCATAAAAAATGGGAATTGATGCAGAAAAACTGATAATATCTATATGTTGCAGTTCACCATGTCGGGGTATACTCAACTGCGTAGCAATGCAATCATGATCACCAGCACCATCACTGTTGTCCTTTTCAGCACAGTGGTAAACCATCATTTTTTAGTTTGTGTTTTAGACTGTCCATTGGTTTCTTTTCACCACCGGGGTTATTTTGTCAGTGCTGCATCACTGATAATCTATCTCTCTATTATATTAAGTTTTAAATACTTTGTTTGTCCCTGCAATTATTACACTTTTCAATTTTAGTTCCCGGAACAATTTTTTGGTTTTAGTCCATGAAATATAGGAAATTCTTTATACATGTTTGAATTAAATATTTAAACTTTATACTAATTACTTGATATGCTCTATATGATGTTAGAACTACGAGCAAATTGATTTTTCCACTTTATATGTTAATCATAACTCATCTATATGAAAATTGAAATACAGATGAAACTAACACGAGTTAATTTCAATTTATCAGGTGTTTGGTTTGCTGACTAAGCCACTCATAAGGCTTCTACTACCTCATCCTAAAGTCACAACCAGCATGACAACCACAGAGCCATCTACTCCAAAATCATTCATTGTCCCACTTCTAGGAAATGCCCAAGATTCTGAAGCTGATCTCGAGGGCCATCAAATTCACCGTCCAAACAGCATCCGTGCCTTACTAGCCACTCCAACTCACACTGTTCATCGATTATGGCGTAAGTTTGATGATTCGTTCATGCGTCCCGTCTTTGGCGGCAGGGGTTTTGTTCCTGTAGAACCTGGCTCACCAAGTGAACGCAATGGTCAACAATGGCATTGAGAAGAGAAAGCCAGGAAATGTTGTAATATGTGTTGTATACTATGTATGATTTGTGAAGAATTAAGCAATGTATGTATGCATAAGAAGCTTGTAATGAAATTTTGTTTAGTTGTTTGAATAGTTAGCGCGAGAAGGCTTGCCTCTTGTGCAAAACAACAATATTTATTTGATTCTGAGCCACTACATGTTTGTTTTATTTGTCCGCAGCTTCTGCCTCCAATGAACCAATAATGAATTTTTAGTGCTCCTGATTGTCAAAGAAATATATCCCCATTTTGTAGATGCTAATTTAACATCACATATCATTGGTTTTATTTATTTATTTTTTATTTCAGCGACAAATGCTAGTAATTGTAAGTTATTATTCTGGGAGGGAGTTGGAATCTATAACTTGTTTGTAACTCTAATTCTTATGTCCCTTTCTTCAAATCACCAATTGTATGATTGCAAATGCTGTGTAATTTATTAAAATTCGTAAGATTATTTGTTAAAATACAAAATTTTAAAGTATTTTTATATCAAAGGGAAAAAAGAAATTAAATTTCTAATTAAAAAGTGTTTCATAAAAAATAAATACATTGGTTTCGGTTCCTCTTTTAAATAATAATATTTGTTTGCCTTTGGAAAAAGAGATTGAAGTCTTTTTTTTCCTGAAAAAAATACATTTAAATTTTTAGTGTAGATGGTACAACATTGTATTTAATGGAACTTCCAAATCAATTTTTTTAGACACAATAGAATTC
>NC_021163.2:5181817-5283219 GCF_000331145.2 Cicer arietinum
CACAATAGAATTCCCTTTTTTTTTTTTTTTTTTTTATGTATTGAATATTGTAATATTTTTATTGGGTTAATTGTAGTTTTAGTTTTTCTATTTTTACTGATTTATGAAATTGATCATTTTATTTTAAAAGTCGACAATTTTGATTTCTCTTTTTATTTTAAAAAAGATAAAACTTAGTTCAAATTAATTAAATACCAGACTATTTAGATATTGTTTTAAGAACCCTTTACTCAATTTATATGAATTTTTTTTTTTAAAAAGAGTTATATAAAACAGCCACCATCAACTTTTACATATTTGTAATTAAAATGTCATCTTTCTTAAAAAGGAGTAGTATTTTAGTTTTTCTCCTTTTCTTTTTAATAAGTGATATTTTCAACTTGAGAAACAATTTCAATTAATATCTATTACAGATTAGCAAAGATATCATATCATAGTTAACAAATTATGTTGTTCAGTTAGCGAAAAACAGGTCCAGCTTCACCTTAACAAATATGAATTAAGTTTTATCTCTTTTTACGCACTGAATTATAAGTTATTAAAAAAAAATAATTCCTATGTATGATTAGCAATAAAGTATGTAAGAACACCGACGTTAACAGTAGTCGTCTTGAATAAGGAAATTCCAAAGCTCACCCAAACAAACACAAACCCAAAGGCAAAAAAGAAAAAAAAATCAATCATCCACGTTTCTGAGTTTCTGAGTTTTAAGAATTCACATCTTACTGTTCCGCAACCTCAACCCATTTCTTCAACTACACTCAAATTAATCACTAGTCTTACTATTTTGTTCCTCGATTTCAATTCTCCGCATAAGTTTGGGATTAGGGTTTTTCAATTTCCAGAAACCGATAATTTCTCGTACAAATGGTTGAACAATCGGTGCTATCAATAACGAATGAAGGTTCTGATTCTTCTAGAAAAGTATTATCAAAGGGATTCCTCGATTGGGTTTTCCAGTGTCACGGGTTCTGGCACAATGCTGTTTTGATCATCGCTTCGTTTCTCTTCGTTTTGTATTTGGCACTTCAAGCTAAGAAGTGCTTTATAAAGCTCTCCCATGGCCGCTCTTACATCATTATCTCTTATTACGCTTCTCTCTGGCTTGTCAGCATCCTCAATCTCGCTTGGTGCTTTTCCCAGGTCTTTTTTTTTTCTTTTTGTTGCATGGTGCTATTGTTTTTATGATTTTCTAGTGTTGGTGAATGTTGATGCAACGATACTTAGGCCCTGTTTTAATTATAGTTTAATTAACCGAATATATCATGAGTGCTTATGCGTTAGCTATTATTTTTATTAACAAAATACACTGTTTTCATAAGCTATCATTGATAGCTTCCGGAAATAAGCTGAATACAACTTATGGACATGTCTTAAGTTGGTTTGATAAGTTCTCTCAGATAGTCTCCATAAATACTTATACCAGTAGATAAGTTCAAATGTAGTCCAATATTGTGTTGTGAAATTGTTCCAAATATTTGGTGGATTCATATTAGAGTAGTTGAAGTCCATTTGAAATGGTTACTAGTTAGTTGCCACTATTCCACTTAGTTATGAGATAGTTATTCTTTTTAATGAGCTGAAGTGGACTAGAAGTTAACCACTACGGTAGCTGTCGGGACATTTTATATGTTATGGTGCAGGTTCAAACCCGGAATACCCCTCGTGCTCCACATTTAATGTGTGAGTTTCACCGCCCGGCTCTTTAAAACCAAAAAAATATAACAAAATATAAGCAAATTTGGCACATCTAAATTCTAACAAAATATAAGCAAAAAAGTAACTTTTTTTTCATCTATTTAATGATTGTATACAAAAAATGCCTTTCATTTAATGACCATTTTTCATATTTAATGTCCACTTTTTTATGCAATTAAATAAGATGAGGGGTAATCTAAGTAATGAAGTTGAACTTCTGAAATGAGAATCATGAGATTAACAAAAGTAATGTGAAAAACTAATTATCTTAATAAGTGTATAAGTGGTTAATTTTGCTTGTATTTTGTAACGGAGGGAGTATATGAAGCTATTTAGCTCACTCGTGCACTCATTCAATTAAATTGATCCTTTACTCTCAATTAGTATCTCTTTTCTCTCTTTTGTTAAATTTGTTCCTCTGATAATTCAGGTATGGGAGTGCTCTCCTGGGAAAGAGCTCGCTTGGAACTTGTTATCCTTGTTTACATCTTCTGGAATGCTGTTTCTGGAAGTGAGCTTGCTGGCTTTTTTACTTCAGGGGAATAATGCTAGTGGTGTAGAAGCTTTGACACGAACTTTTGGTATATCTGGTATCATTGTTGGTTTTGATGTCTTGTTAAAGGTAATTCTTTTCGTTTTCGTTAGAAATTTGATTTTTCTTGTGGGTGTTATCTATAAATAGTTTGAACTTTTCTTTGTTAGGCTATATATCTGTTTGCGTTTGGGATCCCATTGTTCATCGACACTGATTACAGTACTCCTCGCGTGAAGTGGAACTTGTGGGTTGTCCACAAGCTGGTCCTGACTGTTGTTTATGGGCTCATATTGTTCATGTATCATTCTAGGTGGAGAGAAAGGATACCCGGTAAGTTAATTTAATTTAAGGGCTTGTGTTACATTATGTTTGTTTGCTATTATTTTTATGATAGCATAATTTTTTTTCTTCCTTTTGCAGCAAGACCTGCGTTCTACAAGTATGTTATTGTTATGTTCATCTTGAATGCAATTGCATTGTTTGCTTGTGGGCTTACTGGAAACGGCGCTGCTTTTGGTTTCTGGTTAGATTCTTCTATAGCTTGACAGAATAGTAATTGTTTTGAACTTCCTTCTTTTCTAAAGCTTTGTGTTTACTTTTGTTCACAGGTTTTATCATGTCACTGTTGTGTGTTACCATGCCTTTTATCTTCCACTGCTCTATATTACATTTCTGGCAGACTTTTTTCAGGTTACAATGTGCTTTACTCGATGGCCAGTTTTTGTTTTTTTACGTTTGTGGTTAGGACATCCTGACTGATTGTACTTCTTTTGATCACAGGAGGAAGATTTTCACATGGAGAATGTGTATTACTCTGAAATGAAAGATGCTGGTTTCTTCGAATCAGATTGGGAGTGATGTGGTATTAAATGTTAGATTAGATTAATAAGTCCTCAATTTATTAATTGCAGGCCAGGACATACCTTTCACAAAATATGTAAATAAAGTAAATATGTTTGTAGATTGCTTTGTATAACTTTAATATTTTTGGAAGAAAAAAAAGTTCGTAGATAGTAACCTCCTTGAGTGTTTGATGACCAGATTACAATCACCACAGGTTTCAGTAACATTTGCATGTTCTATGAGGATTTATGTTAAATTTTTGAAGCCTGTTGGTGCAATGAATCATAAGGGCCACTGGACAAACATCTTAATTAACCCCTTATTGAACAGAGTTTTATACTATGAATTTTTTTGAATGAGCGAATTCTACAATGAAAGGGAAAATGAGGGTAGACTATTTTTTGACAAAGAGGTAGACTCTTGTAAGTTTCTTATGTATTGTATTTATAAATTAGTTTTATAAAGGTATCACAAGTTATGTTCACTTCAAACACTGGTATTAGAGTACTTATTGTATAAGATAAATGCCTTCTAGTTGTTAAAACAATTAATTTTGTTTTAATCATATAACATGAATGAAAAAAATTGATATTATACTCTGATTTTTCCGAATACATTACATCACACATTGTGTTGCATTAGCATCTACCACCTCATTCTTTTGTGAAAATATCTTTAGTTTATAATAAAGAAATACTATCTACTCAAATTTTTGTTTGTTTTCAATATTTCATGATTAATTTAAGAATAAATATTTCATTAGGTTATTAATTGAAGTACATGTATGCCGACGATTCAGGTCTCATAGAAATCAAGACAGTCCTAAATTTAAGGAAAAGTGGCACTTCTGAGTACTGATATACTAGATTCTATAATAAGAAAGAAGGGGCTAAATCAAGCGACTTGCTTCCTTGGTAATAATGAATTTTATTTTAAAAGTTAAAACTAATCTTTCTCTAGCTCCTCTCTCTCAAACCTTAAAACAGTTTACACAATATATGTATTTTTTTTTATCTTAGGCAGAATAATGATCGGAATTGTAACGAATGCAAGTAAGGTTAATGGAGTTATGTCAATTATCTATGCTTATTAGTCATTATTATGTATTGCATGTTCAATAACATGAAGTACAGCAAACAATTTGATCAACTTTTCAAATTACGCAGCTTTTTTTCTCTAAAACTACTAGCTCAGCTAATTAGTTTTTCTTTTCAGACCTACGAAACAAGACAATAAATAGCAGACTATGCAGATACTCGAGACTCAACCACCCATACTATATGATATAATATGGATCATAACTATGCATGTCTGCAAACGTCGTTTTACTTCAACTGATACAATTTTTCCTCTAAGGACTCTGTTTACTGATGATATCCTCGATAAGATCTGCAGCTTCTTGAACTGTTGAGATGCTCTGTGCACTATCCTCTTCGACGCTGATGCCAAATTCCTCCTCGAGCCCCATCACAATCTCAACCTGAAGGGCATTGCATGTAAATGAAATTCAAAACAATTGTCATGCTTATTAATTTACACTCAGATTTTGGTAAATAAATCCAACTAGCATTATACAAAAGCAGTTGTAATATGTCTGACAATATTACAGTTACCGTGTCAAGTGAATCAGCTCCAAGAGCAGCAAATTTTGATTCGCCACTAACATTAGAGTCATCTGGTAAAGCCAGCTGCTTCTTTACTATCGTGCATACTTTTTCCACTGTCTCCAGTTTAGCCTGCACAACACATTCAGCATAAGCATGAAAATGGAAGATACACTCCCTAAAAACAGAGGAGAAAATCAAAGGAATTGTTACATATGTGCAGGACAGAGAGAAAAGCATTCAGAAACAAAAAATTGGATTCGACCTATGCCTCAAGATAATCAGTCAAAGTGTCTAGATATATAGACTACTGAACTGTGTAAACATAGTTAGACTAGTATTAAACTGTCAGCATAAAACATTGACTTACAAAGCATATTAAAATTTTATAGAACATTGACTAATAAAAAAATTCAAAACTTATATATCTGTAAAATCATCAGTACCAAAAATTCTAGATGCTGCAGTTTGAACAGATAAAACCATCTCCAATCTTAAAAGGCATGGAAAAAGTAAGGTATTGACATTAAGGATTTAAGAAAACTGAACCCCCTAGACTATAACAGAAAAAAAATAAGACGTATGGCCAGAGGTTATCATACAACATATAGTTTGTTATCCATGTTGCACCACACCGCAGTGTCTACATGTTAGCTGATTTTTTGGCATCTCTGTTGAGCACAGGGCACAGGCCCTATATGCTATAGTAAAATATTGAGTTTGTATACAATTTGATCTTGTTTTTATTTTCAATTTTCCACTGACTATGCCAATTCATCTCTCCCATCATTATTTTTTTCTTAATTGTGCATTATCTTAGCTTCCAAATGTAAGACTTAACGAAGTATACTTTGTATCAGAAAATACTATGGAAACTACAGTTTCAACATCTAGTGATTTCACTGATTTGGTGTTCATGCAAGCAGGTAAAATATGTAATGCACTTCTATAGTAGTGACATACAGCATAGGAAACTGTAAGGCGAATTGAGCGTTGCTGTGAGCTAAAAGAAACCTCCCTTCTCCCATAGCTTGAAATTAAGGTAGACCTCTGGCTAGCAGTTGAAGTGGCAGCCTGTTTATCATATGCATTCAAATGAACTGTTATTAGTTAGAGAATCAATAAAAAAAATTGAAAACAACTAAATACTAATATTGCTTCTGTTTAGTAAAAGAAAAATCATGAACCAATACTGAACAATGAGCACGGCATATGCCTGATGAAACAATGCAGAAAAAATCCGTAAGCAAATTCTGGTCCAAAATTTTCAGATTCTATTTAAATCTTCACTGACAGAAGTGGATATGAAGCCATAATATGGTTTTCCAAGTAAAGCTAGTTATAATAATCACAAAATAGAATGTTTGAATGCATTGTTCTTTAAACATAAAGCAAGTATTAAGAAGGAGGTCAAGAGTTGGATCTCTGCTGCTAACATTTATCCTCCCACTAACAAATTAACCACTATAAGAACTAAATAAGCACTAAACACTTTCTTCGGCTGGATTGTTCAGTTGTGCATTTGATAGGTAAAAAACATATGCCTAACTTTTTTATAAAGGGTTTAAATATAATTTTGGTCATTTATCTTATACTTAATATTCGTTTTGGTCTTTTATCTTTATTTTGATTCATTTTGATCCTTTATTTTTTTTAAATTGTATATTTTAGTCCTTGTCACAGTCACAACAAAAGTTATAACAATATCATGTTAAAGGAGTCACTTCTAAGATTTGAGATCAATAGTTCATGACAACAATTACAGAGTTGTTTAAAAGACTTACGATGAAAAGGCCTCAAATACACCACTAGATAAAAGACCAAAATTATATATAAGTTTTTTCTAAATGATAAAATAACACAATTTATCAATAAATAAATGAATAGAATCTGAATGATCCACAAAGCCGTTATGGGAATATGGACACACATGTACGGAATCGCTATGCGTACTTCTGTGTACAATACATGCACAGTATTTGGCAAATTAGAGCAAAATAGTAGTAACTAATCTCAATGAATAGAATTGACTAATTTTGTATCACTATATAATTTTTGAAAAACGAAACGCAATGCAATACAATCGGAACGAAGAATACAAAGAGAAGAGTAAATCGAAGCGCACAATTGCAGTAGTAATTACTAAAATCTTGACAGAAGGAAAGGAGAAATGAAAACGATACCCGAGTGTGATTGAATTGAGGTTGGAAAGAGAGCATGGAGTGTGATGCTCTGATAACTGTATTGGTCGCCATGGAGGTTGGTGTTGTTGTGCGCAAAGACGAAGGGAGAGAAGAGAAGAGAGAATGAGAAGGTGACGGAGAACGCGAAGGGCGTGAAGTAATTAAGCTTTAAACAAGGGAGGATGATCCACTCGATAGGCAAATTAGTATTTTAAATTGTAATTGTAATTCAAATTGATTGTTAAATATTTCATGTATCAATTTATCTATATAACTAAATTTTATTAACAAATATATATTTTAGAAAACGACATTGATGTGATATTAATGTAAATAAATCAAAAATATTTTGATTAATGTTTTATAATGTCAAATATATATTTGTCTACTGAGATCAATTTACATAATAATTAATTAATTAAACAGCTGCTTGTGAAATTACTTGCGCTTGTATTCAAGTCAGAGTAGTGAGTGATAGTGGACTTGTAGTCCTTGACTTACATTTGGGCCAGGTTGGAGTCAGTGTTGGGCCTATAGGTATATAGCCAAACACCGCATCAGTTTGGTTTGGAAATCCATTTTTTTTTCTTTCTTATTTTAACTCTCTCCGGATAAATTAATTGAGAAAAGATGTATCCAGATATATAAACACTTATTTGTAATTTTTTAGGATTTTTTTACGCTATATATAGAGAATTGGATAATAGTTATCTTGTAATTTTGTAAGTGCAGCTTAAATGGTAAAAGGTTGAAGTGACATTTAATATGATAGGTTCTGAAGTAGAGATTAGGATATGAGATAGAATTTTCTAATTATGGCCACTGTTTTGATTTTTTATTCAACCAATTAAACTATAATTATTGTGAATCCGGGTCGAAAACCTTCGGGCAAGTCGTATTTACATAAATCTTTTTAGTTTCGACCGTCATTGCCAATCGATTTTACAAGTTTTTAGAAAACATATATTTGAAAAAAGAGTAATAGGTTTAGAGATTTTTTATTTTGTGGAGTTTGAACGACAATGAAATTGAATTTGTAAGTTATGAATTTGAAAGTTATGGATTTGAATGACTATGAGTTTGAAAGTCATAGATTTAATTAATTTTCTACATTTTTAAATGGAATGATATAGTAAATTTATAGGTTTATAGTTTGAAGATGAGTGAGATGAAGGAGATAATAAAACTTAAAGTTTTTGTCGAAAATTAATGAAAATGATTAACTTGACTAAGTGAAGTATAGTTAAAAAGACCAAAACATAACGAAAAATAATTAGAAGATTAAAGTAAAATTGGAAAATAAATAATTAGAAGATCAAAGTAAAATCAGAAAATAAGTTAAGAAACTAAAAGACTAATTTAACTTAATTAAATGAGAAAAAGGATTGTGCATTTGTAGTGTATATTAATTTTAGTGTCAATTAATGTGTTATTGATTATAATGTTATATCACATAATTGTAACTTACATCGATTAATAATTAATTATTCATGTTAATTGTTAGTATAAAACTATTCACATTAATAGTGCACAATCATTAAATCCAAATTAAAATGTGTGATCTCTTTTTTCCATAAGCTCCATGAGGTAACCCAATTTTAGTTCGATTTTCTGAAGTTTAGTTTTATGGTTTTGAATTTGATTGGATTTTGTATTTGATCGAATTCAAGGTAGAAGTAGAATCTACTTAACACTCTTTCCAGCTTTGTAGCTTTATACATTTTCACGGTGAAATTCAATTAGACTTGTGGTGGCGGTGATTGACACTCAGTTCCAGACAAAGGCTAAACTGAGTAGTAACCGAAGATTAAATGAGAAAAATACACAATACTTGAAGCAAGCAACTAAAGTTCAATAGTATTAAATAATCCTTTAAAGGACCCATCTGCAAAGCTCATGAACACAAGTGACAACACTCTGAAGCTATACCATCAGTTTAGAATCTCTACATAGAATAGTGAGAGAAAGAATCGCACAGGAAGAAGAAAATAAACAGTGCAAAATAAAACAAAAACAATTCGTCAAAAGTATACAAAAACAAGTTTGTGTAAAGAATATACATATTGTATTTAAAATGATTAATGCAAGGAAAATTCTACATATAATCTTAAGTGAGCTTCCGTCAATCTCTCAAACAAGATACAGATCAATCTATTGTAAGACAATGAGAGGTTAAGAGGCTTTCTTAGGAGGCGTCATGTTAAAAAGAAGGAACATGACTGCTTTGATAGTACTAATCTTGAATATCGATAAAGTGAGTATATATAACAACAAACCTGCACGGTTGGAAAGCCCAATTTTTACACAAACTATCCAATTATAACACCAATTTGCATATGAGCAAACATATTTAGAGTTTGAAAAGAAATCTTACCAGTTTGAAGACTAGGAAAATCAACATCAGAATCCCTCAATCCGTGATAACTAAAATACTGGATAGCCTACAAAAAAGTTTCCAAAATATCATAAGGTCATTTCTAAGAACAAAGTCACCTACCAACCATAAACTTATGTAGCAAATGGACTTGAGATTTATTTGCATATGTATAATGTACTACAATGAAGATATATCCATGATAAAACATGTGATTGAACAATAATTTTTGGCTTAATAGAAGTTTTAGTCCTCCTATTTTCATCAATTCACGAAATTAATTCCTCTATTTTAAAATCCAACAGTTTGATTTTTTAACTAAAAAATGACGATGTTACATGTTTTAAATGACATGACATGTGATACGATGATGTAGAATGATTAACATAAAAAAATTGCAATAAAACCATATAAAACTTCATTTTCAACTTTAGAAATTATTCATTTTTATAATTTAATTTATGACATGAATAATTAATGTATCTAGATTATTCTATATTATAATATCGTATGTTACGTTATTTAAAATATGTCACATCATCATTTTTTTAGTTTAAAAATCTGAGGAAATGACCAAAACTATCATATTTTAAAATAGGGAAGTCAATTTCATGAATTGGTGAAAACAGATGGATCATAACTGCAATTAAGCCTAATATTTTAATACCCTGAGCTGTGTATAGACATATGCTACTGCAATACATTCATTGTACTGATATTACTCATCATCAGTAATACAATTGCACATTTAAGCTTTAGTATCTGATGTGCCTTTGTGGGATTAGGGTTCTTCAAATGCAAGGTACATTTTAGAGAATAAAAGGCAGGAAAAAAGAAACAGAAAGGCAAACAAAAAACACAAATTACTAACATCCTATAAAACGAAGCTTTACTGCAAGGATTTTAAACATTTTATTTTTTACTCTGGTGGAGAACTAAAATAAAAGGCTTAAACATCAAAAAAGCAAGAGGAAAACGAACATGCTATGGATCAGTGACACAGACACGGAAACCGAACACAACATTGACATGTCAAAACTGATAGTAATTTGAGAAATTGAATTAATTGAATGTAATCACATGTGTCGGTGTCGGGCGCTATACACAATTTTGGTTAGAAGGGTCTGTGCTACAGAGGGAACAAGCATAGTAGTCAAAATCCTGATCCAGCGCATAGGATCCCAAAATTTTACAATCTCGCACCCCTTCCCGTGTTTGTTGACGAGTAGAAACCAAAAATGACGGGAGAAGGTGGAATCGGAGATCTTGCATGATTCTGTGTGCTTCAACATCGCATTGATTTGCTACTGTTTTGAAGTTTTTTAGTTGTTTTTTACTGTTTTGGTGACTGTTCTGGAGGTTTATAGTTGTTTTTAGGTGTGATTTGCTCATGTTTTGAGTGCTTTAGTTGTTTTATGAATCTAATGATCCCAAATTTGAGTTAATTTAAGTATTTTGGGTGTGATTTTAAGTTTTTTTTAACTAAATTATGTTGTTCTACATGCATAGATATGAATCTATATGCAATATATATGAATTTCTAAATTTGGTAGGATCTTAAAATATGTGTTACGATCTCACAATTCACGATCTTGTGAGTCTTCCCTGATCCTCCATAAGACCTCGATTCTGACTACCTTGGGAACAAGCTCCCAAAAGAAAGTAAAATAGATATTTAACACAAATCTAAACTGAACACTGAAGCACGAGAGACCTCTTGGCTCTTTAAGTAGGTAGACTCTCAAAGTCCAAATTTAAACTGATGAATAGCTGCCAATTAATGTTCTATTTAAATATGGAAAACTGATGCTAAACCCCTCAATTTAATAAAAACCGAAATTCAAAATACTAAGCCCTACTGGAACAAATTTTCATACAAAGATGAAGATGACTAATATTAAATAAGAATAAGAATTATAATGCACAAAAGAAAGAAGAAGAAGAAAAAATTATAAAACCATAATTTAGTTAAAAACAAAAATCACACTGGAAATTCACTTCAGATGCTTGCTTCTAAGTTGTCATGTTTCTCTCATGACAGCTTATGAAGCTTTTTCTTATTAAACTTCAATTAAAGACTGGCATATTTACCTTCAGCAGAGAATACTGTTTAGCAAAGGATGCGACCAAGAGAAGCATTACTATGGATGATAAAAAGGCATATAATCTCAACAAACTTGACCGGCTCCGTCTTCTACCTTTCTCACAAAATCAGCAGATATAGCTCATTTATAAATCAAAACACAATAAAATGATCAAATGAAGGAAAGTACGGAACTCGGGGTTTAGCTACCTATATCTGCAATGATCAACAAAACACCACTAGCAATAACAGAAGAAAAGGCCACTGTATTTGGCGTATCCCCTTTTGTTCCTGGTAAAAATGCAAATATCACTCCTATTAACAGAAACAAAGCCTGCAGTTCACAAATTAAAATTTCAAATCTACATCAGACAAAAATAAATATGACAGCATCAGCAGCTAGAGCATACCTATTCAGTATTTATCTTAATAAATTCTAAAAGCTAAAAGTAAGATATAACATGGCTACGAACATTAAAAACAAAAAGGCAACAACATTTAGAAAGTTAAGAATATCACAACACAGAACTACTCCAAGATGAATCATTTTATACCTTGGTTGGAGGCTAATACTTATTTGCTTTAGATTACAATTTGAATATTGGTAGCAGTAAACCTTGATTATTAGTTATAAATATATCTTTAATGTTGTGTTTTCTTTATCTTTAATGTTGTGTTTTCTTTTATTCTTTACTCTCTCTTGTCACTATTATAAACCACAAAAACTACTTCCACGGTTATTAAGAAATTCAGTTAAGTGCAATTAATTTTCTATATTTCATGTAAAAATTTATAAACCACAAAAATTACTTTTCACGTTTGGAACCTCAGTGAGATACCCACTGAACGTGCATTCAGTTAGATGCAACTATCTGTAGCTTCACAAATATTGCGTTTAACATGCAACGGAACTCAAGAATGTCCACCGCACCACAAATCCAAATGAGTGTTAAATTGTCTCTTTTTAATGTCAAATATTAAGCATTGATTTTTTTGAATTAAATGAAGAGTATATTAGGAACAAGCTAAATGATTCAAAAGTAGTTAATTTTGCTTATAATAGTGATTAAGATTTGATGTATTATTTTTTTGCATATAATCGTGACAAGAGGAGTAGGTTTTATGTTTATGGCATAATTATCTTGTATTGTTGCCGTAAACTTCGACATTGTGATCGGTCATACTGCTACCCTCTATACCAGTGTAGCATTTTCGGTACATAGTTCTATATCATGTTTTCTCAATTCAAAGGCCTTTAAAATGTCTTCATGCCTTTGAAATGCGCTAATACTACTAATAAGACAATACTACATTACACATTTACACCCAAAAGAATGTCTAGAATACACAATTAATAGCAGAGAAACGCAATAATTATCTACTGACATAGAATTCCAATAATTATAAAACAAAAAATAAATAAAAATCCATGGGGTACCTCAATGATAAATAGCAGAGAGAGGCGTTTCTTCCCCTTTGCAACAAGTTGATACCCTAATTGGAAAAACGATAGAGAACAGAAATCAATTAAGCATAATTGAATTAAAATATACACAATTCATATAATAAACGTTTTATAAAAATAGGAATGGATAATAGATAATGGAACTTACTTGAATCAACTACCATACGGTAGGAATAATCAGAACCATCGGTTCCAGAAGGCCTTCCCAATGTTGAGTTTCTTTGCTGCATTTTCTTCTTACTCGTATTCACTATACAGATCGAATGTTTAGTACAAACAAATGGCAAATTGGGGATGACAACTTAACGACGTTGTTGAGGAAATCTAGGTAAAAATTAAAAAAATTGTATTTCAAAAATTTTACAGTAAAATTTCAAAATACTTTTAAAAAAAATTATTTTTTAAAAGTTTTATTCATTCAAAAATATTTTATTTTATTAACTTTAAAAAAATTGCATTCGAAAACTTTCACGTTCATCTATAATTTTAAAATGATTTTAAATTTTTATGAAAAATTTATTTTAAAGATTTCATATTTATCAAAAGTTTTTAATTTTTTTTAAATTTTTAAAAAAGATTAACATTCAACCAATTTTTTAAAATTTTAAAAACAAATTATAAGTTTATATTTTAAAATTTTCAAATTTAACTATATTTTTTAAAAACGATAGAAATAATTTACTTGTATTTAAAAAAAAATCAAATTATTAAAAGGAACTAAAATATGTTATCATATAATTTATGTTTAATTGCAGTTTTGATCCCTTTATTTTAATTGAATTACAAAAATAATCTCTTTATTTTATTTCTCTTAATTTTTTATCCCTCATTTTAATTCAAAACTTAATGAAATTTTATATTTTTAAATTTATTTAGGTAGAGATCGTGATGATTCTTCTTTTTAGCCTAGTATTTATCGGGAAAAAAACAAATTTTCGTCTAAAAGTATACGTACATCTGAATGACATATTTGGAACTTCACATTTGATCCACACACACAAAATTTGAACGTATACTTTCGATGTATGACAAAAAGTAGTACTAAAAATATTACATAAACAATAATTTTATTGGCACCTAAAGTAATACTTTTATTTGATAATGACTTAAATTTAAAATTAAATTTTATTATAATTAACAATATATTTAATAAAAATAAAAATAATTTATTTGATGAAGAATGGATTAGTTTTTTATATAAGAAAATACATTAACTAGTTTTTTTGTGAAAAAAGTTGAATAATAAAAGTATATGTGATATGAGTATTTTAATAATTTTAATAAATTTCAAAGATAATCAAAATATTAATATTATTAATAAAATCACAATCGAACCATATTAAGTGAAAATTAAATTTATCATAAATATATCGTCAATTTATTCATCGTGATATTATCGAATAAATTAAAATAAAATTGTTCGACTAATATTTTTATTAAATTTTTATACAACACCTGTGCCGTGGATTTTTTGTTTTTGGACAATATAATATTTACAATTACACATATTTAAATTAAGCTATTTGCGATATATATCTTTAAAGAGGTAACGTAACATAAAGTATGTTGCACATATGTATATACATCGTCTAAAATAAACATGTGCAACTGTTATGATATTAATAATAAGAATAGTTACTTCAAAATAAAAATAATTAATTATTTTTGTTAAAAATTAATTTTCATCACATGTTATCAACAAATATTTTTGATAATAATTTTAATATTTGTGATTTAAAGTGGTGATCGTAAAGTGAACTACTAAATAGTTGTCGAATTGGTGATTGAAAGTCTAAAACAGTTGTAGTCGAGGTTGTGGTCGAATAGATTATTGGCAAGGATGGTTAGAGTAGTGGCCAACAAGTCTAAAGTGGTTGTCATTGGTGGTTAGGGTGGTTAAAGTGGTAAGAGGAGTGATACCGATGGCGGCGACGGTAAAATGTTAGAGTTAAAACAAAATAAAAAATTATAAATTTTATATATGTGTATTTTGATTTTAGAAAAAACCTTTTTCAAAATAAGTAAAAAATATTTTAAATATATTTTACACGAACATATTTTGTTATCAAAATTAATTTTGAAAATAAAAAATTCTTAAACATCTCTGACAAACTCTTAAGATCTATTTGGAACGAGGGGTTTTGAAAACTAAAGCACTATTTGGTAACGTGAATTAACTAATTTATAATTTATTAAAACTTGTAAATTTATTGGATTAAATAAGATGTGTTTAGTAAACAAATTTTTTTCATAAATTTATAATTTAATATGATATATTATTTCAAATAGCGTCGGAGTTTATAATTTTTTACACTTTATTTCATTTATAACCTCATTAATTTATTTTATTATTTTTTTTATATAAAACATAACAATCTCACTAACTTACTATTATTAATCCACGTGTTTAGTGTTATTACTTCTGTATTTTATTTAGAGTAGTACTATTATTTCAATATAACATGTCCATTATTTTAATCCTTACCAACAAAATTGAGAGCAAAAAAGTTAAATTGAGGGACATGCATGAATAGAGTTTTATTCAATTTATTTAATTTATTGTCAAAATAACTATTTTATCTTAATCATTTGAATATTATCAGTAGAACCTGAAGCTAACTTTTTTGTAATAAATAAATAGATTTGTGAAAACAAATAGAAAATAAGACTTACATAATTATGGTTAACCAAAGTTGATTTATCACTATCAACATGTCAGTTATAAAGTTCTCAACCTATCTCAATGTAGACATATCAATGTTGTGTAAGATATATGTGTTAGTTTTTATGTTTCATAATAGAAAAAATGATGTTTCAATTGCACATATGAGAATATAGAGAAGAACAAAACATAAGAAATAAAGTAAAGTAATGGATTGAGTATAAAAAAAATAGATTCGAGTAAAACAATAGTTAAAAGATTAGATAAAAATGTCACATTATTTATTATTTTAAATTAAATAATTATATTCTTTTATGTCATTTTATATTGTTAAAAATTAAATTTATCAAACACTTTAATTTCAATTAATTAACTTTTCAGCTATCAGTTATTAGTTATTAACTATCAACCAGTTTTTTAATTATCAACTAATTTATAGTTTAATTTTATCAAACGGAGCATAAAACATTGTCTGGTAACGTCAATAAATCAACTTATAGTTTATTAAACTAGTTTATAAATTTGTTGAATTAAAATAGATGTTTGTTAAATAAATTTTTCTCACCAGTTTATAGCTTATAATTTTTCATATTTTCTTCTATTTATAATTTATTATTTTACTTTTATCTTTATTTAATAGAAAATAATTGTCCAACTCACTCACCACTTTTTTAGCCATTAATTCACAATTTCATGTATATCTTCTTCTCGCTAAATATAGTTGGACTCAGTTTATTTAATTCTTTCTCAAAATAACTTTAAAAAAAATCATGTTATTGGTTTTATAAATAAATTGATTAAGACATGCATTATCATATTTATTATTATTTATTCATCTTCTAATTTATCATTATTGTGATAAAGTTAAAATTATTTTTTATTCTTAATTATAACCAATAAAGGAATTACATTGTTTTTAACATTACTATTTATATACATGAAGTTCGTTAAACTTTTAAATAACTTTTTAAATTTATATTTGCATTGTAATAAAAAAAAATAAATGAAATAATTATGACTTTTTATGTCATATTTTTTTTTATTATTTAAAATTAAAAAATTATATATTTTTATGTTATTTCCCTTTAATAAAAGTTAAATTTATCAAATATTATAATTTCAATTAATTAATTTTTCAACTATGAATTAATTTATAACTTAATTTATCATTAGTAGTTTGGGTGCCTTCGTTCTGAAATTTACGTTTGCGCGTTATAATTGTTAATGTGACTTTGGCTAAGTTTTAGTGAGTTGCGTTGTCATTGTCTTTGAAAACTTAATGTTAGTAGGTTTTCCTTTGCTGGGGTTGTAGCTAGGTTCTAGAAGAGTTATGTGGTAGCTTAATTAGGAAAAAAAAAATTAACGACGGGTAGGTAGTCATTTTCTTTCACAATACCCCATTCCTTATTGGAAATGGATATCTTGAGCCTCTTTTGGATTCTAGTTCTCAACTAATCCCCTTATTTCTTTTAGATTCGTCCTTCTAGCATTAATGTCTAAAAATAGGTGTAGTGTGGTGTCACTATATTTGAAGAAAAATAGAGAACAATCAAATGCTTAATAAATTAATTGATCATGGATAATTAATTGGTAGAAGATAGTTGATAAATTAATTGATTTAATTTAATTGATAAATTAATTAAAAAACATAAAATAATGTAAAAAATATATTTTTTAATTAATATTTAAAAAATTCAATTAAAATAACTAAGGTGAAAAATAACAAAAACAAAACATTAACAATTATAATTCAAACTTAAGTTAAATAGTGTATCAAACAACATTATAAAGTTGGAAAAAAAAATACCATACACTCATGAGAAAAAACAATTAGCAAAAAAGATATTAAACTTGTTTTTTTATTGTCTCGGTGTATCTCACGAGACAACTCAAAAAAATCCTAGTAGTGGCCTCTTTCTTCTCTTTTCTCTTTTGTTTAATTTCACTTTTTTTCATTCAACATTAGTTATTTGAGGTTAATTTTTATCTAAAATAATTTATTTAAATCGTTTTATTTATTTTCTTTTATTTAAATAAGTGATTTTCATATTTATTTAATTTTATTTGTGATTTCATCATCTTAGTGTGATGTTGTTTTGATTTATGGTCTTTTTGAAGAGCTAGTTTGATTTTAGATTGACACATTAACTTCAATCAAATGCAAATTTAATCAGTAACTTTAATATCTTTCAATGTTGCAGCTCTAAAAATTTAAGTATTTTGAACATATCAAATATATTTTATTTTTAGACATATTTTTATTTTATATTAATAATGTAAATATTGTAAATTTATTTATAAATTTTATTATTAATCGAAATAATTTTTGCAAATTTGATTGAATAAAAAATCATCTCACGAGGGATAACTCCCCGTTTGTCGATGATACCCGGTACCCACGGCAAAATTGGATTGTATTGTATTCATGATAATTTAATTACGATGACAAGGACTTTTAATTTACACATGTAATATTGGTTAGGTTGTACGTTGATTTCAAATAAATTTACCTTCTTTGTTTTTCTTTTATCGTTTTGTTTAATTTTGATTGCAGGACACGCATACATTATTTTGCATTACCAAGTTTGACATAAGCTTATGTATGTATTGTAGTTAAAAACTACACTTCTTATCATTAGAAATAAACTAACATATATGGATATTAATATGTTTCAAAAGTTGAGATTGTCTCATCTGCTAATTCTTGAAGGTGAGACGTATTGCTCTAACAAGCCCCACAAGATGGAATCTTTGATTGTGATTGCAAAGTGATTAAAGAAGGAATTTAACATTAATCAATTTTTTTTTATGGTAACATAATACTTCATTAAAACAATGTTGAAACACAGCTTTGGATATCACTATGATTATTAGATTGAGCTCTCCCTCACCATAATTTGTCTAACACAAACAAACATAAAATGAAATATAAAGTTTTTAAAATCACAATTATAGTGTCAATCAAGACTATTGTAGTTTGTCATTCAAATAGTTCACTACATTTGTTGCATCTTAGAATATTGTGATGTTGTCTGACCCTTCTTGCAACTGTTTGGATACCCTAGAGGACTCATAAAGTTTTTGCAAACACTAGTTCTGCTTCAATTTGCTCCAATATGCATGCACTAAACAACAAATTTGTTGGTTTTTTGCAACCAGTCCTCAACTAAGTTGACCATCAGAAACAACCAACATCGACAAATAAATGAGTATCAGTTGCTTCAGCTAGATCAATAGGATATGAGACAAGTTCGCACGCATTATGTCCTTTGCAGGGATTTTCATAATTAAATTCATGAATAAAATTCATTGTCGAGGATACCATAGTGGTTGGGTCAACACATTCTTGATTGAAAACAGCTCAGTTTCTAGCATACCGTAGTTTCCAAAGTAATGTGCAAATGATTTGAATGCATAGCTTATCTTTACAAGTTCGACACTAAAGAATCCAACCGTTTAGTTCAGTTTCAATTGGAATATGAGCACCAAATTGAGATGTAAAAAGTAAGAGACTGACCACATCACAATACATGAATATATGATGGACCGTTTCATTTTTCTTATGGTACAGAGGGTTGGAAATATCTAGCGAGAGTCCTTTCCTGTTTAAGTGAATCATGGTAGAGAATACATTTGAAGCTAATCTCCACATAAAATTATTGATCTTGTTGGGAATATGCACTTTCTATACCTTCTTCCATAATCTCACACCCCTTAGCCTTGACGAACCCAAACTTTGTCTTTCTTTTTCCATTTGAGAGGTGATAAGTTTACCGAACAATGTATTTTCCATCTTTCTCCCATTATCATACAAAGTTGTGCATTAATCAAGATTACAACTTGAAAATGTGTCATTTTTTAGTTGTAGGGGTATTTTAGCAGATTACTCTAACCATAAGATAAGTTGATTAGAAGACAGCTGCCCATAGCCTTGTTGATACATACAATGCTAGTCCCTACATTTACCAATTAATTATCATTTTATTTGAGCACTAATTGTTACTACTTGCTTAAAGAATATATAACAATTAGAGGTAGATCTTCCATAACGTGATCTAAAGTGTAACTTGAATTCTCCATTGATAAGGACGTTTAGAGTCCAATCGCTACCTAAACTTGATTATATGGAGATGCGTTATCACTCTACGTTTATTATCATTCGCTTTATACATATAGATAGTTATGATAAACACATCAATATCTGATAAAATTAATTTAGTACAATTAATATTGTCTTTTTTTATTAGTAAACTTTTTTTTATTCGATAAGAACTAATCAAATAAATCATAAATAGATCATTCATAGTGAAATGAAGAAATAAATTTTATATAATGTGATTAAGTTAGATCCTTTTTTAGTGTGATTCTATAGACCAAACTATGCCAAGAAGCAAATAAAATGCATAACTTTTCAAGAGCGACTAACCCAAGTCTATTTTATTTGTGTATTTCACATAATTTCAAAAATTAACAAATAAATAAATAAGTGTATCAACTTTATAAAATTATTCTTATTAACTATCAGCTATTAACAATTGTAATAAAGATAATTATGAATGTTACAAATAAAAAAAAAAATTTAATGACTTAAAATTAATGTCAACTTTAAAATTATGTTCACAATACTAATTTGAAGGTAAGATTAATGAATTAATTGATTTTGTATTAAGAAAGCGAAACGATAACTATTTTTAAAACAAAAATTATTTATTAAAACGATATTTATTTTAAAACAGGTGCACTATAATTGAGTATATGTATAAAACGATTTTACAATTTCAATGCATACTTGTTTCAATAAATTTTAATGTATTATAAGTATTCATTATAAGCTTTCTCGGGATTAGTTGTTTTTTAAATAACTTTAATTTATTATTGTTTCATTAAATTATGGTTACTGATCTCAACAGATGTGATTCTCTATCAAACATCGTGTTTCTTTCCCTTTCCCAAAATTATTTAAATAGGGATATTTTATTTTTATGAAAGTGCCTTGGAGCACTAACTCGAGAAAAAATAGTATGAACGGAGAACAAAAAAAATGTATACAAAGTTGAATAGTTGATCAATGTTGTAACTTTGCAAAAGGATTTTTATAGTTGGAAAAGTTATACTAGTGAAAGAAAGCATATACATCATAATAAAAGTGTAAACTATACACAATCTATTTATTAGCCCAAATTTAAATAGGTCACGGCTGCAAACGTCACGAAAAATTATTATTATTTTTTATGAATCACTTGGATTGGATATTATAATAAAAAAGTTGAAAAACTCAATACTACACCTATGATGATCGTGGACAATGCCACGACTTAAGCACCGTCCCATGATGTGAGAGCGGCTAAAAAGACCGATTCACTTTTAAATAATTCAATCTCCTTTCATGGAATTGGGGCCATGCGACTGAGACATGCAGCTAGCCTATTACAAATCTTAAATATTGTTATTTTTGTTACTTCTTTCGGTCTTTAAAAAATATTTTGAAATTAATGTTATTTTTTCTAAATATAATTTTAATTATTTTTCTAATTATATTATTCAATTATAATTATTATATGCACTCCTTTTAGAATATCAACTCCAAAGAGAGTGGAAAATCAATTGATAGTCAATAAAAATAAATTAGGAAAATAATTGTTTTTTTTTAATTACAATATTTTTTACTATATATATATAATTTTTAAACGATATTACTTTTAAATCGGAAGGAATATTATCTATTGAATACGATTGCTATCACAAATGAATTTTTATTTTTAAAACCCAAGAAATATTACCTATTAAATGACATGATTGTTAATTATTACAATGAATTTCTAAGTAAGTGATGTATTGAAAAGTTATAAGTTCTAACTTTGTAAAATTAGGATAACTGATAAATTTATTGTGACATTAAACATACATTTAAATTTATTAAAAATGGTATTGTATGTAATAGACTATTCTAAAGTTAATAATTCATTTAAAAAATAAAATAAATAATTTTATTATTAATAATTAAATTAATTATTGATATTATCCCAAATTAATTATAAATTAATATAATATTAACCATTTATTAATTTTATTAATTTTTTAATCCTTATTCACATAGATAGGTTACAAAATTATTTTCATCCAATATAGAGGGTAATATGATTAAGATTTGAGTAGTTCGTGAAAATTCATAACTATCCTTAATTGGGAGAGAATAGAATGGCTACAAAATCAGATCCACAAACATTAGGGAATTGGATCCGTTCAACTTGCATTTATCACAATGTCATCTGAAGTGTCAATACTAAATCCTAAATATAATTGTTAAGAATACACCATAAGAGTCACAAATTAGGAAAAATATGTTACTAAATAGTGATCGTACTTCTCAACGAGTGTAGAGGGAACCTTAACGGTACTTCTGTGAAGGATGATCAAATAAGATATGCAGCCATGAAGTAAAACACTTGGGAATGTTCAAATAATGTAAATTTACTGTGACAGTATTAATTGAATCACACAATTCTTTTGTGGAATAAGCGAACAATAAAATAGAAAAAACAATAATTTTCCAACCTATCATATTTGGAACTATGGTGCAACCTGAAAAATAAATTGTGATCCTTGTCGCTGATAGGAGTAAAATTCCCCAAAATGAATGTGAGTAGCATCTCTGCAAGAAAAATTAGCAAGTATAAATTTAATATTACTAATTGAAGATTAGTGCAAGAAAAATTTAATATTTTGAGAAAGTATAAATTGTATAATTGTTAGTTGATATTGGAAAAATTTCCCAATATATCTCTTTCTCGACATTAACATTTCAAATATCTCATTCTAATAATATACTTATTTATTTTTTTGATTTTTATTAGGTCGTATCTTGGTGCGACCATCCAAAGAAAAAAAATTAGAGGTAGTAACTAATTGTATTATGAAGATGCGATATTACTAATTCATATTTTGCATTATATTAACTTGTTAACTATTTACTATTATATGTAATTAAAATTAATACATTTGAATATTTTACCATGTTACGTTATTTTATGGATCAATTACACTTGAAATAAAATAGACGTTATAAATAAAATGTACAACATATACATACTATATTGGATTTCTAATTATAATAAAAAATATTGTTGGTATGTTACCGGCAACTTTACTCAGTTTATATAATTTTCTTTTACTAATTTTAACTAATTTATATTATTGATAATTATTATTTTTAATGATTTATTTATAATTTTTTTTGTTTTAAAATTATTTTAATATAAAAAATGAAAAAAATGAAATTTTATCCCCAAAATAAGACTAACTACTAGTCTCAAATTTTTCTCTCCACTTAATCACATTTGCATTTTAGAGATACGACTCAGTAAAAACTCAAAAAATATAATATTTTAATATATATTTTTTAAAGTAGAGTTATTTATATGATAAAAAAGTCCTCAATACTGTTATATAATTTAGTTTTAATTTTCATTATTCAAACAACTAAATTTAATACTCAGTATTCAATCCCCTAATAAAAAACGAGTTAAACAATTTTGTAGTCTTTATAATATTTAATATTTGTTTTTAAAATAATTTATTAAATTTTGGTCTAATTTTTTTTAATATTTTTATTGTTGGTCGTTGCTTTTACAACATATTTTAGATATTATAAACTATTTGAGTTTGTTTTTTTAAATAAATTAAATATGATTTTTAACTCACGATGTTTAAAATATTACATTTAATTATTTTTTTAAAATTCAAAATGTTTGTTGGATAGATTCTCATACTTTCTACTCATCATCTTAGTTTCTAATCAATTGCAAAGTTGCAATGCTCTCGTACTTTTCGCTTCACTTTATTTTGTTATGCTAACAAGAGCAAAAAGAGATATAGAGAGAATCGGGTTTGATTGTTAAGAGTTTCATTGAGATTATAAAATTCAATTTTACCGTGGTAGCAACAATATTGAGTTCAGACGCCGCGTTCTTGTGTTGTGTTAACGCTAGCGCGCCGAGCCACAAAAAACAAGCCAACAAAACCGGCTTCGTGTCGGTAAAAAGCCAGTACAATCAGTGAGTTCCATTTATAAGTCCCTTTCCCTTCAGATGCTATGTGCTCCTCATTACAAAAAGGTCTTTCCATAGAAGTTAAATAAATATATATACATTTAATTTAATATTCACAATACTTTTTTTAATTTAAAAAAGTTTTCTATATTTCCCTTTTTTCTTTTTTCCATCAGTAATTTAATACTACTAGTCACTCTCAGTCATACTTCCCATTTCGCAGAAGATCACGATTGACACGCTTATTCTCATTCAATGCGTCACTCATGATCCTGCATGAAATTAAAAGAAAAATAAACCGACTACCATATACAGCTGATTTCGTTTTATTTTTTAGTACGCACATATGTTTTCGCCCTGTGTAATGTAACTGTATTTCTCCCCGGAAAAAATAGGTCACCCCCCCCGTTTTTTCTTTCTTTCTTTCTTTCAGAGTACGAGTTCAGTTGAGTTGACTCGTTGAGCTTAAACGACTCGACTCGTTGAGCTTAAACGACTCGACTCGTTCCCCTCTTCTTCTGCTCGAATCGAGCGACTTCACTGACACACCGTTGTTTTAGGCGTTGATCTCGATTTTGGTTACTGTTACTGGAGTAATCATGAACAAAACACCGATTCTTGAAATTGAACCCAGGGAACTCAAATTTACATGTGAGTGAATTTTATATATGTTTGTAATGTGTGATGCATCCACGCATGCAGTTTAATCTACTGTAATTTGTTCGTATTTGTGATCAATTGGTTAATGTGCTTCGATTTTTCTTCATTGTAGTTGAATTGAAGAAGCAAAGTTCCTGTTCGGTTCAGGTGACTAATAATACCTATCACCATGTCGCTTTTAAGGTATCAATCAACACCTCTTATTATTTATTTTATTTATCGATATTCATTGTTAGTACGAGAGGTTAAATATTTTGGTATGATGTTTTCAGGTCAAAACGACGTCGCCTAAGAAATATTCAGTGCGGCCTAATGTTGGAGTTCTCGCGCCAAAATCTACTGCTGAATTCATAGGTATATTTATTCGTTTTTTGTGTGTTTGTTTGTTATTTTTCTTTTTACACTTGTGATTCTATATGTTTGTAAAGAAGATAGTTGATTATGGTTTTTTATGTAATATGACTGAATGGGATGATTCAATTAGACTTATTCTGAAATAGGTTTTTATGATTCCTTGATGGCTGATGCAACTGAATCATATCCTTAATTAAAGCTCTATTGATAGTGAGGTTTAGTCATTGTGATGATTAAACTTGGGAATATACATGTTGAATGGAGTTGAATTTGTCATGTTAGGTTTATTTTAATGATAACTTAGCATTTCAATTTTTAATGTTATAATTCAAGCTTAATGGATCCTTGTGGTCAGAAGATTTTCAAACAATTTTTTTTTAGTAATATCTGTTTTCCAAAAACAAAATTTGAAGATGAATCCACTATCTCCCTATAATTATTATTTTTTTGTGTTGTTTTTTATTTTTTATTTTTGAAAACTTTTGCATCTCACAGTTACAATGCAAGCCCAACGGGTAGCCCCTGAAGATTTGGTGTGCAAGGACAAGTTCTTAATCCAAAGCACACTGGTCGCTGCTGAAATAACCAGTGAAGATGTAACTTCCAGCTTGGTATGGATATATACTTCTTAGGCTGTAATTTTGTATTTGGCAGTCATTACTTATTTATTTCATACTAACTTTTATTTATAACGGCAGTTTGTCAAAGACGGAATGAGATATATAGAAGAAAATAAGCTGAAGGTGGCCCTGATCAGCCCACCTGATTCACCAGAACCAGTTCCTGTTAATGAAGACTCCAAGAATGGGTTTGATCATGAAAAATTTCAGATACATAGTAAAGATGAAATCCTATCTCCTGAACCCATGGTTAGAGGAAACTTTGCTGATGTTTGGATCTCAGTTCTTTTCTTTCCACCATCTTTTTTTCTTTCATTGACATTTTAATTCCTTTAGAAAGATAATTGAAAGTCTTAGTCACATACTCTAAAGGTTTGTTGTTTTATTATTTCTGGATTTTTATTTCATAATTTGAAAAGTACATTGCTATGGAGTTGCTGATCTTCATCCTGCATATTTTTTAGTCCCTTGAAAGACATTCATTGAACACATTATAAATTCCCTTCTTTTTCCGGTGTTGTCATCCTTGCTCATGTCGCCTTTGTGCAAATGTCAGACTATCAATTTCCCAACTTCTACTTCGATTTCTACTTATTAATCATGTTATTCAAAAGTTTTATTATGTTTCTGAAATATGTCAGGTTCTTAAAAATTCAGAGCATAATAAGGTTCATAAGGTAGAGCTTGAAGAGGATACAGAGTTGAAGGTAGAATATGATATGAGGTTGGACGCTATAAAGAATGTAGAGGAGCTAGTAGAAGAAGCAGGGTTGAAAGTGTCAAGAGATGAGGAGTTGAATTCTGTAAAGGGTGTAGAGGAATTGAAGCCACAGAAAAAAATAGAGGAGTTGAACTCAGTAAAGGGTGTAGAGGAACTGAAGCCACAGAAAAAGATAGAGGAGTTGAACTCAGTAAAGGGTGTAGAGGAACTGAAGCCACAGAAAAAGATAGAGGCGCGAGTGTCAAAAGATCTGGATTCAATCACAGTAAAGAATGCAGAAGAACTGAAACCAAGAAAAGAAGCAGAGATGGTGTCAAAAGATCTGGGTTCAGTCACAGTAAAGAATGCAGAGGAACTAACACCAGGAAAAGAAGCAGAGTTGAAAGTGTCAAAAGATCATCTGACCATAGTAAACAATGCAGAGGTGCTGAAGCCAGAAAAAGAAAGAGAGTTAAAAATGTCAAAAGATATGGCGATTAAGACAGTAAAGAATGTTGAGGAACTGAAGCCAGAAAAAGAAGCAGAGTCAAGTGTTTCAAAGGGTATAGAGGAGCTGAAACTACTGGAAGCCATCGAAGAGATGAAGTTAAAACTAGATGGACTTGAGTCAAAGCTGAATGAGGTCAGGCCTTCCACCATTCTATGTGAATTTCTTTTATCTGCTTGCAGTTGCTTATGTGACATGCTTCCTTGCAAATTGCACGTCAAAGCTATTTGCTATATGAACTTTTCCTGAATCCACATAAAGATTTTGGTAATTAATGCTTTGTCTTAGCACTCCTTTTCGTCATATGTTTTCATTTTTGAGATTTTATCTCTATTCTTTCCTGCATGCTGTAATATTTGTTGGCACAGTTGTTTAAATTATTAATGTAATAACTATACATTGGTAGTGTAAATAGGTTTTAAATTTAAAAAAATCCAATAATATTTCACTAGAATAGTGTAAACATATTTCAAGCAGTAATATTATGATTTGGCAAGATCAAAGATAATTAGACATGTAAAAACCCAATTGCTCTTCCAATTGTGGTTATTAAACTCTTAAATTATATATTCACATACTTTTGTTTTATTATATGTGATTCTTATGTACATCACTTTTCCCTTGCTTTCATTTGATTACATTTGTATACACAATGTTTGAGATCTGATACACTGCGTTTCACAAAATATAAGTTTTATTTGGAAAAGAGAATTTTTTTTCACAAAATATAAGTTGGAATAAGAAAAGACCACAGAGGAGCCAGCAAAGAATGTCTTTTTGGACGTATATGAGTGTGATGTTGCTTTGTGGTATATTATTATCTTAAAGCTCCTAACATTCGTATAAGGCTAATCCTATGTGAAAATGTTTTGTCAACACTTTGTATATAACATTGGTGATGAAGCAATGGAGCATATAGATTTCATGCTAATCTCTACTGATTTAATTGAAGTGGTGATCAAATTTTGTGCTTCCTTTGCAGTCTGGAGTAACAATATCAAAGTTAACAGAGGAGAGGAGGTTAAGCAATCAAGATACAAAGATCTTGCAAGAAAAACTAGTAAGCTTGATCACTGTCTAGTTTACTGGGAATGTTTTTGTGGGATTTACTTATGGGTTCTTGCCATATTACCAGTTTGGATGAATTTTTCAGTAAGCACTTATAGGAAAAGGAAAGTTTAAATAACCGCACAATGATTATAAATAATATTTTCTCGCATTACTTGAAATGTGCTTCAGCACCTCACTTTTTCATCTAATTTCTACATGCACAAGAGGCTATGATGCATAGGTATGAGATACAACATTTTATAAAAAATCAAGGTACGAGTGCGTCAATAGAACACATAAATTTTTGTATATAATTTAACTAAGAGTTAAATTGTTCAATTTACAATACAAAATCACATTCTATTTAAAAAGTCACAAATTGTGTTTGCTTACAACAACAAAACTCAAATAATAATATGTTAATATATAAGAAATCATCAATTTCACTTGCAATAAAATTATGTGGAAAAACAGAGTATCCGCGAGTACGGTATGAGTACCAGTACTTCACTATTTTGAAAGTACCCATGTTTCATAGACATGAGGGGAAGGGGGAGAAAGATAATAAATGGATTTTTACAGTCGGACATCTGGTCTTTCTAGTATTTACTTTGTATTTTGTTATAAAATAATTACATGTTGTCTCGTAGCTTGTGAACAAATCACAATTAAATTGCAGCAGGAAAGTCTCCAAGGCATAACTCAAGTGGTTGAATTGGGGCACTCAAAGGTGTTTGAAAAGGAGGTCCAAAGTTAAAATTTTGGTTACTAACATAATATACTAACAACCAATATTTTCCTATGATAAAAAGTTACAGCAGGAAAACGGAGAGGGGGATTTGGGGATGACCACCCCGACGTTTCCGTACAATGGCAAAGTTGATATAGTGTTTATCAAAATTGATATTTAGATTGTCAATTCCATCTTTTGCTTGTCTGGATTGGTACAAATATTGCCTGCTACTTAAGAATTCTTCCCCATTTACATGCTTGAACGTGTGCAATGTTATATTGTGTCATCTTTACCCTCGTCATCCTGTAAAATGTAGACATCATTTCAGAAACTTAAGGCTGGCTCATTTTCTATTTGCAGGCAGATCTTATTAACAAAGGTCCAAGAAAAGTTCAAGTTGGGTTCCCACTTCTTTATGTCTGTATGGTGGCACTTATCTGTATCTTCTTGGGATACCATTTACATTGTTGATATCTGGGGGATTGATCAGTCAAGAAGATACTGACGTTTTGAACTGCCTCAAGTTTGTTATAGCAGAAGTTTAGGCATAATTCTACTTAATATCTATAAATATAATCGGGGCCATCTGTCTATACCTGAGGTCAGTGATGTTCCATCTGATCTGTCTAGCCCATAATCTTGTACTTCTTGGCGTTTGTATATGCAGAATTACGCACTTGTAAAGGTACAGATAATAGGAGATATATAGCGGTCATGAAAATGACTGACGAGATTAGTGGAAAACTGGAAAATGTTATGTAAGCTACTTAAGATTGTTTTCCTTTTTCCTGTCAACTCAAACGTGATCAGTGATTTTGTTGAGTCGTGGCATTAGTGAATACCAGCCGTGATAGAGCATCTAATTTGATTATTGGTGGTACTCAAAATACTACAGTGAAAAAATAGTTGCTCTTGCATCTCTACTTTTATAGACTAAATTGACCAGCATAAAACTTATTTGAAAATTAAATTGACAAATTAAAAATATATTAGAAAATCTAAATAACTAATAAAAGATCTATTTTGATGTTTTTATAATTTTGATATATTCAACTACTATTGATTGCACCACACATTTAGAGACCATAATTCTTTTATGTATTTTTTAAAACACTAGAACTTGTAAATAATATGCCAATGGCGGGAACAACCTGAAAAATAACAGATAAATATGACTAATTTTTAGAGATGATTTTATATTTTAAAATTAAAATGTTTATATATTATACTATACTATTATATTATACAATATTATATTTATATTGTATTTTTTACGTGGATATGACCACCCTTCTCTTTTTTTTTTTTGGAGAATTAAAAATAAAAATATTTTAATCAGTTAATATGGTAAAGTGTTAAAATATATATTTTTCTTATTTTATTCCATAGCGTCCGATTTGTCCGCGAAAAAGGAGTCGCCACCAATTTTATTTTTATTAAAGGAAAAATTGGATAAAATTTAAAATAATATTTTTGAACCAAAAATTTAGATTCGGAAGTCGATTACGGAATTATTAACACCCTACGACCCGTTAAAACGGTTTTTCTATAATTAATTATATACAAACTATTTATTTATTTATTTATTTATTTTTACCCCAAAAAAATAATAAAAAAATTAAATTATTTACATTAATGAAAGAAGAAAAAAATATTTGTTTTATTAATTTGGTTTGACAAGGGTAAGACCTTGTTCCTACGTATCTCCAGGTGCAATAGGGAAATCAAAACTAGAAAATATTTATGTGTTGATCGATTTTATTATTATTTTTATTTATATATGTATCAAAAAATAAAAATAAAAATGTAATAATAGTAATAATGATGATAATAATAATAATAATTATTATATGTGAAGAAATATAAAAATAAAAATAAATAATTAGGGATATAAGCTTTTAACAATCACAAGTGTTTTCCGTTCTTGTTTGCCTCTAATTCTTGTTCAGACTATTTTCTAAAATATAAAAATAATAATAAGAAATAAAAATAAAGGAAATTGAAAAGAAATGATTGATGGTCATAAAAATCGATGCAATGATGATCAAAATAAATGAAAAAAAAAAACCAAAAATAAATTGATTGATGGTCATAAAAATCAGAATAATTGTGATCAATTGAATAGAAAAGAAAACCGAAGAAATGAATCAATAGCAATACGAATCGGTATAATTGTGGCAATTAAAAGAAAAGAAACCAACAAAAATAGATTAATGGTAATCAATTGACAATTATTCTTTTGTCTTTTGAAATCTATACCCAAAAGTCTATAAATAGTCGGCCAGAAAGAAGACAAAGAGGGGGAATTCCAAACATTGGGGGAATTCCAAACATTAATTGAGATAATTGATAGCACATAAAAAATAGAGAGATTAGTAGGCAAAAGACAAGAAGAAAATCTGATCTTGAAACAATCGGTCTAGCAAAACAACAATTCAGGAGTAAGGTATCATTTTTCTTATTTTTTTTTTTCTCTAGTTTTTTGCTTATTAGTTTGTTTTTGCATCTTTTGTTTTAAATATATTTTATTTCGCTTTCTATTTTTTTTTTCCTGTTTGTAAAAGTAAACTCTGTGTTAAACTTTTATTTTTTAAAGAATCGTTTAATCCTAAAATTGTTTTCTTTGCAACACAAAAATAATAATAAAAAAAATATAACCAATTGATGTTTATAAGTCGAGAAAATAAATTGCACCGTATTGTAAATTATTTGCTCATACGTTGTCGGATATGTCGCGACACAATATGGTGCAATTTATTTTCTCGGTCTATAAACATCAATTGGTTATATTTTTTTATTATTATTTTTGTGTTGCAAAGAAAACAATTTTAGGATTAAACGATTCTTTAAAAAATAAAAGCTTAACACATGAGTTTACTTTTACAGGAAAAAAAAAATAGAAAGCGAAATAAAATATATTTAAAAAAAAAAAGATGCAAAAAACAAACTAATAAGCAGAAAATTAGAGAAAAAAAAATAAGAAAAATAATACCTTACTCTTGAATTGTTGTTTTGCTAGACTCTTGAATTGTTGTTTTGCTAGACCGATTGTTTCAAGATCAGATTTTCTTCTTCTCTTTTGCCGACTAATCTCTCTATTTTTTATGGGCTCTCAATTTATGTTTCGAATTCCCCCTCTTTGTCTTCTGCCGACTATTTATAGACTTTTGGGTATAGATTTCAAAAGACAAAATAATAATTGTCAATTGATTACCATTAATCTATTTTTGTTGGTTTCTTTTCTTTTAATTGGCCACAATTATACTGATTCTTATTGCTATTGATTCATTTCTTCGATTTTTTTTTTCTATTCAATTGATCACCATTATTCTGATTTATTATTCTGATTTTTGTGACCATCAATCAATTTATTTTCGTTTTTTTTTTCATTTATTTTGATCATCATTGTATCGATTTTTATGACCATCAATTCATTTATTTTCAATTTCCTTTATTTTTATTTCTTATTATTATTTTTATATTTTAGAAAATAGTCTGAACAAGAATTAGAGGCAAACAAGAACCGAAAACACTTGTGATTGTTAAAAGCTTATATCCCTAATTATTTATTTTTATTTTTATATTTCTTCACATATAATTATATATTTATTATTATTATTATTATTATTTACTTTTTAATACAAAGTAAAAATCGGACAAAATTAGGTGTAAACACGTACTAATTCAAATTTGAATGCATGTATAAGTATTAAAAATAATAAATAGACCTATATATTTCGTATAAATATATATTTTTGACTCATTTCGAATAGCAAAATAAAACTTGTATATGCATATTTAAACAAACGTATTTAATTATGTGCTACTAGTTATATCTACATATGCATAGATTGTTAACATATATTCTTTTAAATAAAAAACCAATATGAAGGTATAAAAAAGATCTGCATATCTTCAAATCTAAGGTATAGAATACAAACTCAATAAACATTTAACATTCGTTTATTTGAATAGTACTAGCAGAATTCGACCATATAATTATATAATCTAAGACATATTTTTTTCACTATTAAACTAATTCATTGGAGTTAATATTACCCTAATTATATTAGAAGTACAAGTTGTTTTGAAAATAATGCATATACCGATTACATTATTTTATGTAATTTTTGTTAAAAATAAATCCATTATTTAATTTTATATATTGAAAAGGGATACCAAGTTATATTATGTTATTTGATATTACTAATATTAATATATACCCCCACTCTCTATATATAAAAGCGAATATGTAACTTTTTTAATTTTACTCTTTATTTAAATTATATAATTTAAATTTTAAATTCCTTTAATTAATAAAATGATTGAATTTAAGCCTAATTTCAAATATGATATAATTATAGTTTAATTTTTAAATGAATAAGATAATTAAATCAATCTTCACAAATCAAATCTAAAATATTTTTAATTGAATTTCGTGTTACAAAATATACTAATAAAAATAAAAATAACAATAATAAAATTTCGTCAAAACTTCAAGTTTAATTTTTGAGATGATATATAAAAAGTGTACTTATCTATCTATCTAGATATTAGTAGTACTGTTAATAATCTAAAAGACATACTCCCTGTATATTTTAAAATAATTAAATTTGATTAGTTTATACAGATTAAAAAAATAATAAATAAAATATAGAATATAAAATTTTATTAAATTATCTTTATTAGTATTTTAATTATTACGATCGGAAAGATAATAATGCACATAATTAATATTAATTAAAGATTATAATTAAAAATATAAAATAAAATTATATTGGAAATGGAAACTAAAAGTGAGAAGTTTTTAAAAACAATTTATTTTATTTTCAAAGCCTTAATCACCATTTACGTGTCTAACATAAAAAAAGAAGAAGAAAAATAATTGAGAAGAAAACACGAAAACTTATCGAATTTTTCATTTTGCCGCCTTGTATGTTTCATTCCCTCCTTTTAGAAGTTTAATAAATTGAACATTTTCATTTAATTTCACTTGCCGCTCTCTTTCTCACTATCTATCCATTTTCTTACGTTTTCCGTAGTTGCTGTGTTGCGCCACTGAGTTGGATTTCGATCTTCGATTTCCCATTCGCAAGTAACTTCCGTTCCCTTCATCTTCTTTAATCTCGCTCTTTTCGATTTCTTAATATCAACTTTCGATTTTTCTTTGCGTATTAGTCGTCAATTTCGCGTTTTATTTGTTGATAGATATTACGTGCTCTTTAGTAGCTCGAAAATTTAGGGCAAATAACAAAAGGTAGAAACTTTGCTTTCACAATTTAGATACTTCACTTTTGGTATTTGTTCATTTCGATTCCCTTATATTTTGCCCACTACAGAGCGAAAACTTTGTTCTTCTTTATCTAATTCAAGTTTTTTTTTTTTGTCGTTGCTAGAACTAATAGATAAATTAATTTCATTTCAGTTTTCACGTGTTCTAGACTAGAACTTGCAGCATTTTCTTGGGCATGAATGGATCATGTCTATATAACACTGTGTATAATATTATCTTTTATGCTAGTAATGCATGATAATAGTACTGACTATACAGCACTTTTAATTCAGATTGAAAGTGTGTTTTGTGTTAGACACTGATATGGCTTGGATGCATGTGGTTTACATTAAAGTATTTCCATTTTCTTAACTTATTATTGGTGCCTGTGTGTCCGCTTCGTGTTTGGTATACATGTCTCAGTCAGTGCTTTAATAGAGTAGTGACGAGTTGGCTTGATTTTATCTTGCTTGTTCTGTGTCAATTAGGTGGGCCACAGAGTGCTTCTTGTGGAGTGCGTGAATAGACACAAGTACAAGGAGGTGTTATTTTTGTGTGATATTGAGGATACTGCAGTGATTGGATCTTTGATATCAATTCACTGATGGAATGCAACAAGGACGAGGCTGTGAGGGCTAAGCAAGTGGCAGAAAGTAGAATCCAAAGGGGTGAATTTGTAGAGGCACTGAAGTTTGCTAACAAGGCTAAAAAGCTGTATCCTGATGTTGAAAACATTGCTCAGATCCTTGCAGTTTGTGAGGTTCACAAGGCTGCACAGAACAAACTCTCTGGGTCTGTAATGGATTGGTATGGAATTCTTCAGACTGAAAGACTTTCTGAGGAAGCAATAATAAAGAAACAGTATAGAAAGCTTGCACTGCTACTTCATCCTGATAAAAATAAATTTGCTGGCGCAGAAGCTGCTTTCAAGTTGATTGTGGAAGCCAATGGGGTTTTGAGTGACCAAGCAAATCGATCTTTATATGACATGAAGCTTAAAGTCCATCCGAGAACTGCAGTACCTAAGACCTCATCCCATCAATCAAATGGGAATGTATCTGCAGCAAAACATGTTCCCAATGTAACAAAATCTCGGAAAAAGTGTTCTTCAAACTTCCCTTCTTGGAATCCCCATCTGAAAGCAGCACAACCGACATTCTGGACAACTTGCAAACATTGTAACACCAGGTTCAACTTCTACACAACATTTTTTAATATGGCCGTACTTTGTCCAAAATGCAGGCAATCATTTGTAGCTCATGCTTTTAGTCACCAGGCTGCCCCACCATTTGTATCGACTATTGCCCCAAATTATGCTCCAATGCAGGCTCCACCAAAACCAGCCTCAAGAAGTAATGGTGGAAACCCCCTTGGTGGTGGATGGGCAGATGCCTTTGTGCAATCGTATCCTTCATTTATGAAAACCTGTGTTACTGGAGTTGGTAAGCAACAGAAAGGTGAAAAGAATGAAGATGGCCATGTTCCTGTGTTGAAAACTATGGATTCACAGACCTCCAAATATGTTGGAAGTAAGAGGGTGAGACAGGCAGCACCAGATTTAAAAGAGAGCTTCAACACTGGAAATGTCAATGAAAAGAAAGACGTCAATGTTCGAGGAAATGATGTTGATCCTTCAATATTGAATGTAAGAAGGTCTTCCAGACAAAAGCAACATGTTTCATATGTGGAAAAATCTGAAGTTGACAATTTTGATATTCCTTCCAAAAAGCCACGACAAAACGGATCATTGCACAATGATGAAGTTCAGAAAAAGAATGCGTCTGAAGAAACATTTGTAAGGAATACAAGGAAAGATGAGCATTCTCATGTTCAAGGAGATAAGGTATTCGAGTCAGATCTTGATCCTAGAACGTTAGACAAGGAAAACTGCTCGCCATTGAATTCAAATGTCCCTTCTACTCCAGAGGTCATTCATTGCCCTGATCCAGATTTTAATGATTTTGATAAGGATAGGGCGGAGGGCCATTTTGGTGTTAATCAAGTCTGGGCAATTTATGATTCCACTGATGCTATGCCGAGATTTTACGCTCTTGTTAAGAAAGTGGCCTCCCCTTTCAAGTTGCAGTTTACTTGGTTGGAACCTAACCCAGATGACCAAGGTGAGGCTGACTGGCATTATGCAGATTTGCCTATTGCTTGTGGTAAATTCAAACTTGGTGACTCTCAGAAAACAACAAATAGTGAAATGTTCTCTCATCAGATTCAGTGTATAAAAAGAAATGGCAAAAGTTCTTACCTAGTGTTTCCCAATAAGGGAGAAACTTGGGCGATTTTCAGAAATTGGGATATCAAATGGAGTTCTAATCCTGAAAATTATTTGAAGCGTGAATTTGCTTATGTGGAAATCCTATCAGATTTTGCTGAAAATGTTGGTATTGAAGTAGCTTACCTAAGCAAAGTGAAAGGGTTTGTTAGCCTTTTTGAGAAAACTGGAAAGAATGGAGACAGCATGCTTTGTATTCCGCCTAATGAGCTTTATAGATTCTCACATCGAATCCCTTCATATAAGATGAGTGGTGATGAAAGGGAAGGTGTTCCAAGAGGCTGTTTTGAACTTGATCCCGCTGCCCTGCCAACAAATTTCGATGATGCTGATTGTGGTGATGTAAATACTGGAGTACCAGCAAGGGAATAATGCACGGAAGTGAAATAGATTCATCGACTTTGGGAAGATCAAGGGAAAAGGTATGAACAATGGCTTGTTAGGCTAATGAAGGATAAGAACACCGGTGTAAAAAAGTGGAGGAAAACCGCATTCCTCAAATTGTTTTGATTAAATCTATGACTTCAAGATGCTACTTTTTGTCATGTGTTTCTTTTTGTCCATATACACCTTGTCTATTTTAAGAATTTATCTTTAATCTTGTGTTTTCTTTTACTAACTCCTAATCTTGTATTGTGGCTTGGCGTTCCTTAATTGTGTATAAAGTTCATTTCCCCTAAGATACTGTCGTTACCTTGACTCAAGGAGTCAACCTTAGTTTGTGTATTGTTGATTGAATCATATAGAGGGTGGAGAGCAATAGGTAGTATCGGATAATATTACACGAGGAGGGCTAGCAACGTATATTTTTTAAGCATTTTTCTTTTATTGATATTGATATGTGACCATGTGACTTTCACATGAATTTAGTGGAATTTATATAATTTTAATCAGTTAAAGAAGTGTGTTAAAAAATATGTGTTAAAAAGTGTGTTGAAAAATGTGTTAAAAAAATGTGTTTTTAATATTATTTTAAGCAAATAGAGCAAGTAGTGTACATGTCAACATAGTGTCCAAGTTTTCTTAGGAATTCTAAAATTTTTAAGAATTTGTTTTAAAATATTATTATTTTCATTATTTTTTTTAAGATAGATTTGAATTATAATTTAATCACAAAAGTTAATTTATCTGAACTATATTTTAGATTAAATATATTAATTTTTGTTAATAAAATTATAATTTAAATGTCTCTTATAAAAAGAATGGAATTAAGTAATTTATAAGAAAAATTACAAAATTAACTTTATTATAATTATAAAACAAAGTAAGTTTTCCATCTAAATTTCAATTGTGTGGGTTGTAAATTTTATTTAGAGATATAAAAACAAACTAAATGATTCTATGATACTAAAAATTTAATCAAAACTAATTAAATTAGTTTGATATTTTTTTTATGGTTGAGTCTAAATTGAACCAAACCAATAAATTTAACATTTATTGATTGGAGTATAATTTAAAATAGTTTGTCTAATACCCAGATCAAATTATTATCTTTTATCAATATTGGTATTTTAAAAATGTGTTTGTTTAAATGTATTTTAATAATTATATATATTATTGAATGTAAAAAAAATAATTATATATATTATTTTTGCACTTCTAGTTAATAAATTTGCTTTAATAGTATAAAAATTTAGTTTTAATTTGTATGTATTGACCGTATATTTGTCGATTAATTCTAAGTGATAAAGTAGATTATTGAAACTATTTCACTTTTTATTATAATTGCTTTTAGAATCACATTTATATATGATTGTGATATATTTTGTAACCTTTTAAATTCTTGTAATTTATTTTATTAAAATTTTAAAAATTTAATCACTTTGATATTTAGATTTAAACTCTGTATGTCAATGATAGGAGTGTGGCCAAAAGGCTGATGAATATCAACATTATTACATCGAGATAGGAGTTGTCATGTAGGTGCATATCAACATTCTTATAAAAAGTGTGGTGCAAGTATAATAAATTTAGTTCATATGATCGGATTGCGTGTATGAGAGAGATTACACTATGGTTTGCTGAATTGAGATGATAAAGTCTCCAGCTGTTTCATTTCATTCTTATTCTGTTTTTTGAGATTTTGGTTTCCTATCTATGTGTTGAGATTATCTTATGGTTTGATGACTGATGTTGATATAATTTTGCTAGTTTATTTATTTATTATCATAGTTGGAATTTTTTTTGTTGGTTTTAAAAGAAATGATAAATACTACTATAGATTTACATATAATTATGATGTCTCGAGTTCGTACTCTAATATAATAAAATTGGTAATTGTTATTTGAGCTAGGACTTGACCATAGCTGGATGATTTAAATTATAACATTTAGCCAATTTGGTGAATGATATAGTTCTTGATGTATAGGGGAAATGAACTAGTTCTCTTTATGGACTGAATTTAGATGTGAATTGGCACATAATGTTATCATCAACAAGTCTATTTTTACAATACATATTTATGTTATATTGTTGATCATGTTTTGTTGGTGTATGTATTGTGGGTTTTTGTTGTTCTCCATCTCCTTAAACTTTATATTGCTTTAATTTCCAAGTTGTAGACAGTAGAGTACACAGGCTTGCACTTGATCCCTCTGTAGTAGAAACACATTTGCAACTTGAATGAGAAATTCGACAAGCTCTTATGATAATATTTGATATTGGCTACAAAACACCTCACCTTACACTTCTGCCATTCGCCTTGATGCATCAAGATCTGCTACTGGGGCACAAACAATAAGGCTGAACAAAATCAATTAAACTAACTGAATCCGAATGTTCCAAGTTGAAATGTGGGTGAGTTGTAGCAGGTCTTGGGTTCATAAATGTTTGTTGTACATGTTTGAGTTGTTAACTGTATGTGAGAAAAAATAGATTAACAAATACTCAAATCCGCTTCACTTAAAAGTTTAGGTGTAAAAATTCAAAAATTTTAAGTTCACTCAACCAAATACGATAAAGATCTTTTTTTATTTTTCAAAAAAAAAAAGAAAGTTTAATTATTAATATTTGAAGCATCTAAAGTTCAACTATACAAAATAAATGTTACAATTTCCAAAATGTAAACAATAAAAGATCTAGAGAATCTTAATTTACCAAATATATTAATTATTTTTTCAAAAGAAAAATATATTAATTATCTTTAGGCAAGTTTGGCTTATGTTTTGAGATATCTATCTATACATTATATCATTTATCACTCATACATCATTCTTACTTATATAAATTTTCTATTTGTGGTAATTAAGATATTATTATTTATTTTAATGTTTTGTTACTAAATACTTAACTTTTAATATTTTTTAAATATAATTACAGTTTTAGTCATTCTATTTTAGTTGAATCACGAAAATAGTCTTTTTATTTTATTTCTCTTCAGTTTTGTTCCTCAAATAAAATTTTGGTCCAAAAAATGTTATTTTTTTTTACGTTTATTTAATCCACACCATGTCTCAAAATCTCGTAGTGCAACAATTATATCTGAGATTAATTATCATAAATATTTTGGTGAAGTTTAAAACAATGACACTTAATCAAATTTTAGATGAAAATTCTGTTTGGGACCAAAACTGAGAGAAATAAGATGAGATATTATTTTCATGATTCCACTAAAATAAAGAGATCAAAACTACAATTAAACATTTTTTTTTATAATTAGTTTAAAGTAAAATTTTGATATCGGTAATTGTTTTTTTATTTTACAAAATATATTGGTAATCGATATTCTTCATATAATAATGTTTGATTCATATGATTATTACATGGATTTATCATTATTTTTTTTCCACCTCTTCACCTTACTTGCTTGTCTCGGTCCAAAAAATAAAAAATAAATACTTCACTTATTTGAACAAATCAAGTATTTATTTCCCTCTCCTCCTTACCTAAGTTTTCAATTATCCACCACAACATTTAATTTTCTTCTTCATCGAAGTCACCGCCCTTCAATTACTTTTATGCAATTTAAGGGTTCTTCACTTTAGGATCTCTTTTTCCTTTTTATGATTGATGTATTTTTTAACTTTGAAAAATACAAAATTTTAATGTTAAGATTTTGATTGATCCCCTCTTTTCTAGTCTATAGTGTTTTTCATCTATAAATACTCTTATATTTGTTCTTTTATTACATTTATTACATTACATGTCTTTTGATACAATTGATTCTTATATGAATGATTGTTTATGAGTCATCTTACTAATCAAAACATTATTGTTAGAAATTCATCTCAAGATATGTTTTTTAAATTATTGTTTGTGAATTATCTTATTAATCTATACATTATAGTATTGAAATTTAATTTTATAGCAACTTTGTAATTTGTTACTTGTCGAGAGATCCTTATTATAAGGTTTCTATCGTAAATATAAGACCTGAAATTTGTAGTATCATTGGAACTAGCCATAGCATTTACAAATTCTACTATTGTTGCACTGTTACACAGCTTGGTTATTTTGAATTAAAAAGTGGCACTCCAGATGGATCATGTGTCTGTATATTGATGTTGGTTATGGAAGAATATAATTT
The DNA here is from genome assembly GCF_000331145.2 of Cicer arietinum. Classification (NCBI taxonomy): domain Eukaryota; kingdom Viridiplantae; phylum Streptophyta; class Magnoliopsida; order Fabales; family Fabaceae; genus Cicer; species Cicer arietinum. The sequence continues at coordinate 5,222,019 of NC_021163.2, forward strand.
ACCATAAAGAGATTGCATACGACATTGTTATTTTTTGTATTGATGGTTTGTGCTTCTAGAATTATGATTTGAGTGTTTTCAATATTTTCTTATTTGTAAAGATAAGAAAATATTACTATTCAATGTGATGTTTGAATTAGTACTATTTTTGCCTTTTCAAAAAGAATATTTGAACTTATTAATTTTTGTTATGGCTTTTGTGATTCTATTGAGGGAGTTATAATCAAATTTGTTGTGTCTGGTTAATGTCTTAATCATTTAAAGAGTATTAATCATTAATGGTTTTAAATATGATATTTTTTAATGCATTTCTCCATGCCATATATGGTCTGAGTGTAATTTTTTAGTACCTTTCTGTTAAGGAGAAAGATTTATCAACAAAAGTAATTTTTCAAGTGTCAAATTAAATATTTTTTGACCCACCTTTTGTCAAATCTATACAAATTAATTATTTATTATCAACTTATTTTTTAGCAGCTACTTCATTTATCATTCATTGAAAGATGATTGATTATATTAATTTCGATTATTAGTAAAATTTGTAATTTATTAAACAAATTATTTTATAAAATTATATGTATTTAGTTATTTGAATTATACTTGAAGGTGGAATTTTTTTAAATACTTGCGTTTTAAAAAAATTTAATGATTGAGGAACGCGATTTTAACTCTTGGATTATTAGATTATTCTGTTTTACTTGATTAGTTTCATGCATTTCTAATTATTTTATTTTATTAATTAACTCTTGGATTATTTTGTGTATGTGATTGAAATCCTGTTTTTATCTATTTGATTCAAATTATTACGTACATCTCATTCAATTTTATTACATTGAATTTATAATATGTGATTTATTTATCCTACTAAGTCATTTTTCTAAAAAAATTATATATATTATTATCAACACAAAAAACGTATTGCGAATGAGAATTGATTTTTTTTATTTATAATTTAAATATTAATATGTAACTTAATAGAATGATATATTTATTAACATCAAAATTTGTTTCCGTCTGCGAAGCATAGTTACACACCAATAATAGTATTATAATATGTATTACCAACAAATAATTTTTTTGAGAAGTTAAATTTATGACATTTTATTACTCTAATTCTCCCAAACTAACAAACCTCTTAATGACTATGACTCTCTATCATGAAGAGTAGTTATAATGTGTATGGCCAACGTTTTTCCTTTTTTTAATAGCAGCTAGCTTCTTATATCATTTTCATCCCAACAATTTTTGATTAATATTCACTCATTTCTATAATAATTATCATTTTTAACTACCATTTATATTAATTAAGAAAAAAATAAGAAATATAAAAAAGATAATAATAGTTTTATAAAATTATTTTTATTAACTATAAAAATATAAATATTAAGATATTTTTTTATTAAAATATAAACTAAAATATAATAATTTAAAAATAATAAATATAATATTAACTAAATAATATAATTTTAATCTCTATTTTCTAATTAAAATTTTAATCTCTTAATTTTTAAGATGACTTACTTTTACCCCACACATACATCTTTATATATAATCTTTATATGTATATAGTAGTGATATTTTTACATTAATTACAATTATTTACTATATTCCTTCAAGCACAGTTTTCAATAACATAAATCTTCCTTTTTAAGTCACTATTACATATATCTTGGGAATACTTTAGGATATTTCTATCATAAAAAAAGAAAAAGAAAAATTTAATGTATTTTTAGATGATTTTATGATTTTTATTTTAATTAATTATGATTTTTCGAATTCATAATTCCATCAAAGTTTATCATAATTACAAAATATATTTAAAGTTAAATTTTTTAAAAAAGCATATAAAAAAATAAAATTAGGCTTTTCCGAAAAAACAAAACTGATTCTTTCGACTTCCATTGCTTGTTAATATATTTTTTTAGTTTACAAAAATTTAAGGTGAGAAAATAATATTCTATTTTAAGATAAAAAAACCTTAGAACTTATTAAGCACATGCAACACATACTATTACTTTTTTAAATGATCATATTTGAATGTAATTGTATATTCTTCTTTCTTAAAAGTATCTCACTTACATCATAATTAAAATTTAACATAAATTATATTCTAAATTTTTGTTCAACTGATAAATAGTATTGATATTAGCAGATTAGCCATTATATTTACTTTCTATCTTACATGAAAATAAAAATAAAAGAAAATTACATTTAAGATTTTATCCAAAAAAGAAAAAACAAGTTGCAATTGAAGTGATTGGTAAGTGGGTCCCACGTAACGGTGTTATTTGGGCTGTGCCTGTGGCTGTGGTGCGGTGTGATTGGCCATTCCCCCATTCCTGTGTAGTATCACTTTACAATTTTCTACATTGCGCACCGTTTCTTATCCTTCACCCACCACTCTCTTTTCTCTTCTTCGTCTTCTTACTCCTCAGTCTCTTCATCACCATAACTACGCAACACACAAATCTTCACCATTGGATCTTAAACACTACCGAAATGGTTTTTGTTACTTGATTGTGATCGTGAAGAAAGCTTGTTACGGATCTACAGTGAAAAAGAAGAAGAAGAAGAAGATCATTTCAATCCAATGGCTGGTAGTAATCAACTCAACCCCAACGATTCCAAGGTACACTTATTTCATAGCATACTATTAGATTGGATTTAATGTGTTCCTTGAATCAAAATTATCGAACCGTACAGTTTTTAGTGCTTTCCTCTTTCGCCTCTTTTTTTTTTGTTCTTTTGTTTGGTATATTATCACCTTTTGTGTGACTTTTTTTATTTTATTTTTTGTATTTTCACTTAAATAATAAAATAATCACTATTGTCTATACTCTATATGATTCATAATCGTAATAGTTTTGGGCTTTTAATTTGAATATTTTATTTTTGTTTTCATGTATTGAACTTTTCAGTAATAGTTATTAGTGGTTGTTGGATCACTTCCTTGTTTCAACCTTAGACTCTTTCAATTTTTAGGGTTTGGTTTGGTGGTCATTTTGTTTATGTCAATTTCTCTAAATTAAAGGATTTAATATTTCATTATCCCAAATTTTTGGTTCATTTTAGATATATTTGGCACTTCCTCTAGCTAGTTTTTTTAAAATAAATGAATAAATAAATAAAATTTGATGCAGATGGTGGTTCCATTGAACATGTGGGTTTTGATCTCAAATTTCAAGTTAGCATACAATCTTCTCCGTCGTCCTGATGGAACTTTCAACCGTGACTTGGCAGAGTTTCTTGATCGGAAAGTTCCGGCTAATGCGAACCCTGTGGATGGAGTGTTCTCTTTTGATGTTATTGTTGATAGGGAAACAAATCTCCTCACTCGAATCTACCGTCCTGTTGAGGGAGAAGAACATCATGTGAACATTGTTGATCTTGAGAAGCCTGTCACTTCCGAGGTTCTTCCTGTCCTCATGTTCTTCCATGGTGGAAGTTTTGCACATTCTTCAGCTAACAGTGCTATATATGATACCTTGTGCCGTCGATTGGTTGGTATTTGTAAGGCTGTTGTTGTTTCTGTGAATTATAGGCGTGCACCAGAGAATAGGTACCCCTGTGCTTATGAAGATGGGTGGAAAGCTCTTAAATGGGTTAGTTCTAGAACATGGCTGCAGAGTAAAATGGATAACAAGGTTCACATCTACATGGTTGGCGATAGTTCGGGTGGGAACATTGTGCACCATGTTGCCTTGAAAGCTTTGGACTCTGGAATCCAGGTGTTGGGGAATATAATGCTAAACCCGTTATTTGGTGGGCAAGAAAGAACAGAATCTGAAAAGCGTCTTGATGGGAGGTATTTCGTTAGAGTTAAAGATAGAGACTGGTATTGGAGGGCTTTTCTTCCTGAAGGGGAAGACAGAGACCATCCTGCGTGTAACCCTTTTGGTCCCAAAGGTCGAAGCCTTGAAGGGGTTGCCTTTCCTAAAAGCCTTGTTGTGGTTGCTGGTTTGGACCTTGTTCAAGACTGGCAATTGGGTTATGCCAAAGGGCTTGAGAAAGCTGGACAAAATGTGAAGTTGCTATTTCTGGAGCAAGCCACGGTCGGGTTTTACTTGCTGCCAAATAATGAACACTTCTCTGCTGTCATGGATGAGATAAAACATTTTGTCAACTCTGACTGTTCATAGGCTTATTAACTTTTGCTACACATGAAAGGGGTTTTAGAAGATTGTGTAGGTAATAGCTATGCCACTTATTAACATCTTTACATTTTGGCCTATTTTACTGTAGGACTTTGTTCCCATGATTAGGTACTTATATGGTATTAATTTGTGTCATGAGAATGGTGTAATGTAATGTAATCATCAGCATATAGCTGTATTATGTTTTCCAGAACACACCATCAGGAAATTGGGGTGTTGTGGATAGGTGAAAGCTTTTTATTAGGACAAAAAGGGAGCTATGGCCATGTTTATGGGAACCACTAAAGTTGTGATTACCCACTCTGACTTTCAGCCAAAAAAGAGAGGAAGACATAGTTCTATTTCTGTGTGTCTCTGACCTTTGAATGGCCAATCAGTGGGGCTTGTCTTTGTATGGCAAGTGTTATATATATAACTAATTTTGGAACTCTGATAGGGAAAGTATCAATGATATGTTGGTGCTGTTTGATTATATATCTTAGTATTTGTGCTTTTAGTCCTGTTCATCTTTTCTCTATATAGCTAATTTTACGTTCATGTATCTTTAGCTGTCCTCCTTGTTTGGCAATGGACAGTCTTTGCAAAATGTAAATGGATTTTTTTCTTTTTACTTTTGGCTCTGTAATGTTTGGGTTTGTATTTTGTATTTTTATGTATGCATACAATATTTTTCAGGGTTTTCTTATGCCACACAAGGTTGAATACTTGCTTCAAGATGCTTAATATCTGAATATCAAGACAAGTTGACCAAATACATAACTTTTGTCTCTGAAAAAGGGCCGGAGGGAGAAATAAAATTAGTCTCGGCTTAGTCCCAATTAATTGATGATAACATATGTTTAAGAGTATGGACAATAATAGTCTTACCGGCTTACAAGCGACAGGCCAATCCCCTTTTCCCATCACTTGTTTCCCCTCTCTCCCCCTTTCACTTTTTAACTTGGATTATCCCCTTTACTCTCCTCTATATCTTTTTCCATTCTTTATATCTCTCTTAATCAAACTCTTTTCATTACTATATTTAAGATTAAATGAGAGATACAAAACATGAAGAGATGAAGAGAGATGTAAGAGAAAGTGAAGGAGATAATCAAATTCCCCATCCTTCTCAACTATCACCACTAACAAACAAGTATGAAGCCACTTAACAACACATTTCCACCCTCATCTAACGACGGAAAACCATAAACAAAAGCACCAAAAGAATCTTCTTCACAGTTGCACCTGAACTCATCCCAAATTGTCGTATCTCAATTGCATTGCAACCACCACAACGGAAATATCCCCTTATGTTAAAAAAAAAAACATGAGTAAAGTTTTGATCTCAACCATTCATTTTTTTTTTCAGAATAAATGCACTTTTAGGTTTTCCTATTTTATTAAAAATCAACTTTTAATCTCATTATTTTTAAAATTGGATTTTTCAGTCCTCCGTATTTTATGTTGCTATTAACAAAGACGACCATGAAATTTTGTCAAATAAAAATAATTAATTAATGCTTTATTTACGTTGTTATTAACAAAGATGGTCATAAAGTTTTGTCAAATAAAAATAATTAATTAATGATATGAATTCAATTTAATTGTATCACATGACTATCACATTATAATTATAATATAAGGGACCAACAATCCAATTCTAAATATAGAAAAACAAGTTTATTTTGAGCAAAATAGTGAGACAAAGTGCACTTAATTCTTTTTACTTTTACACACCACAACAATTCAAGCTCAACAATCACCATAAAGAGCCTTTTACATTTTAAACATTCGTTTGTACCAAACTCAAGGGTGTCACAATTTGTAACACATCTGCTGAAATTGGCGTAGAGGAGTGAGGTGGAGAAGCAGAGAGGAAGAGATGGAAGAGGCGGTGACCAGTGGGGAGTGTGATTGGACTTTTGGCGGATACAATTTTGAAGCCAACTTCGTTATTTACTCTACTTTTAATTATCTTTTTCTATAATACTTTTAATTATTTATAATCTCATTTTACATAATTTATCTACCATATATAATTAAGAATAATTCTGACAACACAATAATGAATTCTACATTAAATTTTAAATTTTTTCCTAATAAAGGGACACAAAAAGGAATGGAGTTATTTTATTAGAAAAGGAATATGATAATTTAGAAGTTATAATGGCAGAAGATACTATGATTGTCTCTTATGTAAAAGTAAAAGCCCACATAGATGTGTTCCCACATGACATTCCAGCTTCTTTATTCTCCTCCCCCCCATAATTATAAGCCAGGACCATCCATGACTTTATTTTATTTTATTACAGGACCATCCATGACCTTAAGTGCACTATAGAGCGTATTTAGATCTCATAAATATGGTTCATGACAAAGTTTTAATCATAACAAATCAAAGGGAATAATATTTCTGTAATATTTTCCTGATAATATGTTGTCTAGCAACTATTATTATTTCTGAATGCTTAGACATCATGTGTTAGATGGTTCTAATTTGCACTATGCAACTAAATTGCAACCCAAATAAACAGTTTTGGAGGTCTATGCAACCACTGGCTGCATTTGCCTGCATCTTGTTCGCAATATAACCACATCTACCACCACAACTTAAAATCATGGACCAAACAACATTTTTAACAAAGCCAGTCGACAAATTTCCAGTCTTTTTGGATCACCATAGACTAAGTAAAGATCAAATGTTATTCATTAAAGAAGATAAAGATGTTAAGCTAAATCAAGTTATATCTTGATCCTATTACAAAGACTCATCTTATAGAAGGAAAATGGGACAACATTTTCAGCGACTTTTAGCAATATAAGCAGTTAAAGCAGCAGCCAAAATAGTAGTAGCAGATGATATCCCAGTCCACAAGCTCTTACCTTTATGTGCATCAGTCACAGACTTCTGCAATGACACAACTTGTTGCTTCATATCATTCACCATCTCATTCTTAACTATGAATGCTTTCTTTATTGCCTCTAGTTCTTCAGCAAAAGGCTGTATTTCTTCCTCGCGCTTCTTCTTCTTCTTCGTAGTCTCATTGAGAACCACTTCCACATCTTCCTTAGACACCACTGCAGCAGTACTCTTCAACAATTCCAAGGCCTGCTTTGAACTGATACGAGATGACTCAAACTTAGCTTTCAAATCATCGCGCTCTTGTTGTGCTGCAACAAGGCTACTATGTGTAGCATCCTTTTCGTTACTCAAAAGATCGACGCGGCTTCTGAGCTCCTTGTTTCTCTCATTCATCTTATCTTTCTCACTTCTCATCTTGACCAATTCAGCTGCACCTTGTTCAATTATTTCCTTGAGTCCCGCAACTTGCAACTCCACCTTCGTTTTCTCCTCTTCGTACCTCTTCATGATGGTATCCTTCTCAAGCTTGAGCTCATCAATTTTTTTCACATTTTCAGCTACTTGTGACTCATAGTTCTCCACTTTGTTTTTCTCCTCATTGTATCTCTTTTGGATGTTATCCCTCTCAAGTTCCACTTCTTCAACAGCATTCTTATAATGATGAACTTGAGAGATTAATAGCTCGATTTTTTCCTCCATTACCACAACTTGTGACTCATAGTTCTCCACTTTGTTTTTCTCCTCATTGTATCTCTTTTGGATGTTATCCCTCTCAAGTTCCACTTCTTCAACAGAATTCTTATAATGATGAACTTGAGAGATTAATAGCTCGATTTTTTCCTCCATTACCACAACTTGTGACTCCAAGTTCTCCACTTTCTTTTGCTCCTCTTCAAAATCCTTTCTAAACTTCTCCTTCTCAACCCTCTCTTCTTCAACAATACCCTTACTATGATTAACTTGAGAGATTAAACCATTGTTTTTCTCTTCAAACTCTTTGCAGCACCTTTCCAACTCATCAACAGAACCCCTTACTATATCCATTTCACCTTGCAACTCAACAACTTGATTCTCACAGATAACTTTAACCTTTTCAATCTCGTCCTTCGCTCTATTCACTTCATCAAGCTCACGCTTCCTATCCTCCAATTCTCTCCGAACCATATCAAGAGTCCTATCAACACTATCTCTTTTCTCAGTCAAAATCTCAACACTCTTCTCCATCTCCTTCTTCTCTCCAACCAATTTGCTGTTTTCCATCATCATTTCTCTTTCCTTCTCCACAGCAACCTCAATAGTTTCTTCCATTTCGAGTATCTTAGCACGCAACACCGACTCTTCATTCCTCGAGTTTTTCAAAAGATCATCGAGTTGCTGCATCTCAACTTCAAGGTTCAAAACCTTCATCCCCTGAGTATTATTAACAATTTCAGCCTCATTCTTCTCCCTAGTCATCAAATCAATCTTCTCCTTCAATTCATCAATCACCTTCGCCGATTCAAACGATTTCCTCGAAACCAAATCTCTATCCTTCTCAAGTTCTTCAACCCTTCTTTCTTTCTCAGCCTTTTCCTCCAACAAAATTTGATTTTCCAACACCATCTTCTCCGCATTCCGTCCCACGCTCTCCAATCGTAAAGCTAGGTCTTTTACTTGCTTCTTCTGAACATCAACCTCGTACTTCGCCTCGTTCCTCTCTTCCACAACCTTAAACCCTAATTCGTTAAAGTGGGTTTGAAAGAAAGAGAACAAGACAGAGTTTTGAAGCTCCAAGGCGAGATTTTGATCGGAGATTAAAGATTGAGCGTTCATGGCGGCGTGATTATCGTGAAGAAGAGATTGAATGCGGTTTCTATGATTAGTGGTTTCTTTGATAAGAACAGAGTTTAGGTTTTTGAGATTCTGAATCTGAATAGAAGGGTCATCGATGTTCAATGGTGGTGGGGTTAGCGTGTTGGGGTCATGGGATTGAGATTGGGAATGTGTCATTTTCTTTTTGGCCATATTTTGAATGTGCGAGAGATGGATGAGATGAGAGGGTGAGGGATTTTCTTGGTTTCTAGGGTTTTAATGTTTTTAGTGTATGGAGTGAAATGAATGAATGAGTGGAATAGAATAAGAGATTTGAATGTGTGAGTGGTGTTTGGCTATTTGAATTCAAATTTTTGGGGCCCAAACCCTAATAATGAACAACGATGTTTATAGTATTTTTTTATTCATTTTTCACAAGTTTCAAACTCAAAAAGTTACGCGACTCCCATAGATTGCATTTGTACGACACGTGTCACTGCAAGAGCTACACTTACATACGGGTATTTTTATTTTTTGCAAAATAAAAAAAAAAGATTTACCGTTTTTTAATTTATTATTATTTATATCCAACATAATTAATAATTTTATTTTGTATAAGGAGTAATTTGTTTTAAGATATATTAGGAATAACTCGATCTTGTTATATTAGGAATATTTGATTTTGGAACTGTTCATGGAAGATCATTTTAACTGAAATAATCAAATAGTAATAATAAGATTGTTTAGTATTATTAAAGGAAAATATTAAGCATTCATGTTGAATAAATTTCACAATCATCTAACTAGCGATTTTCTTATTACTGACTTAAGTAAATTTAAAGTATTATTAAAATTGACATGATGCTATATATTTCTATTTTTAGTCTATTAAGATTAACAAACTATTTTCATGTTCAAAATGATAATTTTTTTAAACAATAATTAAATGACTAATATATCAATATTATTTGTAATATAATTTTATTGAAAAAATAATTATATTTTTTTAATTTAATTTTAAATGACTTAATCAAGTTAATTTTTAATTTTGTATATTTTTTTTTTTGTTGTGTTACTATTTTTATGTTCAAAATATATTTTTTTTAACTAAAACAATAATTAAATGACTAATTATTTTTATGCGAATTTTCAAAACCAACGACCGAGTTAACGATGTTTTTGAAGGAATAATATTATTTATGATTGACATTAACTTATATACATCAAAATTTATACAATTTTACTACCTATACCCCATTTTATTACTTACACCCTTTACTTAATCAAAATATCAAATTGTTCTTGACACTAAATCAAAATTTGACATCTTTTTTCAATTTCTTTCTCCCTCCATCCTGAACTCATTCGTTCATCATCTTTATCTTCTACCTTTTTTTTTATTACACTCCTACTTCATCCATCTCAAACATCTCCATCTTCTTCCATTAGCTTCATCAAGATTTTCAATAACTTCATCCATCTTCATTTTCTCTCACTTACATTTCCTCCTCCTCTTCCTCCGCATCAATATTTAATTAGGTTTATTTGATTTTTGATTTAGTAAATCATAGGGTATGATTTATGCATAAGATTTGTTGTTTAGTTAGGTTTTATTGAGATTGAAAGTGATTTTACATTCACCATTGGTGGATTGGAACAATACAGTTCATTCTACATTTTTGGAATTTTCAATGTGGGGTAGAGATTTACGTGATCAGAGTATGCGTATGATTACATCAATTGAGTTTGCATAAGAATAAATGAAAAATAGGTAACGTGAATTAAAATAATATACACCTACACAAACTCAGTTTGCGTAGGCTATGTAAACTGAGTTAGCATAAAAAAAAAATGCTCAAATTTATACATACTTTAATATAAAACAATACACTTATACAAACTTAGTTTGCATACTTAAATTGCATGATGTACGTGAACACATAATACATAAAATAGTATATGATTTAAGTTTATGCATCATTTATAATATATATGAACTCACATCACATAAAATTTGATTTTGAAGAAAAAAATACGAACACAAACGCAAATCAGTAAACATATATTATTAGTGAATTTAAGCACAATAAGAAAATAAGAGTTACGAGGTGTAAGTTATGAGTAAGAATTTGAGTTATGAGTATGTGATACGGATGTTAGATGTTATGAGGTGAGTGATAGTGATGAAGAGAGAAATAGACAAAATATGAAGAAAATAGTAAATGGCATTTTTGGGTATTCTAATTTTATTAAAATTTGATTGGGTGTTGGAAGTAAAATAAGAGGAGTAAGTAGAAAAATTAAAATTTATATTTAAAATATAAAGATAATCAAATTACAAGTTTTTATTTAGGGCTAGTGGGAGTTTAAATTTTAACTGAAAAAATTGTAAGCCATGTTTTATTTACTTCTCGACGAACTAAAGTACGAAGCAGATAATAGGTTTTCGCCAAAGGTTGTTAAATATTAGATCATTTGGCTCTACATTTTGATAGAAGCACAAATATGACCAGTTTCTATTTTTATGTCACTCATATATGACAATATATAGAGTTTGAATAGATATTATAATACTCGTTCTTATACCTGCAATTTCAAAAAAAAAATGTATATAAATTTGTATTCGCATTATTATCAATCTTAATTGTTGTATATGCATTGTTATGATACCAAAATATTCAAATATGTATAGGTTATCCGTGTTTGAAGTACAATGAATTGTTAAATCACAAATATCATATATCATATGATGTTAACACTATTACATAAATATTCAAAGTTTTTTAATAATAATTAATAATAAAAAAGTATTTAAATTATTAAAAATCATCATTTAAACATTTTGATTTAATGATATTGATAGAAATAAAACAAAAAACAAAATTAAGTATTAGACTAAGCACAAATTTATTTGAATAAAAATAAAATAAAATTTAAAAACAAATAGATGAAATTAGTTGTTAACAACTTTATATATTTCTTAATTATGGTATATTGCCACCCAAAAAAATTAAGATAAATTTGACTAACTTTTATTTTGATTTAATTTATATATTTAGATTGATAGTTTAAATACTATTACTGATGATAAAATTTATATCTTTATTAACATTTTTATTTAATAATAATAATATGCAAGTGTGGAGTGGGGTAGATATCCATACCTGAACTTATATGCACTTATTTTTAGGAGTAATTGTTTGTATTTATAATGTGTTTACCATATTCGTTATGTGTATTTTTTTCCGGATATTTATGAGTCCATTTGGCATTTTAAATAGCCTGATCATCCTGTTTGAAGTCACTATTGTTTCTTTTGGGTACTTTGATCATTTTGTACCAATTCTATAATGCTCCCCATGTAGAGTAACACAACTATTTCCAATTTTATACATATGAGACATGTTTGGGATTAATATTACTTTGTGTAGTGATTATAATAGTATTACAATTACTACACAAACTAATATTCCTTCCAAACACTTATATTATTGTTTCAAACCACCAAACCCCTCTCATACTAACAAAATTAGAGTGAAAATCTAGATTTAAAATGCAAAATTTATATTTTGATATTTTAAAAATTAGATAAATTTACATTAATTCACTTTGACATAGTAGTCTACTGTAGATCGATAATTGAAAATTTGTCAAAACACGAAGGTAGTTATCTCAAGATAAATAGAAGTTCAAGATTTTTTCTACTCTTACAACTAAGATGGCGATAAAATGAATGACAATTTCACAAAATAAAAAATACTAAATGAGTTTAATTTTGAAACACCAATATTTTTTTTTTTTTTTAATTTAAAGTGACAAGTCACTGTATCTCATGCATTACAGCAAAAGGGGTCATAGACTTCTACTTTTAGAAGCCGACAAAATTAATTGTTAAAGCTTAAGATGAATTTGAAGTAATAATTTATGATTGAGGAGTAGAATTATTTGTCCTAAAACAATCTCACAGTTTCAATAATTGAGCTGTTGTTTAGAAGTAAACACACACACAAGGGAGATGCTGCCTTGAAATTGTCAGTTGTTATAGTATGATTTGATTTGAAAGACCCCCACGTTTAACCCTATTAAGAACACGTGGCTATATCAACGCCAGTTAAATAATAATAATAATAATAATCCAATTTATATCTTCATTGAGTGGGGGCTTTGTACCCTCCTTGTCCCTTGCTCCTTAATTTACATATTCACGCACATGCTTATATTAATCTTGCTTTCTAGTTATTATACTACAACAATAAGAATGCAAAATAAGGCACAAATCTTGTTAACTAATATTGGAGACTTTGGAACAACACTAAAACAACGTTGAATCAAATGTTTTAGAATTATAAGAGATTTTTTATATTATATTTTTTTAAGTTTTGAGTGGAGATGTAGTGTCGAGGTCTCATAGAAGTTTTAGATTTTTAGTTTATTATTGTTTCCGAAGCTCTTCCATACTCTTTGATAAGTGGTATGATTATTATGATTTAATTTGACGGGGAAGCGTGAGTGAGATTCTTGTATAGATAAATCTAGTGACGTGAATTACTCATATTTAAGAGAAAAATTGTTGAAATTCAACTATGAGTGGTTAGCCCCAATTTGATTAGAGATGAAAGAAATCTTAAATACGTAATAAAGATGACCTATATACTTAATGTCCTAAAATTTTAGATACAGATACGCTGGCAAAATCTTAGGAAATTTGTTGCTACCAGCACTCCGAGCATGCAAACATTTGACAATATATACTACTATAACAAACATTGTTTTAGTAAAACAAAGTAATTGATTAATAGAACACGTTCTCTGTAAATTGTTTACTTATTAGGAGTAAAAATATATTATCAGCTACTCTGTCATTGCTAATTTGACACATTACAGCTAGCTAGCTTGCAAATGACATGTTGACCTTGTAAAATACACCACCATTCATTGAATGTAGCTAATCGAATATATAATTAGTCTAATAAAAAATACAACATTACAAAGCCATTAGTCGGTTGAATTACTTTTAATATATTCAAATTTGAGGGGTTCAAGTTTTGTACATGTTATACTAAATAACATTATTAACGGTTGGTTTGAGAAATTGACTACATCTCTAGTAAAGTTAAAGTACCCTTGTAGTTACCAACATGATAGGCACAGTTAGTTAGGTTAGTCTCTGACTCTTGATCAGAGATACGTAGTTAACCCAAAAATGAAAATTACATTGAATAATAGTTAATTTCTACTAGCAGATCAAGTGTCTTTGTTCTAAAGTGTGATTGCAGTTACGTTTTTAATATTGAAATTGCAGTAAAATACAAATAAATGTGACTGCAATTGCGGTTGTAATACCTGTGTAGACACAAAAAACTTTATATTGTAACAACCATTTTGCAGTTACTATAATTTATAACTATAGGCAACTAGACTCTATTAATTTATAGTTATAGAGAATTATTGAGGCCTGTCATATTAATTAGTTAGCAAAGATAAAGACAGTTAGTTAATATTGCACATTTTATCTGTAATTTGTAAACCACAGAAACATGCGTTATTCACATTGATTTTGGACCAAATATGGATCAACTCTGGCTTTAAATGATAAAATCCAATTTAAAGACCAAGATCCACATGACAAAATCATAAACAACTTTAAAACACAACACAACACATAGATGGTGGTTTTGTTTGCATATCACAATTGCAACAAACATCACTGCCTCTTATAATCACACTACCTTGAAATTAACCTGATCCTCGTAATGCCAAAATCTGCTGCTCCATCTACAATCAGATACACAGACAGAACAAGTGATTTAAAAATGATATAATTATATAATCAGCTTCTCATGATTAAATATATATATATATATAGAAAAACAGTACATATAAGATCTTCTACTCCTTACCTTGAAGAGAGTCTCAAGCTTGTTTTTCACCAAGGAATACTCATGTTTTACTTGTTGCAAGCTTTTCAAACACCTACATACCAATCATTGAGATTTTTCACAAAGAAAGAAAAAAAATCCATACACACAACTAGGACACATGTTCCGTGTAAGTACTTTGGTTGGTGAGCTAAAAGACGCTGAAGAAGATTTAAAAAGGAAGTTTCCAGTTTAAACACGGAAAAACTAACCTAACAACTAATTTACTAACATTTGCTTATAAGAAAAAAACACAATTAGGACACATGATATTTTGACAAGATTCATATATATCATCATATCATATACTTTGGATGTAAGAATTTTGATATGGAATTGCCAAGATGATTACCCTTCAATGTTTTGCTCCGTGGAAAAGTTGCGGAAGGAAATGCAGGCTTTATGAACTCTTTCTGCACCAATGCTGCATTTTGCCCAAATAATCATTATCAAGATAGTTATAAAAACACTTAGAACAAGAGTGAAAAATATGGGTGAAAAAATTTCCACAACTCTCATTAATATGAACTCGGATGCTCTATAGTATAGTATGGTGTAGCAGTAGTAGAAAAACTTTAGACAAATAAATTTTTTAACTTTATAAATATGAGTGTTTTTTCAATATAGCTACCAATCAAAATTTTGTTATATAGTAGTAGTATTAAGTTTGGGTTAATTGATAAACTACTAGCTATAAAGAATGATTACCTGGAGCTGCTACCCTTCAATTGGTGAACATGAGCATCCAACCTTTTAAAATCAATATTTTGTTGGCCTCTGTTTGATATGCATCAACATTGAAAATATGAATTTTGTTTTTATATAACCAAAATATGACATATATAAAAAACAAGAAAATTTTAATTATTTTCTTACAGTGTTGTAGTAAGCTCATTAAGAAGCCTCTCTGCATCATCAAAAAAGAGAGTAACCACTTCAACAACAAAATTTGGGTGGCTTTCATCTTGAAGTTGTTCAAGTTGGTTAAATTGATCATCTAGAAATCCCTTTTTTCCAAACAATAGTATAGTGAGTAAATAATACAACAGACATAGCTCAATGTAATGTAATGGAAATTGTACTAATTAACTACCTCATGAAATAAGGAAGAAATATAATCTAAAAGTTGCTTCTGAAGCTGAACCACAATACCATCCATTACTAGTCTCAGCTTTTAGTAAGTCACTTTGATATCTTAGTTAGATACACATTACCTAAGGTTTATATAATGTGAATTTTGTTCTCAAACAGGAAAAAGTATCATATGTGTTTTGTTTTATTTTATTGTATAGTATTTAATATTTAATTTTTTTTTTGTAATTTAATAAATACAGAAAGAGTAATATTTAAATTAAGCAAGTAACTCACTTATTGTGTTTCTGTTCATTGCTTCCACACCAACTTATCGTTCAATGACAGCTTAATGTTTACTATATAGGATTAGGATGACTGGATCTAAAACTCATGCCACATACCATTCATCTTTCCATCTTTTTCATTTTGTAATTATTGCCTCCCTCTCTTTTGTTACCTCCCTCATCATGATTTCCTTTTTTTTTTAAATTAAAAAAATTGCTAAAACCGAAAAAACGGAATGTATAAATGATATTTACTAATAGTATAAAACGACAAAATGTCTTATTTATAAATATGATAAAATAGAAATATCTGAATTATCTATGTCTCTAAAATTTTAATATTGACAACGTCAAAATGATTAATTAAATCTGCATTAAATTAAAGTTAATTTATCATATTTAAATTAAATGGACACCACAACTAGACATAAACCAAAACAACTTACCCCAAGATGACAATTTGACAAACAAACAACGTATATTAAGACGACGGAATGATAAAAAACAATAAAAAGAAATTAAATATTTGTAAAAGTAAGTTATTTAGAGGAAATAAAAGGAAAAAATAATTTAAAAGGATGACTTCAAATAAAATTCACTTTGAACCACACATTTAAGTGAAAAAACTAGAAAGAGAACTTGCGTTGTCATCTCTTAAAAGCTACGTGTAAGCTTTTATAATAATAATAATAATAATAATAATAATAATAATAATGATAATAATAATAATAATAATAATAATAATAATAATAATAATAATAATTATTATTATTATTATTATTATTATTATTATTATTATTATTATTATTATTAATCAATCAGTCTCATATTAAATACTTCATTTATATCATAATGAATGACTTAATTTACGATTTTATATAAATTAAAAAAAGTATATAAATAAAAGAGAGAAAGAGAAAATAATATTTTTACAAAAATATATTTATTAAGTATCAGTGCATGTTTTCATCATTATTATTGATGTAAAATAAAATATTAAACTGAAAACTATACTTGTAATATTAATTAAAAGATACAATTGCAAAATAATAATTAATATCATATTAAAAAATTGAAAAGGTAATTTATTTTTGAATAATTTTTTAACTTATAAATGAATTATTTATTGTGGGATAGAGAGAATTACATTTTAACTATACACTTCTTAAAAAAATATTAGTTGTATTAATTTTAAGAGTAAAAGAATATACTAAAACTAAAATACTTAAATTAATTGAAGTAATTGAAAGTAATAATAATAGAATAACAAGTAATTAGTAATTTGATTAAAAAAATATTTCAATCATAATAGATATAACGAAAGAAAAAGAGTGTTTTTTTTTTAATTCCATAAATAATCCAAGGCTATGGTTTTCATTTAAAAAGTGAATGATAATTTTTGGGTGATTTTACTTTTGACCCTCCCTTCAAAAATTCAAATTAGTTATTAAATCATTAAAATATAAATTAGTTTAGTCTTTAATGTTAAAATTATTAAAAAATTATTTTAATATTTAATTATATTTTTCAAAAAATTTTATGATAATAAATTATATTTCTTAAAGACTACTTTGATAACGGAAGGATTAATTAAAAGACTGAATTAAAAATCAAATTTGATACTTAAATATTGGTTTAACTAAAAAAATCTCAATGGCTAAAAAAAAAAAGTTTTGGATGACTTTTAAGTTGGTAATGGGCTAATAGCACTTTTTTTTTTTTATTTCAAAGTCTAGAGTCTAGATCTCTCACTTCCCGGCATATTGCTAAAAATAAACATAAGTTGCTTTTTGTGAACTATAAAGCACAAGCAATAAAGCCAATCTAATCTACCATAAGGCTTATAAATCCAAAACAAGAACATGAGAGACTATATATCCTTGACTTACAAATTGAAGGGGCCAATTATGGGGTGACATTCTTTTTTCTTGGTAACACAATCCACTTACTTCACGGCTCAGTCACTTAGGAGAAAGGGAAACAAGTTTAGAGAGGATGCTAAATTATTTTTAGATTTACATCTCTCTTTTTATTCTCTTATTTCTATATGCACAAGAATTGTTTATGTATCTATTTCTCTCATAATATAATGGATTTTGATACGACACTCCACACCGTATATTATTTTTCTCTCATAATATCCGTAGCAAAAAATTGGATTTGCAGCTTGATTCGTGATCATCGTGGCTCGATCAGCTTGGTCGTCTTCAACGACGGAAGTACATGAAGGCGAAGCTATCATATAAGATAGTTAAATAAGTTCATAATTATAAATTATGTTGACATTGTAAAATTATTTTCAAAATAGCTGCATATAGTTATTAAATTCTAACGTTAAAATCAATATTGTTTCCCATCACACTTATTCCATTTCACTATAATCCGAAGATAGCCTTAGGAAATTATATCCTTTCTATAATTCTAGCTACAGACTCATTGGATGTATAAAAGCTGCGGCTTTGGTATTTGTTTCTTGTACATTTAAATTCCAACTTTTGTATATCAATTTTATTTTTGAAACAGCAAAATATAGCATATTAATGTTTTGGCTTAATTGTAGTATTGGTTCCCCTATTTTAACTGAATCGTAAAAGTAAAAGTAGTCCTTCTCTAAAATAAGTCACGCCACACCATTTATAATCATATGTCTCAGGTACAATTGTTGCACCACGAGATCTTAAGGCATAGTCGCAAAAAAAAACGAAACTTCATCAAGTTTTGGGACCAAAATTCTGTTTGGAATGAATACTTTTGCTATTAACTATCAAACTAAACTGGACTTTCGTGAATAAATTTGTTGCTTTCAATGTTTGATAGGACGACATTTACCATAAATAGCTTCTATTTATTTATTTATTAATTCATAAAACAACAACATTGAATTGAATTTAAGTGGTTAATAAATTTCAATTAAAGACGAATTATTTAAAAAACTCAAATTTAAATCCTAAAATAAATTTTTACTAGACTTTACTCACCGATGAAATACATATTAATATGGATTAACAAATATTACTTGTTATTAAATTTTAACTCAACTAACAAATACATATTAATATAGATTAAAAAGCAATATTATTATCCTTAAACTAGACAAATACCGTTTTGACTCTTAAGATTAGACTCTTAAGTTCTAATGATGAAATTTACGTCTCTTTTAAAATAATAAAATAAAATAAACCAACATTATTCAATAGAATCCTATTTCCATGAGAACCATAGGATTAAAAAGAAAACGACAACATACCATCGAGTTTGGCACATGCTCCACAATTTTCATTTTTCTCTTTTACCATCAAGTTATATTTATTTATTTTGGGTTGAGAACATTATTATATTTTCTTTTCCTATCAATCATGTTATATTTATCTCAGTTTACTGTATTAGTATTTGCTCTTATCCATTCGATTTACAAGCTTAATTATGCTGTAACAATATTCAACTATCATCATTTTGTCAAAGAAATATATTTAACCATTATTAAATTTGGATACGTTCTCATTTGATCATATTTTCAAAATAATATAAAAATAATTTAGTAATTAGATACACTAAGAAAATCACGTTCTTCATCACTGTAGTAGGGGTGGTCATTTTTTATGGTGAGTCACTGACCATATGATTGGTGACTCAGTCCTAGTGTGGGCATTAGTTTCACAGTTGTGGTAGATACTGTTTTTTCTTCTATGCTATTACTGGGAGGTCAAGAGAGTACAATAAAAGGTGAAGGGTGTTGAGTATCCAATGCCATCATTCCATGAATAAAATTTATTAGATAAAACTATTTTTCCCTGTTTGTTCCGTAACTACTTCCTGGTGGTGCCCACAAAGAAAATTTTAGATTCACTAAGGATAATTCCAATATGACCAAAAAAACAAAAACAAAAAAACTAATGATAATTCCAATATTGGCTGTTTGGTAGCTATAAATAGGCAATGCCAATTTTACTGTATTATCTCGGTCATTTATTTTTATTGAAATTATTTTGGTCAAAAAACAGACCATTTTTTAGGATCATGTTACCATTTTTTTCAATGGACAAATGAATCTCTTGAATCCAACTACGGGGTTGGGAGAAATATAAATATGAGTGAGTACATAGAGCAGAGTCAAGAATAATGAACTATTTCATAATCACGATTTCTTTCCCCTCCTTTCTCTATGATTTTTCCTTTTCCCTCCACCCTATGAACTATGAAGAAATAATACAATAAAAACATATAGAAACCTACCCAGTGCCCACACATATAATTTATAGTTATGCATTTCAATATACATCATTTACAAGAAAATTAGAAGGTCAGAAGAATAACCGCACTGGGAATATTGTGAGTGAAGAACATTAAATTCCTTGAATCAATGGTCAGTAGCATTTAGCTTGTTGCATCGAAATCACCTGCATTTGTTAATTAAAATTCCTTTACACCACCAATTTACAACAATACGAAGAGAGGGAAGAAAGCATAAAACAAAGCAGTCATCAACCTGCAACACAAACATTTTGTAGTTTTAAGGAAAAGCATGAAGGAGGCAAGATGGTGACTAACAAGAAACTGTTCTCAATACCTTCTGTTTACTTTATAGACATTTTCAACTGCTATACATACATACATACATTCACAGACACACACAAAGCCCTATAGCTTAATCTGAATCTCAATAAAAACAAAAGGTTAACTGTTTCAGATTCATACCTTCCTCGGAGAAGTCAAATACATTACCAAGCATGTCATCATCATCACCATCTTCATCAGATTTCTCCCTGCCACAGGGACTGCTACAATCCACATCAGTAGTAGCTTCTGTTGATTCATGACAGTCAACTGATGCTTTACAATAACCTTCTTGAAAAAATTGCTCATAGTCTGGTGAGTCACGTATTGACTCCTCACAAGCAACATTCATATTCATATCACAACCACTAAAACTTGAATTGAAACTGTGACTAGCTTTTCCATGTTCAGATGATTTAACCTTTGTAGCTATACTATCAGCAAAATTTAAGACACCTGCCGAAACCTCAATTGTGTTAACAGTTTCCCAGCTTAAAAGAGGTGATGTCATTGCCAACACAACTACATCTTGGTTCTTTTTGCATTTAAATTTTAAACTAATTACAAAACAAGTTAGTTGATAAAGAAAAATATATGCCGACAAGCTTGAGAAAATAGTCAAAAACAAAGAGTCGTCGATAGAATATACGAAAAGTATCTTATAATATCTATTAGAATATATGAGTAAATATTTTACAGTTTCTTGATATTATATTATAATATCTTAAGTTTATATCGTAAGATCAATTCGCAATCTTAGGGTATGTTTGGATAGAGGATTATGGAGGAGAGGGTTTTGAAAAACTGTGTTATTTGAGATTCTTAAAAAATTGAAAGAACAACATGATAAATTATCATATAATATTTCAATCGCACTTAATTCAATTTTAGAAACATTTTATAGCTTTTTTAATTTAGAAAAGAAAAATAAGTCCCCTGCCCTCTCTTTCAAAACCCTCTATCCAAACATACTCATAAAGTATCTTAGATTATCTCCTAGGATTAGTTTCTATATTAGTTAATATTATGATTTTTCTATTTATTTAGAATTAGGAGTCTTGTCCTTTCTATAAAGAGAGGTCAGTTTTTAGTTTTTTTTTTTAAGTTACTAGTTATTAGCAATAACATCCAGGCTCTTATTATTTCTCTGTTTTTTTAATCTAAATCCAATAACTACAATGCTATCTTGATATTGGGATTCATTTCTTATCTTAGAGTATCTCTTAAGATTAGTTTCCATATTACTTATAATTATGATTTGTTTCCCTAGTCAGTTAGGACTAATAAATAGTCTTGTATCTCAATAAATGAGGGCTAATGTCCAATCGATTTGTATCATAAAATCATCAATCATATTTAAGTTTTTATTCTCTCTCCTTTCTTTATCAGCGCAGTACCATCGTATGTGACTGGTACCTTCCTCCTCAAAACCTCATAACTTCAACATGATATCAGAGCAGTACTGTCTTGTGTGACTTGTCTCGTTACTATTCCACTGTCAAGTTCTCAAATGTTTGGGAGTGTACTAATACATATATTTAGAATTCATTTTGTCAAATCCTTTTTTTCTTCTAGGTTTCAAACGATTTTCCCTAGGGCTTCAGCAGCTATTAAGAGTTTGCCCACTATCTGTTCATGATTTCCGGTCATAGGAAGGATTGCAGTCAGATGAAACTCTGCCATTTTTTGTAATTAAAAATGCTGAGAGATTTTCCGACAAAGTCATTCTCAAAAGAAGTGGAATCAGCCAGCATGCCATCCGCCACAACACCACAGCTATAGCTTTAGGCATGCATTGTCTTCCCAATCACAATTTGAGACATTCCTTCCATTGCGTTCATCGACCCCTCCTGTTCCTACTTAGGCCCTGTTTGGTGTATAGGTCTTAGTTTTTAGGTGTTCCAGGCCCCTTTCGTTGTTTTGAACTTTAGACTGTTTTCTACCAATTTTATGGGGACTGCATGTTTCCAGTGAACGTCCTGTTGGTTTTGATGCTCCTTATTGAGGCCTTCATACCTTCAACCATTCGTTGGTTGACTAGTCAAACCCTCTTAGTTTGTTTGGGACTCCATCAAACTCGTGGGTCTCACTGTTTTTCCTTGATGTTTGAGTGTTTTATTGCTGTTTAGATCCCTACTTCACATCTTCAACCATTCGTTGGTTGACTAGCCAAATCCTCTTAGTTTGTTTGGGACTCCATCAAACTCGTGGGTCTCACTTTTGAAGGTTTTTTCCTTGCTGTTTGAGTGTTTTTATTTCTGTTTAGACTCCTACTTTTTGTTATAGATTTTCGTTGGATCTTCTCTGCCGCAGGTTCTGGTTTGTTCATTCATTGTGCTGCTTTAAGGTGCTATTTTGGTACTGTTTTCCTAAGCCACAATTGACTCCGGGCTTCAATTGCTCATTCTTTGTTTCAATTTTGTTCAAAGTTGTGACAACTTTTAGTTGGAGCTTTAGCTGCTGTAAGCATTGGCGGTTGGCTAATGTTATTTCAGTTTGGTTCGTCATGATAATGTTACCACCTAGTTATGGCTTCAGCTGCTGTAAGCATTGGCCCAACATCGTTTCTGTTTGGTTCAAATTGTTCTAGCCACGGCTTTGACGGCCTTAAGTGCAGACCCAATATCGTTGCAGTTTGGTTTGGTTATATTGTTCATGAAAGTTAGTTGTGGTTGTGGAACTTGTTTCTCTTCAAAGAGTATATTTCTAACAAACTTAAAGCTTAGTAATCTATAACTTGAGGGGAGTGATAAACTATAAGAAAAACATCTTGCACTTTTGACTTTATTCTATGCATTCTCTCCTCTTTTTATCTAAAACCCCATACCTTCAACAGTTACAAAATATAGGTAACTCAAAATATGTAATAGAAGCTTTAACATTGAATTTCTTATCTTACCGACGTTGGTTTTTTCAGCTAAGCCAGGTATCATAAACTTTGGTTGGGAAATTGCAGCGTCTTCTGAAAACTTCTCTTCAGTTGCATGTGAATCAGATGAAGAGCTAGAGCATCTTCCTATAACAGTACCTCTGACAAACATCATAGAACTTGTTACAATGTGAATGGACAGTTACACAAACGTTTCTAAACTTTCATTATAAGGAAAAAGATGATTAAGCAGCCCTCCAATTTTAAACAACTACGACCTAAAAACTAGTTCCCGGAAAATCACACTCAGTTTCAATTTTATTGGGCAATAAGCAAAGGAATAATGGAAAGGTGAAACTTTAGTCTAAACCACCACTAACAAACCATTTACATTAGACCTATATATATACCATGCAAATGTATGATGGCAATGTACAGGAAAAATAATAAAATATAATAGTTCCTTGACACAAACAGAGTATATAAAAAAAAAAACTCCTATAATTTCCGAAATATAAAATTGAAGTAAACTTAACTAAAGCATCTCCATCTAAAACATAAAGAAGACCTATGTTCTTAATGACAAATAAATTAAATAAACCTAGCTACAAAAGAAGTGTAAACTGGAGAAACATATTTCAAACCAAAATTTGCAAGGATGTAGAAAATATGGTCATGTGCAACTACTCAATATTTTCACCAGCTTAGAAAATTTGAGAACCTGATAGTTAATTGAAAGCATTCCTGTATTTAGAATGGAAATTATCGAAGTGGAAAGTTAATATAAAACTTCCCCAGTGGACCCAACAACAAAAAGGAAGATAAGGAACCGTTACCTGTCACCCCAAGTGGACTGAATTTTGTGGAAATGATCAAAGACGGGCAACAAAACCTTCTGTCTTATTTCAACCTCATTAATAGGAATATTCTCTATTTCAATCTCTCCATTAGTTATAAATTTGTGTTTATTCAGCTCTCCAGTTTCAAAATAACCCATCACAAAGAAAGACACCTAAAAATTGAGGAAATAGTTTGATTGAAGGAACAAAATAATGTTGACAAAGGAGAAAAACATGACTCTTCAGCCCAGAAATCAAATGAATACCTCAGACTTCTGCCAAATTGGTATCCTCCCAGAGCTTATATGTACCTCTGCATTTGAGAAGTGACAATCCTGATTAAGTTTTATAGAATCATCATTTCCAACACTATAATTTTCACTATTTGAAACATCCAAGATCATTTCATCGGCTTCCAGTCCACCAGGTGTACTCCCCGATATATGTACCTCTCTTTCTAGCCAATCATATCTCCTACAGACATCCCACCATTGAACAGGTTCAACCTTCACTCGTAAATCTTCTTCTTGTATCTGTGGTGAAGGACCTTGAACTGTTTCATTTGGCTCTGCCATCAATGACGGTAGTAGGTTATATTGAATTAAGTGACCAGAAGGGGTATAAATTAGTAGGTGCTCCATGGCATGAACTTTTGTGTATGTATTGTGTGAATCAGGAGGAACAGAACTATGAAAGACAGCAGAAACAGCACCAGATGGAACTGAGACTTTCCCTGCTGCAGATGATGCAGCATTACTAACCGTATTGAGCCATCCAGCATTAATATTTTTTATTCTGCTAACCACCGAAAGAAAAGCAGGAGGTTGGGGTGTGTGGCAAAGCTGTTGCTGCTGGGTTACAGTAAAATGCGGAGTGAACCACCATGGTAGAGGAATAATTGGCAAAAGAACAGGCCCTCCTGTATCCTGATTGTGTATCTTAAGAACTGTCTCACCACCAAAAGGGGAAAGGACAAAAATATGACAAGTTCCCTTGGAGGAAATGATGGAAACCCACTGACTGTAATGGCTAAAACAAATATCTTGTATTACCTGTATAATAAACATAATTTAGTAAAATCCTTTGCAAGTATAGAAATATAAGGATTTAATTTTGATTTCTCTTTCTTTACACCATCATTTAAACACATCTTGCCAAATCCATAAAGAAATTTAACTACAAATACCACAAGCAAGGAAGGTTAACTCTCTATTGATGTGTCAAGACCTCTGTAGCACCGACACCTCTGAGTGTCCAACACACAACACCGACATCTTAATTACATTCAATTAATTCATTTTATCAAATTATTACCAGCATCAACGTATTAGTGTCAGTGTCGTGTCCGGTACCTGTGTCAGTCTCAGTGCTTCATAGGTCAAAACATCATTAGATGATGGTGAGAAACAGTTGATCAAATTTAAGCTCTAAACACAAAGGCCTCAAAGAAACAGAGAATAGTAGCATACAGCAGATGTCATGCCACGGTGGAGCTTGTAAAGGTGAACATGAGAACAACTCCAATCATTGCTTTGTGAACCTGATCCATTCTTTGAGTAGGAAGGCATAATTCTAAAGATATTAATGTTATTACCATGAATTGAGGCTGTAACTATCAGTGTCCCACTCGGATCAAAACATAGCGCAGATATAGGACTAGTATGGGCCCTAAATTGTGCCACAACAGCTCTAGAAACAAAATCCTTGACAACAACCTGCAATAAATCAGTATTAGTAGACAACGAGAATACCATGTAGAATGATTATTATCCAGTTGCCACTGACATAAACTATCATCTACCTTATAAAATCCTTCTTCTATGGCTAAGCTGAACCAATAGATGATCTCATGTAAATTGTAATAGAGATGCCAATATTACTTTAAGAAATAAAATACCTGGTCAGCAGTCCAGAATCATTGCAAAAGAAAATCAAATGATAATGTGTTAGTCATCAAATATAATACTCACCACCCCAGCTGTATCTGTTTCTGTAGAATTTGAAGTAAATCGACTAACTTTCCAGCTTGAATTTGGTGATACAGGAGAACTAGATCCATCGGGCAGTAGATCTTGATAGTATTTAGACAATGTTTTGTAGCCCATATCACTAAGATTGATCAGCCCCGAAGCCAAATGCTTGCTAGATTCCATGGCATATCGGGCTACCAGGTTTCCGCTGCTTGGTGATGTTGACGGGCTGACAGCAGGAGGAGTAAGACTTTGAGGACTTAAGCGACTCGTGTTTGACAACAGTGGGTTGTTGGAGGCATAAGCTAACCACCGTGGCCCTACAGCCATAGGACCATAGCCAATATTAACCCCAACCACTCCTTGCCCTCCCAACTGAGGCACAGGATATGTAAGAACACTGAATTTATTCTCAAGAGTAAGGGCGTCAAAACAGTATATCTGCAAGCAAAATAAAAATGAAAATAACAAATTAGCCAGGTATAAGTTATGTCAATAACAAACTAAGTCATTGTATATTACAATTAATTCATAAAAAGAACATACAATAAGTATCTTGAATTGAATACTTGTAATATGTCTAAGCAAATTGTTAAACCTATCCAATGTCAACTGAAAACAACTATAAACTCTATTTCCTCAATAAGATAACATTAGGTATAGGTGGGGCTAAAAACACATTACAAACATACTTGACTCAAAAACTTACTTGAGTAGCCAGACCCACAGCAACTATTTGAGGACTGCATCTAACCATGTAGACAGTTGAGCGGAATCTCAGAGCATGTACATAGGTATGGGACCTTAGTGAGTAAAATCTAACAGTTGTAGCTGAGTTGATAATATTTTCAGCTTGAGCTTCATTGTGGACATCTCTGATATTTTGCATTGTACCAGGTATCTTTGATTTATCACATGCAACAACCAAGAGCAAAGGATGTGATGCTCTAAATCCTTCACAGCCCTCCAATTTTGCAGGGACAGGCTGCATCTGTAAAAATGAAACTGGATCATCACGTTTTGAGACAAGTTCTTGGATATTTAAGGCATCTTCCACATCAAGAACTTGAAAGCCATTGGAATAACCGAGTAAGAGGACATTTTTGAAAGAAGACAGACCAAGCTCTAGCCTATCAAAGCAAGCCCAAAGCACCTGCTTGACAAAAAAAGATGTCAATAATTTTGACAGCTTGGTTCATAGATAATAGCTCCACCATAGCATAATGTTGACCAAATTATTAGGCAGCATACATCACACCACAATCAATGCTTCTTAAGAGTGGCATATATGCAATACTCAATTGTACCGCATTGACAACTACAAGACGCATCAACAATACAGTCAATACTCTATTGTCATGCAATTCCACCGAATCTCAACCATTGATTTATTTAGCGACTTCCAAAATTACTTACTTTACTCCCTAAAGTGGTGTTGGATCCTTGTCTAACTATTCCATCATCAAACAAATCAATCTCACATTAATTGTGGTCTGAAAACGATGAAAAATTAGCCAAACCAATATTCCCTTTTATTGTTAGGGGTTAGAGACTATTGTTAATTGTTAATCAGAACATTCGATACCATTTTACTTCCCTCATACAAAACAAAACAGAACAAATTTCAAAAGAAAAAAAAATCAATTAGAATTGAGTATGGAAAAAAAGGAGACATAGCGAAGTTGATTACGTCCTCAAACTCACTCAATAATCCAAAATAAATCTAAATTAATTGTGTGTGGCAAAACATAAAAAACAACTACGTCTCTACAATAAACTCCTCAGCAGTTCGCAAATAAGAACAGCGTTTTCTAGAGGCGTTAGCAAAATAATTAGCAAGTTTTCCGGGAACTAAAATTTTTCCTCAAAACCCACGTCATCACTTGTATCTCACTTCTCATTTCAGAACAGCATTCACACAAGTCACAATTTCAAAACAACAAATAAAAACTTGAAAAATTAAATGCTACCTGGTCTTTGTTATCATGTCCGTCGCCGGAGATAGAAGCAGCGACGGAGGCGCCGGCAGTTCGGACGCCGGAGGACGCGGTCTTAATGCAAGACGAAATGAACTTGAAAGAAGAAGGAACGAACCCATTGCTCTTGCAACCGTTGTTCTTTCCCTGCTTCTTCATAATAATAACAATAAACTACGCGATGTTCTACAGGCCACCGGTGAGTGACCGGGAATTCCGTCCCCGCCGACGAGTGTCGCGGAACGCAATCGATCGGATATAGCATAAGATTTAGAAACGTCGGGATTTGCCCTACACGGCGGCGCTAAAGAACTCCTGTGTTCGGTTTTTAGTTTGGTGGTTGAAGAAAATTTGACCTTAACAAAGACGGTTCTGCTTTCAAGTTTTGGACACACTGCCCGCGATTCTGCTTCTGCTTGATGCTAATCACAAGTCATATTTCCCTTAATTGTCACTTAGATCCCGTGACATTTTCGATAATGTCCTTTGTGTCCCCTTCAAATATTTTCAAACTTCAACTTCGCTCCACCGTGTGAAATTACCATCAACCCCATGCATCTTCTATTTTCTATTCTTTAATTGATAAATTATTAATTTAAATAATTATACCGTATAGTCATTATCCCAATTTCAAACAAGGGGTTGGTAACATGGTATGATTAAATTACAAAGGAAGATTTGGTTTGGTGGGTAGTTTTTAATTCATGCTTGGAAGGGAATCACTGGTGGATGAGTGTGAGGGGCAAGATGGACATTAGAGGTGGCAGGCACGTGGGTAACGTGTGGTATTTGGCATAAAAATGGGGGGTGTAATCGGGTTATAAGCAAATTTAGGGGAGAATTTTGATAAGGTAGTAGTAAATTACAAAGGAAGGAAGAAAAGGGTTCGAAGAATATTAGAAAAACAAAGGCCACAAGGCATATATACAAATATTAATTGGAAACGACAAGGAAGCAAGGGGAATATCTTAATCTAGATGCGGAACCAAAATAAAATATTTTCAATTGCGCTTCCAACCTGTACTTGTTTGCCAAGAAAATGATAATCATTGAGTCGTAATTGTAGGTAGAGTTAGAGTGTATGCAAATATAACGTGAATCCTTTTCCTATTGGTTTTTACTTTTCAAAACTCTACACACAACATAATAACAACAAAAGGTTATATGAGTAGAAACCGTGAGATTTTTTTTTATGTATAATGACAATTTTTCTTTTTGACGCAAGAAACCGTGAAAATTTATTTTCCATTTTTATGACCAGAGTATCATTATACAAAGAATAAATCCTCGGTATTGACATGTGTGTGCGAAATATTTTACAATTTTATTTTCAGATAAAAAATCCTCAATTTTGATAATAAAAATGTATACAATTATGTTTTTAGATAAATAATTTTATTTATGGTATTTTTAGTAGAAATATAAAATTATTAATAAATTCTATTTAAATACTGTTCATTAATCTTTTCCTTCAAATCTCAAATGCTAACTTTATCTTTTTTTAAATAAAGTACATTATATCTTTCTTCTAATTTTAAATATAGGTTTGGTTTATATTTTTTAATTTTAAATGGTTTAAAATACACAACTAATATTCAGGACATTAACTGATTTATGAATATTTGTGAAAATTTACCATAGAGCCTTTACATATATGATTGTTTTTTCCCTTTTTAATTTTGGGTTTATCTGTTCAAGCTTAAAAGTGATTTACAAAATACAGTGTACTCTTTTTTATATAGGTTATTCTTTTTAATCATAAAAAAGAGTGTCAGATACTTTTTTTTGTGAAAACGTTAAAATTCAGTCACCATTGGTTACTTATCATTATAAACTACAACAAATACATGGACAATTAAGAACTATATGCTCAATTCTAGCAGATGAAATATAACATATGGAACTATAAATCTAATTAATAATTGACCAACTATACAAGTTTTCTTTTTGAAGCATTCAACTATACAAGTTTTCTTTTTGAAGCATTCAACTATACAAGTTTTCTTTTTGAAGCATTCAACTATACAAGTTTTCTTTTTGAAGCATTCAACTATACAAGTTGCTCCATGTAAATTTAGGTAGTCTATATTTTGCAATCAAAATCTAATTGAGGTAATACAGTTCATATTTTTACAACTATAAACAGATAACAGGTTTTAAATATGAGATCCTTTTTGTCCATACATGTGACGTCATTAGCACTCATGAGTCAAGACCCAAGGCAACCAGCTTATGTCGATTGAGATCTCTTAGATATTTTGTGGAGTTGTATTCTTGTGCATCTAATATCTCTTCTGAATATGTTCTTTGGAAAGGCCTTCTTTTGCTTGCTTTTGTAGATAGGATACTGTCTTCCCCTCTTAGCAGTGTTACAACCTGCACCCATCAAACAAGATATATGATCAAAATCTCAATTTTCTAAAATTACATGGTTCTCTACTTCTCTTTACCTTTTTATTTATTTAAATGGTTCGTCATTAGACACGAATTTTGATAGGATACTATGAGAGGGTATGATTTCTATTGAAATAACGTGACCATAACTAACAAACAATACTAATAAGGCTTCATATTTCTCAGTTAACTTAATTAATAAATCTTTTGACTCTACTAACTTGTTACTTAGCCTAACCAAAAATGGTGGTGTCACGTTAACTATCAGAATTCATGAAAGATACAGAGTTCAGTTACCAAGAAAACATCTTTGTTTCCTTGCATTATAAATTTATAATAATGGTAATGTCAAGTGAAATTTCAATTTGATTGAATAATATGCAATTATCTAACTCATTGTAAACTTGCCTGATTCATGCGAGGGCGTAGGATAGGAGACTGCTCAACACACATTGATGCAGTCAAAACAACACATCCCATTTGTCTTTGGTCATAGTTATCACCAAGAGAAGGATCAACAAGGTCTTTCATATTATTAGCATCTAGCAACGGTTTTGCCTACCATACATAAAAAAATAGCAAACTTCTAAGTTCTCTCCAAGCGGTGACACATTAGATAATATAATGTAGGTAATATTACTCCTGGAGTACTTTAACTTATGTTATAGTATCAACTTACTCTTTTATTTTATAGACTAAATTGATATTATAAAATAAGTTAAAGGATTGTTAAAGTAATTTTTTCTATAATATATATATAACTTCTGGGAAATGCTAACAAGTGTCTTTAGAATATTTATTAAATATCTAAAGATAGAAATTTTACGTTGAAAAGTGCATTAGAAATTGTGTATTTCATTTTTGAAATGTCAACTTGTTATTTTTAATATAAAATTTCTACTTTTGTATCTTTAATAAATGCATTTAGAAACGGCGCTTGTTAGCACGACAGATATCTTTTATTTAGAAAAATGATTTACCCATATCACAACACTTTTCTTCATATGATCCAAAGCCCTACGCCCAGTTATGATCTCCAAAAGTAGAACCCCAAAAGAATAAACATCGGTTTTCTCATCCACTATGCCATGCATGTAATACTCAGGAGCAAAATACCCAAATGTGCCTTCAAATGTGGACACATTATGGTGAGTCAGTTGTTCTGGTAACCACTTTGCAAGCCCAAAATCACAAATCTGGATAAAAACTTGATTAATAAAGGAGTGAAAAAGAAGAAAAATTACATCAAAATTATATATACCCCCAATAACATTGGATATATAATCCTTGAAATTAGATAATGTTAGCAGCTTATCTGATTTGCAAACAGAACACAAACAGCTGAGTTTATTATCTCTTGGCAAAAGTTGAAATATTTTAAGGCAGTAAAAGAATCATATTGAAAATGCTAAATTGGACAAAGATGGCACCGCATAAAATCATCACCTTGATGATGTTTCTCTGCAATAGACTATAATATTGTCCATTAAACTCTCAACAGATAAAGCAACGCATCGAAAGAGTAGTTAGTCTCACAACTCAATCACATCACATGATTCAAGATAATCACAAGACATTGAATATACAAAATGAGCAAATATGTGTAGTAAAATACTAAGTCCTATATATAGCACACAGCACAACCAAATATTACAATTTTAGAGCCTAAATTTCATGCATCACATAATATTGCAGATAAATTATTTCATCATTTTCTCCAAGGAAGTTCAATAAAATACCTGTGGCTCAAAATCCTCTGTGAGCAGAATATTCTCTGCCTTAATATCTCTATGAATTATTCTCCTTTGACAATTCTCATGCAGATAAAGAAGACCATCGGCTATTCCAAGAGCAACTTTATACCTTTTACTCCAATCCAATTTGCATTTATCTGAACCTGAAATACATTATGAGAGAACAAGCAATAAATAAATACATTTAAAGTTTAAATACTGATATCATGAGAGACTTCAAACTAACTGCAAAGTACAAACCATGAAGAACAGATCCTAAACTTCCAAGTGTAGAAAGT
Organism: Cicer arietinum; assembly: GCF_000331145.2. Classification (NCBI taxonomy): domain Eukaryota; kingdom Viridiplantae; phylum Streptophyta; class Magnoliopsida; order Fabales; family Fabaceae; genus Cicer; species Cicer arietinum. The sequence continues at coordinate 5,254,716 of NC_021163.2, forward strand.
TCAAAGACAAGGTGCATTTCTCCATCTACACCACATCCAATAAGCTTTGCAGTATTAGGATGATCAACATGAGCAATTATGCCTAGCTCAGATAGAAAGCCAGCTGTTTTCTCCTCTGTGGTCCCTGTAGTCATTTTCTTCACAGCTATTAGTTGTCCATCTTGGAGCCTACCCTTGTAAACCTCGGCAAAACCACCTCTTCCAATCAAATTTTCTACAAGTTAAAGGAATAATGAAGTCAACTCAATCAAACTGATTATGTTCTTAACAAAGCAATTGTTATGACAATAGACACGAATAAATCGCACAGAGAATCAAAAATAACAAAACACAATGGTTTGCGTGGTCCGACCATGGTAGCCTACGTCCACAAATAGTCTGAGAATATATTGGTTAATATTATATATATATATAAAGCATCGGTGGTTATAATATCAACATTAATTTACTTGTTTTACTCACTACTCACTTTAAAGAAGTTAAATCTTACAAGTGGATAAATCATTCATAACGTGTACTAATATCAAACTATGGTATAATTGACTAAAGTAAGTATTGTCACCAGATAACATACCATTGCTGAAATTATTGGTTGCTTTTATGAGATCAGAGAGGCTAAAAGTCACCAAAGAAGACCTTAAATTGTGTACATTACTCATAACAAAATTTTCCCTAGTGCTTTTACTCTTCCACTTTGGTATCTTCGGCACACCAATCGGATGAAAAGAAGAAAGGCGTTTAACTGATTTTTTCTTCCACAACTTAAAAAATTTGCCCCAATGCGACCGCGCCCTCGAATTTGAACAACTGGTTTCCAATTCAGGTGGTTGCTTAGATTCAAACCCTCTAACACAAGCCTCTAAGACTCCTCTTGGAGACCCCTCGTCTTCTTTCTCTTTCTCAAGATCCATATCTCTCAAGTCTAATTGATAAAATGGAAATCACAAGCTCAACATTGTTACACAATGAAAAGTTTTTTACAATTTGGGATTGAAAAGCATGTAATTAGAAAGAACCTTGAGCAGAAGCAGACCAAGCAAGAAGAGATCCTAGAGTATTTGGTTTAAGATTAAGAGCATCCACAATAGGGACTTCCTTTGATTTACTAGCAAAGCTTCTCTTATGGTTCCTATAATTCACATAATCTAAGATATTATAAACCATAAACAGAATATAACATTTGAGCTCCACAACATTGGCAGGAGATTATATCATTTTTTTTTGTCTTAACTCTTAACCCTCCAAAGTTCCATAAGGTAAGAATTGTTTCAGGCAATATTCGAACTCCAGTTAATTGTCTCAAATGATTCGATACATATATCATATATAGATAAATATAAATAGAAATTAACATGAAGGAAAAGACATGCATACCATAAACAATAACGTAGCTGGTGAGCGTCACCCCCATTCGCCATTGTTTTTGTTTCTTTTGATATGAGTTTCTTTGTGTTACAAATTGAAGTGATGTGAATTAATGTGATCCATAGTAATGAAATTGATTACATAAAATTTGTTATTCTTATTCAAACACACCTTGATTTTTCTTTTACATGATGATTATGATTATGAGTTGGTAGAATCTCTGAAGGGGGACACGTGGCAGCAATAGAAGCTTTATAGCGAGTTGTGCTCTCAACCAAGGCCGAAGTGAACGACGTAGGTGGAAGCGACCGTTGGGTTTGTTTGGGCCAATGTTTTGGATTATCTTGAGACTCATGCGTGCCTCACAAGTTAACTTTCTCAATTTTGGCCTTTTACAAAAATATTATTATTATTATTATTACAATTCTTAAAATACCCCCGACTATTTTTTTTTAAAGATAAAAATACAGAGATTATTAATTGATTGTATATAATAGTAACACTAATTATATATGATACCCACATTTTGTGCTTCATGTATGATAATCGAACATATAGGCATACAAAAAAGTCATCGAAACTGAAAAAATGGTACATTCAAAGAGTAGAGAAAAATACAAAGCCAAGTCAAAGAGATAGAGAATAATGCATTAGAAATAAATAATTTTAGAAAAAGATTCAAATAAGTCACGAAATGCAAGTGATAGTTTTCGTATGGAGCATGCAACTGGGATTTATATATGAGGGAAGATGTGAGTGTAGAATAGGGGTATACGTGGGTTTTCACTCTGAATGTGGGACTTTCATTCCCAAGTAAATTTTCCAACCCTCTTACCCATGGGAATAAAAATGGCTAGAATGGGGTCGATTAGTTTTCGGGTAATGGATCTTTTGTTAAAGATTTTTAAAAAATTAATTTTGATTTTATATTTAAAAAAATGATTTTTATGAAAATTTATATAAAAATAGTAGAAGTTTTTTAAATTCATTTATTATTAATTAAAAAATAAATTTTAATATTTAATAATTTAAATATTTATTATTAGAGATTTTAATCATTTTTTAAAATTTTATTATACAAAATTTTTGTAGAAAATAAATAAAATGCTTAAAATTATATTTTAAGATAGACTATTTAAATTAATTTTTCATTTAAAGTTTTACTATTAAATTTTTTAAAAAAAATATATAACAAACAAAAAAATATTAAAAAAAAATCTTAAATGAACGGATAATTTATTCCTAACCATATTTATTATTTTTTTCCCTCTTCCCAAGTATAGGAATACATTTTGTCCTCTATTTTTTGGAATATACATTTTATCTCTAAAACAAACACCCCTTTATTATTATTATTTAAATTCAAATACACAAATATTTTTAAAAAATTTAAATTTTGTATTTTAAATTTCTTTTTTTAAAATTCAAACACAAACATATACTAAAAAAATATAAATTTTGACTTTAAAAAAAAGATAGATAAAATGTCTAATCTAATCATTTGTTATTTGAATTAAAATTTAAAGATATATAAATATTATATGTTAATATTATGATTAAATAAATAAATAATTTTATAATATAATATATTGTGCCGTGCCCAATACAATCCGTTGTTGATCCATAAATTAGAACTTTGTTTGGGTTTATTTACCTTGCCACAGTTGACCATTTGAGACGGTAATCTCTGTTCACATTATTAGTATTACATAATAATTATAATCTAATCTATCTAATATTCCATCCGCTCACTCTTTAATAAAAGACAACTGAGTTTGAGACCGATTTTGATAAAGTTGAGATGCGCGACTATTCATACCCCATTTTTAAAAAAGGAACAAAAAATATATTTTTATACTTTAAATATTATATTTATGTATATAATATATAAGAGTACTATTAAAAAAACGATAAACAATATAAATTAAATAAATAGATGTAATTTAATAAATTGAATAATAAAATCAAATGATTGTATTTATGATTCTAATTATAGTGTTGAACACTAAATTTTTTCTATCTCTTATATATATTAACACTCACAAATTACGATATTCTTAGTGTTGAAAGGTTCAACTGATTATAAAGGTAGAAAAATTTATGATTAGATATATAAAAAAAATATAGATAATCTAATATCCACTTTAAAACAAGTTGTAAACATCTTGAAATTTGTCAAAAATATGATAATTCTTTTAATTTTGATGGTGAAATATTATTTAAAGAATTAAAAGTTAGAGAAATTTTAACAGTTGAATAAAAATCAATCAAACTATATATCATTGAGATATTTAAAGATATTTAATAATCTTTCTAATGTATGCATATCTTATGAAATATTATTAGTCATTCCTATTATTGTTGCAAATATCGAAATAATTTTTTTCAAATTACAATTGTTAAAATTTTATTTTTAATCTACTGTGTCATATGATAGATTAAATAACTATGAGTTAATTTCAATTGATAATTGAAATTCGTTTGTTTAAGATTTTTAAAAATGAATTTAACTTTATACTTTTTTTAAATGATTTTTATAATAACTTACTTTAAAATAAAAGAAACTATTTTATACTCAATTGTTATTTATTAAAAAATATAATTTCGACGTTCAATAACTTAGATATTTATTTTATAAATTTTAATATGATAAAAGTCACTTTTTTTTTTAATAAAAAAAGTATACTTTAAAAATAATTTATACGAAAAACTTTTCAAATTAGCTTTTCGTTTTAATTATTTTTTAAAATTTAATTATAAAAAAAAATTGTAGAAAATAAATAAAATATTTTAAGATAAACTATTTAAACCAATTTTTCATTTGAAACTTTATTTTAAAACTTTATTTTAAAAAAAAAATATTATAACAAAAAGATAAAATACTATAAAAAATATTTTTTTAAATCATAAACAAACATACTTAATGTTTTTAATAACCTTGATTATAAATGAAATATTAATAATATCGCAACAACAAATGCAAATAGGATAATATTTAAATAACTTTAAAAGCTTTGAAAATAAATTTAACAGAGTCACAATTTTCTTGATTCACCAAAAACACCTAAATTTTAAGGAAGACCATGTTGAGTTATAACTTCATCACCAAAAATTGATGTAAATATGAATTAAATACACCAGTTTTTGTTGATTAAACTATAACACAATTATCTTTTATAAAAATAACTATTTTATGAATTAAATATATCAATTTTTATTAATCACATTATACATCAATTGTCTCTAATAGAAAAAATTAAAGGTGTAACAATTATTTTTGGATAAGCAATTACCAACAATCTATACTAAGACTATTTAGTACAAATTTCCGGCATAATTCCTTTAACGTGGCAGCCTCTCAGTGATTCTGCTATCTAAACAATTATATATATATATATATATATATATATATATATATTCAATGTTATCTCACTAAATTAATTACAAAAATCTGAAATAAATAAATAAAAATCGAATATATAAATAATTTTCAATCAAACAATTAATTCTCATTAAATCATTTACAATACATTAGGAAATAACCAGATTTATTACCAAGTGAACAAGAACAAGCACAAGCACAACAAAACTTTAGAGATTCTACTAAATCAAATTGATAGAGTTGACAAGCGCTGTTGTATAAATATTGAAACATTACAATTCGATTAAATTAAGAAAAAATCGAATATGTTAGACTTCTAAAAAGATAATTTTACACCATATATATTTCAAACTAGAGGCAATATTATTCGTCACATATTTTGTTATACAATGGAAATCGAATATTCATATGTTGTGGTTGCACTTTTTAGTTTTTTATAGAAGTCTTGTAATTGTATCTATATAAATAAATTTTAAAGTATATTTTAAATCTAATTTTGCAACTAAGAGTGTAAGCAAATAAAAAAAAAATGATACTCACAATGTCTTCAAAATATGATGTTCTTTTTAGTATAAGTATTTGGAATAAAAATTGTAAGTAAGAGACGTCAACCACAACATTCTTTCGTTTTTGTTTTTTTTAAATGGTATAGATGAATAATAAAATTAGAGTTTTTGTTTTTGTAGCATATATTCCATATTATTATATTGAGGAACCAAACACAACAATTTTTTATATATTGAACAATGTAATAAAACATTTCTTATAGAAATTATGTGATGATATGATTATTTACAATGGAATTGTAAATATTAAAACTTAAATATGTTAACTACTTTTATATTTCTTTGTGATTTTGTTTGCTAACATTCACATGTCGATGACACTTCAAAAGTTAATAAAATAACAATTGAATTGAATTATATGATAAACTAATAAACAAGTCTCTTTTATTCAAGGTGACACTTGATATCAATCATATCAGATTTATGGAGAAGACACATGAAGTAAAGCAAATTAGTCGTTCAAAATCTGGAATGTGTATTTTAATAATGATCATGTACAAGGATAAAAGACGTAATGCATGGTCTATTTAAGATTTTTTTTCAAATTTGATATTTTATTTACTATTTAAATTTTAGTATTGTTTTTGTTTTGACTCGGTGCATCATATTGGTTCTCTAATTATATCTATCTATTTTTATAACTCTTCTTATGTTATTTATTTTTAATTAAATATGAATTAGTTATATTAATTTAAACTATATATGATATTTATAAATATGTAATTGATATAACTATTTCATTTTATCTCACCATTTATTTTTTTGTATGTATGAAATAGTAAAATTTCTTTGATCTCTATCAATTATCTCTATTTGTCTTAATTTTATAAAAAAAATCTAATATTTTTAATTTGAATTGAAAATTTATATTATATAAATCATATATATAAAAGCTTACACAAATATAAAATCATTTAATATGTTATTGAGAGCAATCTAAATAAAATAAAATAGACCTATTGAAAAAAAAAACACAAAATTGACATTAAAAGTGTGATTTTGTTTTTATATTTCCTTAAAAAGAATCAAGATGTAAAAACTTCATGAGTTTATGAATACAATCTCTCAACTGTCATTGACTTTAATATTGGATTGTGATTGTAATCTACCTATAATGGAAAACAATATTATCAATTAAACCTAAAAAGATACAATTTGTTCATCTTCTTCCTTTACTTTCGATTGTATTAAAAATATATTATTCAAAAAGGAATAATAGGCATATTTAAAATTTGATATATTGTACCCATATTAAATAAATCATATTATCACAATTTTTTTTTAATAAACAAATAAATTAGCTCTCTGTACCACAAATGCACATTTACAACACAATAATTCATCCAAACTATTTGCTTCTTTCTTCAAATAATGTATATTTTTGGATATTATTTCACAACTTCCAATACATAAAACGAACATGAAAGTAAATATTTTGGGATGAATTAATTTTTTTGTTAAATACAAATCATACTAGATTAGATTTAGTTAACAAAGTCACAATAGAAGGGTTTATTTCAACATATATTGGGCCAAAGACTAAAGGATATTTTATATAATGTTTATGTTAAATTTTATTTGATATATTGAATTAATGAAAAATTAAAAGTTAATATATGACATCCAACGTGTGTGCATATATATGTATAATTCATATTGTTTCACGATTCATATTGTTTCTTCCCTTCCTCACGATTCATGTTGTTTCTTCACTCCTCCTTTTAATTTCTTATTCATCGTGTTCTTCTATATTGTTTCTCAAAAACACACAAAGAACAAAAAATAGAAGAAGAAGAATTGAACCACAATCAGTGGATTGTGTTGATCGAATATCACTTTGAGGGTAAACACAAAAATTGAGTGTGAGAGTAAAATCTATCCGATTTTGAACAAGTTACTGTCATATGCATCTTTCAATTCCTGTCATGAATCGTGTCTTATTGAGAATGCTTATTTACTTTTGACTATAAATTATGATCATAAATCTCTTGTACAGTTGTTGCACCACAAAATATTGAGAAATAATGTGACTTAAATAAGAGCAAATGGATTTACATTCATGAGGTGAATCACCTTTATGTAGATGACGAGGGTAGGTTAGATGTAATGAGACATGAATGATATTGGTGGTTCAGATGAGGCGGAGGAGGAGGAGGAATGAAATTAAGATTAGGGTTTCTAAATTAGGAAATGTGTAATAATATAGGAAATTAAATTAAATAATTAAATAAAATAGGAAATGTGTTTTTATAAATTTGGAATAATAATAAAAATGTAATTAATTCAATGGAACCTTCTAGTGTTTTTTGACACATCATTACAAAATAACACTTCATCAAATTTTAGATTAAAATTTTGTTTATAGACCAAAATTAGGAAAAATAAATAAAATAGATGACTATTTTCGTGAAAAAAATAAAATGAGAAACTATTTCCATGATAAAAAATAACACTTCATCAGATTAATCCTTTTAATTTTTAGATAATTTGTATTTATGTTGTTTTCTAATGATGAATTTTTTTAATATGAACAAATGGATATTTAAATAAAATAATAACAATTATAATAACAAATACAACTTTGTGTTTTAACATTATCATTCTTTTTTATGTTTTGGATAAACGAAGAATGGACTTACACGAATGATCGTAGTTATTTAAAATTAGAGAATCTGAATTTCATGATGCATGGTATGTCTGAAAGCTGAATTTTAGAGGAGAAAAGAATGGTAGCTTATTTTAATTTCTTTTAAATTAAAAAAATTATAAAATATTTCTTAAAATAAATTAATTGTAATTGAAACTGTTACCGGATCTTTTATAATGTTATTTAAAAAATAAATAAACCGGACATTCTAAAATTTATGATCGGATTATAATTATTTTTAAGTTAAAATTTTAACTATTCGATTTTAATTATATAATTCAGAATACTACAACAAGAGACCGATAACTGCAGTCAAACTGGTACGAAAATGGAAGCATGCCTATGTGTGTAATTTTGGATAGAGATGACTGAAACCCCGAGAATATTCACTTTATATTCTTTAGATATCTCTTTGCAAACAAAGCAAATAGATAATTAATTTTTTTACTAAATACACCTACATTTATACTCCTACTTTACATTTTAATAACAATCCAGTTTTACTTTTTTTTTTTAAGTCAATTTTTATTTTATTTTATATATTTATGTTTCGGAAGATATAATTCAAATTTAAAAAAATATTTTTCAAATTTTTTGAAAACTTATTTATATTTCAGAAAACTGAAAAAAAAGTAATTTTTTTAAAGACATTTATGTAGCAAAAAACTTTAAAAAAAAAACATTTATGTTTTAGAAAATCTTAAACCCTAACAAAATTTCTAAAACATATTTGTGTATTCGATTTTTTTTAAATTAATATATAAAATTTGATTTTCTAAAATACATTTGTGTATCGAAAAACTTGAAAAATAATTTTCAGTATACAAAGTTCAAATTTTTTTAAACACATGTATTTTGAATTTTTTTTTTAAAATTTTCTAAAATCCAAATTGAATTTAGTGGGTAGAATCAATTATTTTAAAAATAATAATAACAAAACGGTAAAATAGGTAGTTTATATAAAATGTGGGGGGTATCTAGATAATTTTGTAAAATTGGGCAGAAAGAATTAACTAGAAAATTGAAAACAGTAAACATAAATTAAAAGGAGAATAAAGACCATATTGATGGTGTAAAATACTGAAAACTAATCATAACTTACCACCACATTGAAGAAATGGATAATTTGATTTTTCAATTTTATTTAGAGTGTTTGTACATTCAAAGTGTTGACCTTTACCCTCGATTAAAAAATGCATCACTTATATGTGTAGATTAGAAAGTTTACACCTCAAAATTCTATAACTCTGCTCCTCTTAAGATCACTTGCTGATAGCTTTGTTAGAACATACAATATATCTTTCAATTTAAATTCTAACTGTATATGTCTTTAAGTTTCATCTAGAAATATGAAAATCAAATCAATGATAAAAGATAAACTAAAAAAATTATTCAAAATCAATTAAATTGATTTTATTTTTTTTCTTATGTTTTAGTTGAAACTAAATAAAAATCAAATAAACTTAATCACGGTTGTTTTGAGTATGAATTTATTTAAAATCAACCACAAATATATGAATAAAATTATTAACATTTATCTTAAATATGTTTCGTATTTAAATATATTTTTTTAACCATTTTCCTATTATTTTTTATATTGTTGTTTATATACTCATGTCATTAAAAAGAATTTATGTAATTATTTTAATAATATAAAAATTTACTGTTAAAAAAGAAATTTTAAATTTTTAAAATAGATATCTTAATTTTGATTAATTTCAACCTAAAAGCACTGAACTAAATTATGATGTTATTCATTAGTTAGTTTAAAATTTGTGACAATATTTGTAAAAACACAACCACAAAGGTGACTATAAAAAGTGAGGATGAGGATAGTCTTTGAGCGGGTTCATAGGCCATCTCAGTTGGACCCGGCACCCTTCTCTTACTCCTAATCACTAACTATACACCTCATGCTTCAACTTTTCATTCCAATTTTTCACCCTACCTTCTTCTTTTTTTTATTTTTTATTATTATTATTATTATTATTATTATTATTATTATTAATTTTTTTTGAAAAAACAATAAATAATAATAATAGTAATTATATTATTTTGTTTGTTTTTTTGATGAAAAATTTTAGGGTGAGAATGATGATTATTATTCTGTTTGAATCAATGTTATCTTGCTCTTCACCGTTTTCATTTTTGATCATTGTCGTTACCATATTAACACCTCTCTTTCTCTATCTTCGGGGGCTGAGGATATTATTAATACCCTCATCTCCCCCCCGCACCCCCTCCATATCATCTGTCTTCTCAATCAATCAAATTCAACACATCCATTTCTATATATACATGTGATGTAATCAATCATGATTTTCTCTCTTTGTTTTCAGATCATTCTCTCTATTTCTCTCTCTTTTCTTCTTCATGCTTTCAATCTCAAGAAACACCTTCACTTTTTCTTCACTCTTCTCACCCCTTCCAATGCAACCGACAACAACAATCATAACCTTCATCATTCCATTTCATCCATCAAAAAGCCTGTAATCCCTCTCCCACCACCGCCGATGACGACGCTCCATGAGATGCAAGTAGATGATCATAATGAATATTGTTGGAGGACGAAGCCGGCGGAGGGAGATGTATATAGTAATTCATTTCCGCCGCCGCTTTCTTCGTTAGACGGTAACGGTCAACGGAGTTTTGTTCTGTTACCGACGAGGAAGGACGGAAGATTACAACTCTATAAAGTGAAACTAAGGAGGCCGGAAATTATGGTCGCTAATCGACAAAATGGACGGTTGAGATTGTATATCGTTCGAGATCAATACATCGAAGACGATTTAGATTATTTACAAGAGGAGTGTGAAGAAGAAGAATTTGTGAAAGAGGAAGAAAGTACAGTAGTAGAATCTGAATCTGAATCTGAATCAGAATCAGAATCAGAAGAGGAAATGGTTGAAGATAGTAGATATGAGTATGAGGAAGATGATAGGGTTAGGGAGTGTAATAATCAGAATAATGAAAGGTATAGAAGAAGGTGTCACCACCACCAATTGGTGAATCATATTCATGGAAGCCATAACAATCTACTCATGTATGGAGTTAGTATTGCTTAAGTGTTTGATTTGTTTTAACTTTCAATTTCAATTATTATGGAAGTTAAAACTTCTATTTGCTCACTACAATATGTTATTGATTTTGCCTCCTTAATGTTGGTGTTCTTGAGACACAACACTTTCCCATTTTTGTCAAAATAGAACACTAGATGATAGAGGTTCAATGTTGTTGAACCCGAGTGTTGTCTTGTCATGCGATCTCCTTGCTACAAAAAAGTAGTATAGCAACACTGTTATTTCTTTTTTTGTTTGTAACGCATCAAAATCCAATAAAAGAAATGTTGTGATTGTTCATTCATCTTCCATTATTTATCTTCATAGTGTATTTAACTAAATTTTCAGTTTTGGAATTTCATTTTCAGTATATCAAGAAATGCTATGATTAATGTAGAAGTTGCCTCTACATTATCAGCTTTAACAATTTTGTCATCTATGCCTTATTGGTTTCTAGCATTACGTGGAAAATAGATTATAAATTCCCATTTTGATCTATAAGACTTTTAAGTCTTAATACCAACAACAATTCTGAAATGTGGATGAGTAGAAGATCATCCAATATAGGTAATCTTGAATGAAACGAGTGATTCATTACCCTTGTAAAACCCTTTTCATTAATAGTTAAGGTACCTCTCGTGCAATACTATTGTCCTTAATTCTGCCTTTAAAACTGAGCAAGCTCAAAATCGATCAAGACCTACGCCATTCCTAAGGATACATTAATCATACAAGTACCTCGTATTTTCATATACATATTCAAAACACCTCATTTTACATTTATATTTCTCTTCCTATCACATATTCAATTAATATAAAATGCATGATATACTTTTATGAATGTACAGTAAACACTTTTCTTTTATTTTTGATAAATATGTACTCCACTAACTATATCAAACCTAAAGTTCTCAATAAAAGATGATAGATTAATAGATATGGCTCATTTTGATTGGTTGTAGGTAACTTTTTCACAATTTTTTAAAGGCAATCTAAAATTTCATTTTTTAAGAGAAATATAAAGATAAAATAAAGTATTGAATAAGTGTATAAAAATTTAGAGTGTACATATATATCGTTATTGTAAATAAAAATACATTAAAGCAATTGAACACATTATTAAAAATATTTTATTGAATTGTCAAAAAGAATGTCATCGAAAAAGTTGAGGGTGCACCAAAAGAGTACTATTAAACCGTTGTTTTTAATTTTTTGACAAATGAAGATTTATAGTTCAAACTATGGAAACTATATAAATAATCCATTAATTTACTTAACATTTCTTATTGATCAATAACAATTGTCATTTGTGGGGAATTCGTAATTTTTCAACAGCCTCTTCCAAATTTTTATCGATCAAAGCTAAATATGAACTAAAATGAACATTGCACTAAAACGGAAAAAAATATTTAATTAATAATTTTGGTATCTTCAATGTTACAAATATAGAAGTATAAGTAATCCGAACAATTAAATTTTGTCATATTTATAAATATGTTGTATTTTTATACTATATTATTGTTTTACATTAATGTATTTTACAAGTTAAATCAAAGAATATCATTTTTTAAGTAAAAAACCAAAATAAAATTAATTGAAAATGGGTTATGAAAAAAAAACGTCGACAGCAGGGTTCGAACCTGCGCGGGCGAAGCCCAACAGATTTCAAGTCTGTCTCCTTAACCACTCGGACATATCGACTTGTTGGGGGTTCAGTTAATTAATACCAATTTAAACAAAATAATGGAATACGAACAACTAATTTCTAAACCCATTTTTGAAAATAATATACAATATAGCCTACTTTCAATTCAAAACCTCTATAAATGTGTCTAGGTGGCACCTATAAAACTTCAAACCATCACTTATTTAATTTAGGCTTAATTGCAGTTTTGGTCCCCCTATTTTAGCTGAATTGCGAAAGTAGTCCCCCCATTTTGTTTCTCTCCAGTTTTAGTCCCCAAACAGAATTTTGGTCCAAAACTTGATGAAATTTCATTTTTTAAATCTGTACTACACCATTTATGATCATAGATTTCAGGTACAATTGTTGCAAATAAGATATTGAGGCATGATGTGACTTAAATAAATGCAAAAAAGATGAAATTTCATCAAATTTTGGACTAAAATTCTGTTTGGGGGACCAAAACTGAGGAGAAACAAAATTGGGGGACTAGTTTCGCGATTCAGCTAAAATAGAGGGACCAAAACTGCAATTAAGCCTTTAATTTAATAATAATAATGTAGTTAAACTTTTATTTTTGAAAGAATATAATGTAGTTAAACTTAGGCGACAAAACTTCTCACATTTTTCTTATTTTTGTTGATTATCATTGGGCATATAATTTTATTTTTTTTAAAATACCTCACCATATATAATTGAATGATAGTAAAATTAGTATAATAATTAATAATAGATTATAAATTAAAAATCAAATATGTCTGTAAAAGTTCAAAAAAATTGAATGCATTAAAATATATTCAATCTAAAATATAACAAAATAACAAGCAATCACAGCCATTATTAACAACAATTCCCCAATCCCCAATTCAATTCAAAACTTGAGACAAACTATCGTTGAATCATTAATACTCAACTCCATAGAAGTGGGACCTAGCTACTATGTTTTGCTTAACTTTACTAAGAAATAATAATTTTTGAGCTCATTTTATCAAACTTTTAATTTATTTCAACTTTGTGCCAGTAAAAAGCCCAAATCACAATATTGTTGCAAACCAAACCCAAAAAAGAGAAAAAATTGATTGGATCTGCCGCTCCGAGCAGCAAGCTCGTGTTTGTTTACATAAAAATAAAAGAATTAAAACACCAGGCAATTCAAGCTTCCAAATTTTTAGGCTAAAAAAATTCAATTTAATTATAAATATTTACATAGCTTAATTCTTTAAGATAAGAGCTATATATCCATGTCTTGACTCAGCTTCAAATTTAAATCCAAGAAAATTTATTTTTTATTATCATTTTTATAAACATTGTATTATTTCTTTTTTTATCAAAAAGATATTACTATATATATTATTCATTTTAGACCCTCTAAATGTGTACTCCACTCTGCTTAGACTTAATTGGATCTAAAATAAGGAAATAGATTATGTATTGTCAATTAACTTAATGCTTGATTGATTTTCACAATTAATTTTTTGTCTCTTTTTCTTTGCCTTCCACATTCACAGGTATCATGGAAACTCTATAAATATCTAACAGAGAAAATCGAGAAAGGAATTCGTGAAAATAGTTTTTTCAAAAAATTAGTGGTTCTACCTTAGAACCCTAATTCAACTGACAATATACAGATAGAAAAGAATGAAAAACTAAGTGAAACAACAAAATTCAAAAGAGATCACCGTCAAGTTTTTTTTTTCATCGTTCACTGCAGTGAGGTAATTTTCGTTTCTTTCCTCCATATATATATTTGTTATTTTTTATTTTTTTTAATTTTCCATTTTTTTTAATAAATATTTTCCATTTGTTTATCAATAGTTGTCTTAATTTTCTTCTCTCTACCGGCGGTTTCGTTGTTTTAATTAGTTGAGTTATGTTTATTCTAACAATAGGAAAAGACTTCATGTGTGTGTGTTAATGTACTAGTACCATGTATGCTTTAACTAGTCAAAAACAATTATGCTTTAATTAATTTTCTAATATTGTTATCACACACATATAATAATTATTTTTATATCTCCATTCAATATCTTTTTTTTTATCTCTCTAATTCTATTTCATTATCAATATATCACTTTTATTTATTTAAGTATTATCTTTATTTCTTTTTCTTTCAAGATGTCAGGGTGTTTATGTGTCAATTAAAAGTTTTTCTAATATTGAACTAGTTTCTTTTTTTCTTTATACGAGCATTTCAATAATGTTCACTTTCTTTACGAATCATAACTGTCCGTCTGTTTTTCCTTTAGAAATATTTTTTTTTGCTAATTATTAAAGAGCAGCCTATCACCTAAAATCATTTATGTTGTAAAAAAACTAATAATTATTTTATTTTTGTTTGAAAAGTTTCGATTCTGCAAAGATTTGCAATTTTACAAACTTAAAAATAATGAATAGGTCAAACTTTCTTTTATTTCATCATGCAAAATTCAAATAAAAAATAACAATCGCTATCATGTGCAGAAATAATAATTTTGTAAATATTATTTTTTCAATAAAGAGGAAATTAATATTTAAGAAATTAATAAAGTTTTGCACAATTAATTAGATAACATTTTTTTTCAAAATAATGTCATAAAGTGGTATGCTCTCTCTATTCACCCCCAATCACCTTAAGGTTTTTTTTTTTCAATATTTTTCCTAATTAAATAAATTATGAGTGACAAATTCATTTATCACGAGAGGGATCTTTTTATCTCAACAACATATGTATTTTACAATGTTGTGCATACAAATTAAAAATATTATATTTTATTAATTCTGGGTACAATCATTTTACATAGAAAATAAGCAAAAGAAAAAATAAGAGTACTTAAATTAGATTTTTTTTTTAAATTATAGTTCTATCTAGTGAAAATCAAATAGTTCTATTTTTTAAGAAAGAAGAATTATTGGAGAGTTTTCTTAAAAAAAGAGTTATAGAAAAGTGTAGCAATAAAATAAATATAATTATTTCCTATTATTATGCTTATAAGTCCATCTTACTATTTATAGATTTCTTGTTCCTCATCACCTAAAAGACTAACTAATGGAGGACAATGTTAAATTTCCGGTAAGCAAGTTTTATCACTTTACATGTTCATACAAAGTTTCATCTTTATTATTGATTATTTTCACACCTTTTATTCAATTAGGTTTCTACTTTGAAAGTTGATTTGGGGTGCACAAAGAGTTGTCCCGCGGATGTAACCAACATGTTGAAACAACTGAAAGGTATGTTTGGTGTTCTTCTAATTTTTTTTTTATTAGTCCTCTTAGGCTATTTATGTAGTGGCTGATTTCATGATGGTTTAGTTTTTTTTTTTCTAATAAATATTTTATTTATTTCATTAAACTGTAAAACTTATAAACAGGAGTGAAATCTATTTCCATTGATCCAAATCAAGGGAAGGTAATAGTCGTTGGTAATGTAAATCCCATGATACTAATCAAACTTCTTCAAAAGATGGGTAAAAAAGTACAACTTTGTTCTTTTGACAAAAGAGCCAAAGAAAAAGTTAGTTCCCATCACAAACAAAACCATCATTCTCAATGTTGTCATGAGAGTAGTGACAACGAGGATGTGTCTGAAACCGTTCGATATGATGATCATAAACATAAGACACATCACCATCACCATGAAAGGAGCAAGACAAAACATGACCATCATAACATGTTTGGTTTTGATAATCAACATCAACATCAACATGTACCACAACCTCAACCATCGGTTACTGGATATCATCAACCAATGTCAGGGTCCAATTACCAACAACAATTCTCAGGATATGATAACCATCATCCAACAATGCCTTGGCACCAACCTCAACATATGGCATATGCAAGACCACCATCAATGTATCCAATATCAAGGCCTCTCTATGGTTACCATGGACATGGTCAGCCTACATGGCCCACTTATGGCTCAAGGCTGCCAAGATATAATCCCATGATCCACTACAATAGTTATGCAGACAATTATCGCTACACTATGTACATTTAGATTAATTATATGTCAAAACTAGTTGTTACAACTTTTTTGTATTACTATGGTTTACTTTTAATAAATTTTATGGATACTAACTTTTATATTTTACATTATCCAATTATATATGTTACATTGATTCATTTGCTAATGGTATTAGCCTACTTCTAGGATATACAACTATATATTTTTCACATTTTTAGTGTACATAATTTCCATAATAATCAATATATATTAATTAGGGTGTTAATGGAACACGAGAAAAAGAAACGAGAGAGGAAGATCGGCGGAAAGAAATATGAGAGAAATATGCCTTTCTTCTGATTGGAAGATGAGAGAATCCAAGGCGATAGAAGAAAACAACGTGGGATCCACATTATTTTTTATATATTCTAGACAACGAAGATAAGAGAACATCACTATTACTAGGGGTGGGAATAGGCCAGGCCAGGCCAGGCTTTGCAAGGCCTGAGCCTGGCCTACGATTAATTATTTAGGCCTAAGCCTGACCTACGGCCTATCATAGGCTTTTTTTTCGGCCTGACCTGGCCTTTTTAAAAGCCTGGCCTGGCCTGGAAGCCTATTTAAAAGCCTTATTCATATTAAAATATTTAAATGCTCTCCACGTACCAATATCAATGTATATATCTATATATATTAAACAAAAAATAATTTTTCTAACAAAATAATTTTTAAAAAATCTGAAACAAACATCCTTTAAACCCTAAAACATAATTCTTGGTTTCAAAGAATAGATTTTTTTTTGAAACAAATGTACCAATTATTACCTCTCAAACAAATATGGAAGGACTACTGAGTTATTGACTAATTGAATGGCTACCGAATATGGAACGACTACCAAATATGGAATGGCTATCGAATATGGAATGACTACTGAGTGATTGTCTAATTGATAAAATTTAAAATAGGAAATAATATTATTAATATAATAATAAAAAATAACATTAATAAATAATTAAATATATATAGGCCGGCCTGTCAGGCCTAATAGGCTTCTTTATAAGCCTGAGCCTGACCTATTTAAATAAATAGACTTTAAAAATAGCCTGAGCCTGGTCTTTTTATTAAATAGGCCAGGCCAGGCCATAAGTAGGCCAGGCCATAGACCCCTGTCGGACGGCCTAGCCTATTCCCATCCCTAACTATTACATTGTTTTTCTTTTTTGTTCTTTTGTTTTAACCGTATGTGGGATGATTTTTTTTTTTTTAAGTATTATTAATTCAAATAAAATAATAACTACATCAATATTTAAATGCAACTAATTTGTTTAAATTTAATAATTAATTACTAAAGTAATAACAAAATTAATTAAGTTCATTAATAAATAAAATGATAATTAATTTTCTTCTCTTTCATTATAATATATATAAACTTCAGTTTTTCTTATACTAAAATTATAGTCACGTAACACATGTTAAATAGTTTTCCAATCTCTCTTATATTATCTAATAACCTAAATTTGGGTTACAAAAATTTCTTAAAAAATGTGTTTCTTGGTGTGAAAGCTTTGTTCAATTCTTTTTTTTTTTGGTCTTATGGCTCTGTTCAATTATAACAGGTTGTAACACACTCCAATTCGTTTGAAGTTTAAAAATTAAAACTGTAGAAAAATGGACTCTTGACTTTCCTGCTTAGAAGTTTGATAAACACAAACAATTCAATTCTGGAAGGGTAGGCAGCGATTTGAACTTTGACAAACAACATATTAATAATATAATATAATATAGTCAAAGGAAAAGAAAAAAAAAAATTGACCGTTAACTATTCAAAAATGGAATCAAATAATCGTGCACGTTTACACATTACAGCTACCGCTACTTGACCAGAAAAGCGATTCTCAAAATGTTTTCTCATACACGGAGAGAGGAGATGGTTTTAGCAATTAGTAAATTGAAAACAAGTAACAACACAAAGAAAGGAAAGAAAAAAAAAAAAGGAAAAAGAAAGCTTGTTGTGTAGATCATGGGTGTGCTTCCAAAGAGGATAATACTAATGCGTCACGGCGAGTCTCAAGGAAACCTTGACACGTCAGCATATACAACCACACCTGATCACAGCATTCAGTTGACACCACAAGGCATCGCCCAAGCCCGCCATGCCGGCGCCGAACTCCGCCGCGTCGTTGCCGGCCAAGGCTGCTCTCCTGACTGGCGTCTCTACTTCTACGTCTCTCCTTACGCCCGTGCCAGATCCACTCTCCGCGAGGTTGGTAGATCCTTCTCGAAAAAGCGCTTGATCGGCGTGAGAGAAGAGTCGCGTGTCCGAGAACAAGACTTCGGTAACTTCCAAGTTCAAGAGCGTATGAAAATCATCAAGGAAACTCGTGAACGTTTCGGTAGATTCTTTTATCGATTTCCTGAAGGTGAATCCGCCGCCGATGTCTTCGATCGCATTTCCGGTAACTATTTCCTCCTTCTCCTTCTTAAATTCGTATCGGACACGTGCATTTCATCGACGAATCATTCAATTCGATTTTACTTGATCTGAATTCGGATAATGCTAATCGTGACTCGTGCATTTCATATACGAATCATTCGATTTGATTTTACTCGATTTCAATTTGAATTATTATAATCGCGATACATGAAGTGCAACAATGAAGCATTCGATTTGATTTTACATAATTTGAATTTGAATTTTTAGGTTTTTTCGAATCTCTATGGAGAGACATAGATTTGAATCGACTTCACAACGATCCTTCAAACGATCTGAATCTAGTGATCGTATCTCACGGATTAACATCGCGAATTTTCATGATGAAGTGGTTCAAGTGGACGGTTGAACAATTTGAGCACCTAAACAATTTCGGAAACTGCGAGTTTCGTGTTATACAGCAAGGGAGTGGTGGAGAGTACAGTTTGGCGGTTTATCATACGGAGGAAGAGATGTTGGAATGGGGATTGTCTCCTGATATGATTGCTGATCAGAAATGGCGTGCTACTGCACCTAAAGGTGCTTGGAATGATCAATGTCCTTGGTATCTTGACGGTTTTTTTGATAGTTTTGCTCAATCTGATGATGAAACTGATGATGAAGTTATCCCAAACGAAGAAGATGAAAGGGAAACTGATAAGTAACTAACTCTTTCAGTAAAAGTGCATAGTTATTTTTTTTTTCACGATGAAAACTGAAAAGAATAAATTTTATTAGAGATTAAGAAGATTTTTATTATAAATTAAGAAGAATTTGAGAATTTGGAGGTTTTTATAGATAACTTTGGATTGATTGTAGGTATACTGAGTATTCATTAGTCTGTGTAATAATAATAGTTTACGGATTATTTCTTTCATAAGATAAAATTTAGTTTAAAAGAAACAAACCTTGTGCAAAGTTTATGGGATGAAAGTGATGTTGGACTTTGTACTATAGCATGCACAAATTGTGTATGGTATCGACACTGTTTCTGAAAAAGTCTGTGCATTCATAAAAGGCACAAAACTATGGTGATATTCAATTATTTTCACACGTTTAAATTACTTCTCATGTGGTTTTTTTGACAGACTTCTCATGTATTATTATTATAAATTAACTGATTAATTATAAAATGTTTCGTAACATTTTTTATTCAAAAAAAATGTTTTGTAACTTTTCGCACTAGAAAATTCATACCAAATGAGGAGATTATAATTCAAAATTTAAATTTAATATAAAATAACTAAATATAAAAAATTACATAACATTAAATGATTGAATATTTAATATTATAATCAATTGAATATCGGTATATCAAAGTCTTCACCATAATTGTATTTATCTATATTTACGAATATTATTGAAACACGTCTCTTTCAGATGTTGAGTTATGTCGCAAAGACTATAAAATTTTATAGTATTATATGTGAAATTTTACGTTGACATTTATGTATTCAACTCATTGAAAAGTTTAAAAATTATTTGTTTTCAACAAAAAATTCTACTTTGAGAATACTACTTATGTTAGCAAGACCCTTTAAACATTAACACAAAGAAAGAAGCTACTTGTAGTTATGGAATTCCCAATGCATGAAGAGATTGTAAGGCTATACACACCACATTCATAACAGCTACTCTGCTGTTTCATAACATATATTATTACTGCTAGTATTGTTACGATCGAAATATATAATCAACAAATGGAATTGGATTAGTCCTTGAGATCGGAACCTACTTTCAGAATTGATCGCAGAGGCTCTGGTTCTTCTTCTTGATCCAGGGAACTTGATTTTTGGAAGGACTTGATCCTCCTCTTGTTCTTTTTACCCGGTAGAATCTCTTCCACATTGTCATTTATGCTTACCACTTTTCTTAGAGATATTCTTTTTGGTAAGGGTGTCGTCGGCAAAGTTGTCGTATTTTCTCTGACTTTCTCATCGATGTTCTTGCATGGAGTATCCTTATGTTGAGCCTGCTGTGCAGGAGAATAAATAGAGTCACATAAGAGACCTTGTGTATGAGAGAACTCCTTATCATTACCATCTTCATATGGTGTCTCTGAACCCCTTGGTGCAGTTGAGGTTGAACTGTAATGCGTAGAACACCCTAAAGTCACTGTCTTCAACACTTGCGACGCCAGAGTTTTAGTAATAAAATGGTAGAGCTTGTAGCAGATGCCCATATTTTGAAGATGGATTTCTCTTTGGTCCATCTGCTAAAATTTTATCCAGAGATAAAGATGTGAAAAAGGGAGTTGTGTGTTGTTTAACGGGTATGGTGGAAAAAAATATAGATTAATCCCACAGCACAGCGTGGTAAGAATGTAGTTGTCTAAATTAGGAAATAGATATTAAAAAATCTTTTGAAGATATCCTTTGCTTTCCTTGGAACGGATGTTAACCACGAAGTCTTCAGCCTTTATGAAGTTGCTGTTGAATAACTGACAGTAGAAAGCAAGCATATAAGAAGGCATCGCTAATTATTGTATCTCTCATACTTGTGTTTAAAATATGGCAAAAATACACTTTAGCAATGCAATTAATAAGCACTAATTCAATTACAAAAAAATTTAAGCTTGTTTGAGTGAATCCTTCCAAATTATTAGCAAGGTTGTCAAGTTATTACGGAATTATTATTAACTTCTTTGGGAGAATAGCATCACTTTGCCCATTCTTCCACGCTTTCTATTTCTATTATTATGCTGATGTTAGCAAATACCTTTCCCACAAGGTTTTCTTTTGATCGATATTAGTTTGCACGAATAAAAGAGACTTGTAAGGAGAATAAAGAAGGGGGAAAATCTCCAAATGAATTCAAAGAATAAAATTTGGATAGGTTTACACCATCTTTGATTTTATTCCTAAAACAAAACTCTTCTAAGATGAATTTGCCTTTAAAGGAACCAAGTAAAAGGTTACTGTGGCAAATCAGCTCAACAGTAATAAGTTACAATATGAACAGATATAACTCTCATAAACTTTGGTCTCTTCTTTCATGAAGGTAGCTACGATGCTTTTGGAGATATCCGTCCACAAAGACGCCAGTGTGCTCCAGGGTGAAACGTAGACTTCTCAAATACCCATATATCACGGACAAGAACCTGGAAAACATAGGAGACCAACAATTAAATAAATAGTAAGCTTGAGAAAACAATTCACATTGGCGGTAAAAAATGTAAACTGATTATCTTTGCCTAGATAGTCTAATGCACTCTGTGCTAATTTGCAGGATAAATAAGAGAATGAATATCCAGAAACACTACAAGGATGAAAGTAAAGAAATTAACTAAAATTACCTCCTTGTTTTTATCTCCAGCAACAACAGAACCTTTTGAGTCATATGCTTCAAATTTCTGCAAGTAATATAACATCAATTCACTGTCCTAAGTTTTTGAAGTCCCAGTACTCATGAAACCACAGGTGGAAATTTTAATGTGTAAAGCATACTTGTTTAGCCAAAATCTCAAGAGTGAGTTGATAAAATACTTTACTGAGGTCTTTGCGGTCAACACCAATCTGTAAACGACAAAGAAATGTCCATGAAAATCATAATATATAAAAAGATTCAAAATATGTAATGCGGGTGTGTGTGTGTAGGTACTATTCAGCATCAGACATAATATGCTCTTTTGCATAAGCCCAAACAGGTTAAGAAGACATGCATACTAACAAGATCTATTCAATTCATATATATAAAATTGTCATCATGAGTCAAGCAACAAAATACACATTACATAGAATCACAAATTTATTAAAATGTTTAATCCCAGAAAGGCTTTGTGCAGCAGAAACTATGGAAAAAAAAATTTCAAAGTAAGTTTTTCGCTCATAGTGCCTATGAGACATAAACAGGGAAGATGGCAAGAGAACATTAGAATACTCACAAGTAACCTAAGGGATTAATTTCAAAGTTTTTATTGGTAAAATTATCTTAAAATAGATCCCATGGCCCTACCAAAGCTAATAATACTGAATCCGATCAGACCGGGTTTTGACAATGCCCAAGGTTAGCAAGTTGAGCCAATGTAGAAACAGCAAGTGCTTTTTCCCTTATTTCATATTCTTGCTACATTTAGAGTAGCCACATCAGCTAGACCAAAATATAATATAAAACACAGTAAAGTAAAGAAGAATACTAACCATACGAGCACGCAGAGTTCTTATCATAACAACAGGCTCAACCATTTCCCAATAAACCCCGCTCCATGCAGTTTCTCTTTGTTTAATTTCATTCTTAAGTGTCTGTAAATTAAACAAAACTCGCTGGAAATTATTGATGAAAAGTGTACATAGCTGTATCTTAGCTAAAATAAAACATTAAATAAAATAAAATAAAAAGGATCTGAAGCATACAGAAAACATCTTCTCAGTAACTGCTTTCCTTAATAACTTTTTGTCACCATTAGCTATAAGTGTGTTTATCTGCAGAAAAGGAGAATAAATTTTAGCGTTGAATAAAACTATGTTCACTAACTATCTATGCTGCAAATAAGTTCGATGATTTTAAAATTAAAATTATTTAAAAATTCACGACTAATTTTTTATTTACTACAACAAATTTACATTACTTTTACAGACTACAGAATATCCTCTTTAGTTGTTGCTTGTTGGCCGAATGAGTCATAAAAAATAAAGCTTGGTAGAGAGTAGAGACTACAAAATATAACAGTTATATACCTCCTTGTACATATTGAGAGCCTCTTTGTAGAACTGATTCTTTGAATATCCTGTCTTTCTCAACTTTGCAATGGCATAAGCACTTTTGAGCTGTAGCAGAGCAAAAACCAAAATTTGATTAAGGCATCTGATAACGACCATAGAGGAAAGGGCCATTGTTATTGTCCTGATTCAGTACTTTCTACATGACTTTAATTTTATTTTCAATAATAAAATAAGATTATTTAAGGAAACAATATGCTACAATTCTCCAAGATATAAATTATTACATAGAAATAGTTAGGTTCCAAAATAGGGAGACAATGCAAACAGAAAGTAACATAAGTTATAAGCATCATTACCTCTATAATTATGTCGTTTTTCGTTCTTCTCCAACCACTTCTAGTGAACCACCTGATACATCAAATACCATAGAAATTATAGAAAAGACCAGGATGCATAATCATAATAGTCTATATCCAGTAATGCTATAATACAAGTGTTGAAGACACATCAAATTGGTGAAAGAAAATACCTTAAAAAGATGTAAATAATTCTATGTAGATGCAACATCAAAGAAATTTCTTTATGTTAAATAAATGCCACAAAAAGATATGCCAACTTAAATTTTAGGGAAAAGAATCATACATAACAATATATGGCATTAACTTTTTTAGGCTGCTTAGAGGAAGGAAAGTATAATAAAGATAAGAAGCTAAAATACATGGAGGTACAGAACCATTGGCACCTAACCTTTGCCAAAATGGGATTTTCTCACGAGGTTTGTACGGTTCATAGATAAATCCAGGACTTGGCATGGCTATTTGTGTTCCCTGCAGCAATAATATGTCAATAAAGCATGAATACTAATACCTGTTCAGTAAATAAAAATATCACAGGCAGCTACCTAGATTGATTTTATTTGTTTTATCTTTTAAAGACTATTACAAAATTATAATTTATATTTTATAATGACAAAGCAAGTAAAGAGCATTACTTTTGTCTATGTAAATCCTTAACTCTCTGGAAGAATGTTTTAAAGCACAACAGACATATATGGTACATGTACTTACATCTAGCATTTCCACTTTATCATGCATTTAAAAACACAGAAGCTTTTCATGTGGTCTTCGATTTAAAATGCTAGTATGCTATAAATATTTTAAAAAAGTTTCAGAGTATTTGAATGATAAAAAACACTTTTTTATTCCTTAATTGTAGACATGAATTGTGTATCTTAGGTTCCACTCTTCCTCTAGTTGAAGAGTAGAAAAAACTCCTTGTTGTTTGAATAAACCTTTCACTTCAATTGACAATTTTGAACAGAAAGGAAACATGAGATATTAAATCTAGTAATTCAATTCAATTCAAATATAATAAAATAAATGGTACTCCCTCTGTCCTACAATAACTATCACATTTGCAAACATAAATTGCTCCAAAAAGACTATCACTTTTAGTTTCCAATACAATTTTAATTAATTTTTTCCAATAGTACCCTCTAATTAATATTAAGTGCATCACTCCCAATTTATTATTCTACACTTTGCATTTATGATAAATAGAACATACAAATGATTAATAAAAGATAATTTAGTAAAATTACCACTCTCTTTCTTTCATTCATCATTTTTTCTTAATATGTGTGAAATGGTCAAATACGACAGTTATTTTGGCTTTTGGGATGGAGAGAGTATAGAATATGGAGTACAACAAGAATGGTACGAGTGAGGGATAAGGAGATGTAGTAAAAATTCAACTGAAAACATCACAGCATCGCCATTACCGTCTCCCCAAACCATAACTACTAAGATCATCCTGTAAATTTTATTAATCAAATACAAAAAGTACACATTGGGTATACTGTAGATAGTATACTATAGCCAAAGAAGAATAATCGAAATCGAAAACACCTTGATCATTATTATTATAAAACAAAGAGAAGAAATTTTAAGAGAGTCTACCACAAGGCGCGCTTGTGCAGAGGGGGCTTTGGCTATAGTAGTTTCCATCCTTCTATGGTTCATGATAATGGACAACTCGGCAGCCTAAGAAAGACATTTCAACAAACACAAAAATCAGAAAGCCAAACCTAAATCCCCAAAAGCTAAAAATCACAGTATTGAATCGTAAAACAACACGGACGGGCATTGAATGGATAAACAACTTATTTAATAGCTTATAACAAACACTTATAACATAAGCGTTTATGTATACTCTATTTTTATAATACATGGTAAAGTTAAACCGTTTTTATATAAGCTATAAGCTATTATCATAAGCCATCCTGAAAAGTTTATGAAAATTAGCTGAAAACGGTTTATGGGCATCATAAATGGTTTCTATAAACTCTCCCAAACAAACTCACAAGTGCTTATTGTAAATTTATATTTTTCAATAACATGATTTACCATTGTAGATCGAAGTGTCAAAGTTTTAACACTATCCAAGGAAAATGAAAATCCATCGTTGCTTTTAAACAAATGAGGATGGAAGCTCTTAAAACTACCGTGAGAACCTGATCAAGCACAAATCACAGTAAGATTGAAGGCCAATTCACATTCGCAGCCAAATAAAAGAATCTATATTGAAAGAGATTACCATTTGATAAAGCATTTGAATAGCTCCTACAGCTACCAAGCCTGAAATTCAAAGTTCAGCACAGCGCAATCACAGTAAGAGAAAATTTGCATAAGGCAATTCATTTCAACCTGAAAAAAGTATGAAATTCGATTTTATATTGTGAGAAAACGAGTAAGGTAGTGTTGTTACTCACAGATACGATGAAGAATCTTCTCGAATCTGAGATGAACGATAGAGTGTTCGAACTAATTGTAAGCGTTTCAAAGACATCATCATATTCAACTTTGATGCATAAACATTACAGTTGCTGCACCTAACTGATTAGGGATGAAAGAAGATTGATTAATTGATTGATTCAAGTTTATAACACGGAAGTAACAATTGCAGGTTTCTGGTTTTCCAGGGTTTAACATTTAAGCCTTGAAATGAATGTGGAATTTACTGGGCCTGTGAAACTGTAGGCCCGTTTATTATTCAGGTTGGGCCCGACCAGTTGTACAATTCTACAAGAAGTTACTATTTGCATAACTATTTTTTAATACATCTCACCCCAAGATTTTCTTTTTAAAATTATACTTTCAAACTGTATTTCATCAATGAGTAAGCCACCATTTAATTCGACTATATTTAGGGAATTTTTGGACTACAGAAATAATTTGATATTTTGTAATTTGATTTTTTAAATTAATTAACACTTATAATTTTATGATCCAAATTAGTGCTCTACTCCAATATTTTTATTTGGAATTTTGACTATTTATTTATTTATAGAATTTAACTTTTTTTTTAGAGAAAAAGGATCATTGCATTTTATTAATAATCAAAGAAGCGATACAAGTCCAACAAGGAGAATGATAATAAACTTGAGGTGTAATTCTGAACACATATATTCGAGGTATATAGTGAGCAATTTGGCTCTCTTGAACACGAAGGCTCATGGTAACTAGTGAACAATCTGATTCCCTTGTCTCCTAACAAACCTCACTTCATAATTCGTTAACCATCTTCAATATGACACTTATCTCCGTAATATTGGATTTCCTCAAGTGAATAACTTTGGGCAAATCACCATTTTAGTTTTTAAAATTATATGACATTGTCATTTTGATCTCTAACTCATAAAAAATACAAATTACTTCTCAAATCATTACAATTGTCTTTAAAGATATAACTTACTATCATAAAAGTCATGAGAGATACAATTCTCGGTCAAAATAATTCATGATCGTTATAATGTTATGGACTAAACTGACTGATATTTTAATAATTTAAGAAATAATTTAAATTTTTTATTGGGTTAGTGACAAAAATAATTGCGTTCTATACTTTTAGAGACTAAAATTGTGGTTTGCCAGAATAAATTGTACCATATTTTTACTATCCATATGAATACTAACTATTCCTAGGTGGCATTGAGCTAGCCATTGCAGAGCATGCAGGAAAGCAGTTGTTTCTCCGAACAATACCGACAAACATTAAGGAAGAGTATATGTCCTTGATCCTCTAGTATTTGGGATACATGGTATAAGTAGACATAGCTAATTCATTTTTACCGTTAGCTTTTGGAACAAGAAAACATACAACTGGCTAACCACTAGGCAGAAACAGATACTGAATTTGCTATTGTCAAATTCTGAGTCCCTGAAACAGCTACTTATTTATTTGTAATATATGCTTGTCTGTTTTCGCTTCAAATGAACCTATTAACAATACATGAATCTATTTTTGTTTTGTAATTGGCAATTTTTGCTACTGGACCATTGGCACATGGCTGAAGAATTCCAAATAAATAAATAAAAAATCATATTAAAAGGCTTGTGTTGTATTGTAGCCATCTTAATATGTCTTCTAAAGAGACATAGATCACATAATAATAATAATAATAATAATAATAATAATAATAATAAATAAATAAATAAATAAATAAATAAATAAATAAATAAATAAATAAATAAATAAATAAATAAATAAATAAATAAATAAATAAATAAATAAATAAATAAATAAATAAATAAATAAATAAATAAATAAATAAATAAATAAATAAATAAATAAATAAATAAATAAATAAATAAATAAATAAATAAATAAATAAATAAATAAATAAATAAATAAATAAATAAATAAATAAATAAATAAATAAATAAATAAATAAATAAATAAATAAA